>NC_045795.1:5032356-5374499 GCF_009873245.2 Balaenoptera musculus
AGGCGGGTTGGCCTTCTGTGCTCTAAGCAGGCCCCTTAATTTTCATGAGAGGATGTTCAGTGTCTGGTATTGTGCCATATGCAGGTGAATCTATTTGTAGGGCAGGAATAGAGATGTAGTCGTAGAGAACGGACATGTGGACACAGGGGGAAAGGGAGGGTGGGACGAATTGGGAGATTAGGTTTGACATAAATACACTACCATGTGTAAAATAGATAGCTAGTGGGAACCTGCTGTATAGCACAGGGAGCTCAGCTCGGTGCTCTGTGATGACCTAGATGGGTGGGATGGGGGAGGTGTGAGGGAGGTCCAAGAGGGTATACATATAGCTGATTCACTTCATTGTACAGCAGAAACTAACACCACATTGTAAAGCAATTTTATCCAATTAAAAAAAGAGAGAGAGAGAGAGGGAATTCAATATGATTATTTTTGAGCCACTTCAGAATTGTAGAGTGTTTGGTCATGAAGAAACCTTAGAAATCATCCAGCTCAATTTCTCCATCTTACTGAAAAGGGAAGGAAAAACCTGCACATTAAGAGATTTGTTCCAGGTAACTGGTTAGTGGCAAGTCTAGAACACAGTTACCGGCACCCAGCACAGTACCTTCCTTCCACCTCTTTGATCTGATTTTATGGCGGCACTGCCCTCATCAAGCTGAATCATGTCATGAATAAGCCCTAAGAATTTCAGAATTTCAACTTCAAAATGTTTCATATGGTAGGGCTTTCTGAGGACACGGGCTCAGTATTTGGGGCGCGTGGGCTCAGTAGTTGAGCATGTGGCCACAGTAGTTGCAGCACGCGGGGCCCTAGAGCGTGTGGGCTTCAGTAGTTGCGGCACGCAGGCTCAGTAGTTGTGGCTTGCGGGCTTAGTTGCTCCACAGCATGTGGGATCTTCCCAGACCAGGGGTCAAACCCACGTTGGCAGGCGGATTCTTAACCACTGCGCCACCAGGGAAGTCCCAATAGGGCTTTCTTTTTAAAGGCAGATTTACCTTCCTTATTATGTGTTATTTAGGCTAGTGATAAAATTATTTTATGTTTCTAAATGTACAATGGTGGATGATGAGAGAGACTCTTCTGAACTATTACCAGGCTTGCTGGAGAGCTTCACATCCAGCAAAGTGGAAAATCTCCTTATGGATGTTCCATTTGCTTATACAGGTTTTCAATGGAGAGGAAGAAAACCTAACAAAAAGATAATAAAAGGAAGAGGTACGTATTGTTGTGAACGTCTTTATCACTTTTTAATCTTCTAGACCCCCGACCTTATTATCGAGGCCTCAGACACACAGATGTGGGTTGTACCCTCTGACCCAGTGTCCTTGGAGAATGGGCATGTGAGTGGAGGAGACCTAAGAAAGAATCTGTTCATTAAGTTTACTGTTTCATTCATTAAAAATAATCCCACGAGTGTGGACCAGTTAAGGCAGTAACATCAGGGCCCATGCTGTGACTCCTTGCCTTGTCTTCTGCTCTACTCCATATGAATTTTGTCACATTGTCATTGTCACATTGACTTCACACTGAGATACGTAAGAGCCCATGGCCTTTTTCTTTTCTTTTTAACATTTTGTTGAAGTGTAACGTGCTCACAGAAAAGTACACATAGTATAAAGGGACAGCTCCCTGAATTTTCACCGGATGAACGCACCCCCGAGAGCTTTTGAGTACCACAGGCCTGGTTTCATAATCTGGTGTCACCATTTACCATCTGTGTCACCTGGGGCAAATTATGGGACCTTTGTGCATCTTAGTTTTCTCACCTGGCGATTGCTTTTCATAGGTATTTGTGGAGAGTAAAGATAATATAGGTAACTTACCCAGTGTTGTTCTTCCTACCCTCTAATCCGAGAAGAGCCTCTGCAAACTAACACCTTCAAGGTGGGTTACGTGTGTGGTAGTTGGAAGTGTGTAATGTTAAGTAACCACTCATATGTATCCAGAAATGTAGTTGACAATATGGATCATAGAAAACAAATGACTGTGACTGATTTTGGCCCAATCTCTTCGAGGGCTCATTGGAGAAGCTTGGTTTGAAGTAGGTTAAAGTTTTACCCAGTTTACTTATTCATATATACCCCGCTTCATTCCAAAGAGGGATCATAGAAATATGCATAGTACAACAGTATTTAAAATAAATGAGGGAAAAATTAAAAAGAGAGGGGAAAAATAATTTAAAAACAAAAAGAAAATATAAATGAATGAATGAATGAATGAGTGAATAAACAAGGAAATGAATCAAGGCTAAAGTAGAAATGTAAGCTAAAGCCTAGGGTGAGGTTGATACACAAAATAGTGTCACGAAATCCAGATCATTTGCTAGATGTGGGCCTCAGAGCTGGCTTTGGTCTGCTTAGCACAAAGCAAATAGGGGAAATGATTAATAATAAGACTCATAGGGCCCTTGTGATATGAAAACAAACCAGTTGTGCAGGAGAAACACGATTTTTTCCTTGGCACCAAGACCTTCCTTCTGTGGGTCTTCACAAAGAGAATTTGATGCAAAGTGGTGAGATGCCCTGTAATTGATCAGATCATCTGCTTTGTAATGCTGTGTCTTAGCCTCTGCCTCTCTGTATACAGGTGGCACAAAGCCAACGCCTAATTTAATAGAAACAGTTTTATAAATGACCATAAACTGATGAAATTCTATTCTCCAATTTATTTCAATGATAACAATGAAAAATCATACAGGCTGGTTACACGTAACAGAGAAATCCACTTGTGAAGTTTCTAAACCTACCAAGCAGCAGTGTGGTTTAAGCTGGATGAGACAAGAAGAGGTTTCGACTATTCTTCTAAAGAAGGCTCTGAGGAGGAAGCATGATTTTTAGGATGTGCCTGGGAAAAAGGGACTAGGAGAGACTGAAGTGAAGGGGGCTTTCTCGGTGTGAGCTGCAGTCTGAGAGCCAGTACAGGCCTGGGCCTGCAGGACTTGACTTTGGGGAGAGGAAAAATATGCTTCATTGAAAAAATTATAGTTCCTCACCACTGAGGAGCAGGTCTGGGGGAAGGATAAAGAGGTCAGTTTGGGGTAGGTCGGGTTTGCAGCACCCCTCCTTTTACAGACACACACACACACTCAGATATATATCCTTGTCATTATGTTAAGTAGAGTATCTGGCAGATTCCAGCCAAATGAAGGCATATACACAGAGGCAAATGATGAAAAATTGGGTTTAGTTTTGAAATTTGAAATTCAGATGTTTGTCAAATAAAACCACCCTTAACGGTAGCAGCAAATAGGGTGTTTTCTTGCCATCACTGGTAAAACAGTGGGTCTCAAAGTCTAGTTTGGAACCTTAGGAATCCCTGATGTCCTCTCCATGGGTCCATGAGGTCAAAACTATTTTTATAACAATAATAAGGTTGACTTTTTTCACTCTTTTTCTCTCTGGACTTAGCCAGAGGATACGTGATGTGTGATATCACAACAGACCGCAGAGGGACTTCCCTGGTGGCGCAGTGGTTAAGACTCCACACTCCCAATGCAGGGAGCCTGGGTTCGATCCCTGGTCAGGGAGCCAGATCCCACATGCATGCCGCAACTAAGAGTTCGCATGCTGCAACTAAGGAGCCCACCTGCCGCGACTAAGACCCAGCGCAACCAAATAAATAAATAAATAAATATTTTAAAAACCCAAAAAACAAAAAACAGACTGCAGAGACCCCCAGCACCTTCTAAATCCAGGCATTAAAAGAGATTTGCAAAAATGTAAAGCTATGTATTCTTCTCATTAAATTTTTTTTGGAACACAGTTATTTTTCATAAAAATATGGTATTTATACTGATGTGATGGATTTGTCATTATTTTAGATAATAAATTTATGCTCGGTTTTAATTTCTAACATGGAAAATACTGACAGCTGTAAACCTACATAAACAAAAGCTCTTTGGTTAAAATTTAAAATCAATAATTTTAAGACCAAAAAGTTTGAGAACCCCTGTATTAGAAGTATTTTTACCATAGACATTTTTTTTTTTTTACCGTGCCGTGCAGCATGCGGGATCTCAGTTTCCCAACCAGGGATCAAGCCCATGCCTCCTGCACTGGGAGCGCAGAGTCTTAACCGCTGGATGGCCAGGGAAGTCCCTACCATAGACTTTTGATACCAGGCACTAATAATGGTACACAAAGAGGTGTATACCTCACTGCCTGGACACAAACCTGCAAGTAAATACACAGAATTGTTCCAAGTAGTGTTGACATCTCTGCTTTATCAGCGTGTTCCTACCACAGAAATTTAGTTAGCACTGGGATGATGGCAATTAATAAAACAAACAAGGTCTCTACCCTCATGGAACTGATTTTTAATAAAAGTGTGTCGAGAAATCAGGATCGTTAAGGATTTGCAGCATACCAGAGGTCAGTGTATACTGCCACTCTGGAATTGGTAGAAAGTGAACCTCTGAAGGAAGGAATATCACCGCTGTGGGCAAGGCCCTGTGCTGCGTGCTTGTGTGTTACTTAACTTTACCGCAGTCTTATATGGTACATATCATCATGTGTCTTTATGAGTGCAGACACTGAAACTCAGAGAGGTTAGATCGTTTGTCTACGTTGTCAGTTGATAAGAGGTAGAACCAGGGTTTGTGTATTTTTGTAGCACCTTTGCTTTAGGTAGTCTTTCTCTTTTAAGGAAACAGTAGATTTGCCCTTTCTCTCTCCCCACATCCACGCTGGAGGAAGGGCCTGGCCGTGCCGTACTCTTGCAGTGTGTCTCGTGTACCACGTTCTCGCACAGATGCGGAGAGTAGTGGTGAGGAAACCTTCACATCCAGGTTGGGAATCTTCCACTGCGGTAGCATCCAGGTGCATCGGGCTGACATTATCTACGAAGGGGTTTCAGACAGTGTGGAACCTGTTTAACTGGCCGAGCCCACCCAGAGGATACTAGACACCAATACAGTAACCACAGCAAGACCTGTTTCCTAGTACCCTCTTTCTGCACAGCCAGTTAAGATTTCAAATCACTTCTTTCTTTGCCAGGACAGATTATTGCTTAAGTGTCTCCCAGAGGTGACCTTTCTGGGCCTGTAAATGGTTTAATTTGGACCCTGGTAGGTGTGCTGGGCCGAATCTAGGGGGCACCTTTGGATTCAAAGCCAGTTTCGGCCACTTGGGTTTTCGTGGCAGCCGCCATGGTAGGTATTTCTGGTCCCAGAGGAGCTTCCTCTGACCTATGTGATGTACCACCCCCTCGCCCTTCTACCCTCCCAGAGAACCTTCTGCATCAACTGCCAGAAAGGCCTGTGACCTGTGGTCAGAGCCCAGCATAGTGACTGCTTGGTGTATCAGCCTCTCCGGAAAGCAGTCTAAAAACCTGTGCACGATTCTGGAATCTTTCAGATGCCTCAGGGACTGGAAATAAGTCTCTTCTAAATGGAGAGCACACTTGCATACACACCCACAAATAGTCTTCAATCAGGATGGAATCAGGGCCTCTGCTGGCCAGATTTTTGAGTTGCATTTTAACTCCGCTCATGTCGCGCTATAATTTGAAACACCCATTGTCCATGCAGCCGACGAAGCCTGCAGAGGTAGCGGGTCGTGGCAGGCTGTGCGCGGGAAACAACGTTGATCATCTATCTGAATTCAAAACATGCATTTTGACCAGTTGCCTCTGGGTGGTTTCTTCTCTTGAAAAACGACTTGCTTTAGTTAGCTGGCCGGCGAAGCCCTCTCACTGTGCAAGGACTTCTCACATTCCTCTCTTTCCCGGGGCTGCTTCTCCCAGCGTTGCAGAGCCTCAGCCGTCTCGGCCTCCACCTCTTGCCCAGCTTATCAGCCGTCCTTAACCTTTGTCCTGTTATCTTGGTGGAGCTGTGGTGCACTCGTGGTGCAGCAGGAAAACAGTACCTCTGTGCTCAGAACAGTGGTCCTCCAACCCGCTGGTAACTCTGTCCACCGTGGTTTAAATCAGGGCCCATGGGACTTCCCTGGAGGTCCAGTGGTTAAAGACTCCGCGCTTCCAGCACAGGGGGTGCGGGTTCGATCCCTGATCGGGGAACTAAGATCCCACATGCTGCACAGTGCGGCCAAAAAATAAAAAATCTAAAAAAAGAAAAAGAAAGGAAGGAAGGAAGGGGAGAAAGAAAAAAGAAAGAAAGGAAGGAAGGAAAGAAAGAGAAAGAAATCAGGGCCCTTCCCCAGCTTTCTCGATGTCTTGGTTTGCCTTTGGGGAAAGAAGGAAGAGCCATTCCAGTTGGGTGTTTACAGCTGAGGGTGTTTTCAGCTGGCATCTTGGAAGATGGTTTGCCAGCTTCTCCCTGGCAACACCTGGCTTTTCTTAGTCCTGTTGCTTCCCATCCTCAAGGCAAGGCACGCAGACAGGGTGAGTGGCCTTCAGCAGATCGGGGCAGTTCAGAGTTGTCTGAACACAGCGACTTTGATTTGTTGGTCTGTTTTAACTTCAGCCCCTTTAAAGAGAGTCCGAATCCTTATTTCAAGTAGAGCCAAGCCAGTCAGAGGGACCCCACCGGTGTGATTTCGGGACCCGCAGTGATAAAGCGGGGACTTTGGGGTGAGACAGGCTCACTGAGACCTTGGGAGATTCAAGCCCTGCTAACCCTCCCTTCTGCAAAATGGGGGCAGGTGTCTGCCTCCGGGCTGGTGGCAAACGTTAGATGCGATCCTGTAGGCAAACCACGTGGCTCAAGATGGAGTCAAGGCTCTCGGGACACATTAACTTTGGTTTGTTTCCAGCTTCATGATCCAGATCTGTTTCCAGTGCAAGCTTTTGTAGCTCTGAAGCTCACTACAATCAGCATTAAAGCAGTAAAGCTAAGGGGAGCCTGTCTGGGGGGGTATCCTCAGCTGCTGGGGAAATGGAAGGGAAGAGAACAGAGGCGAGGACAAGCCATGCTTCCAGAAACTTGAGTCACGAGGAGAACTTTGAGAGGCTGGAGCCAGAGGGGAAGCAGGGGGAGGCTGGGGCTGGGGAGGATCTGCATGTGTCTGCGCTCCCGCCTGTGACCGCTGAGGTGCTTTCTCCTCTTTCCCCGATGTCTTCTACCACTGGACAGGCTGCCATCAGGCCGCTGGGCAATCTGCATCCGGGCCCTACCTCCCGATGATGCAGCAGCTGCTGGTGGTGCCTGCACGGCCACGTGGCCTTGTCAAGTGCCTTCTGGCTGCTGTGAGCACCCGGGAGGGCTTTCAGATTTCAAGAAGTGAGAATACTCAGCTCTGGGAGGCGGTGGGGGGATGGGGCCTGAATGCCAGTCCCGGTTTCACGTAGCTTTGGACCTTCAGCCAGTCACTCTCTGACCCCAGTCTCCTCACATGCATGAGGATTGTGAGTTATGTGTGCACATGCATAGACCAGACCCTCCAGGCCCTGAGATCCTCCCCACGGGGACCAAATGCACTTGAAACCAGCTCTCCAGGCCTCCTCCTCGGAGGTAGTACCACCTGCCAGGATTAGCACCTGGGGCGCGGTCCCTAGCTACCAGCACCTCTCCAGCCCCCATGCAGCTTTGAGAAATCGTCATTTGGGGACCGTGTTCTACATACCCGTGACCAAGTTTGCTGGAACAACTAAGCAGTTCCCAGCACAGCCCAGTGACCCCACTGCTTCCCACGCAGCCCAGCCTTCCTCAGCCTCTACCTTGAACCTGCTTCTCTTCTGCAACTCTGTCTGAGAGCTAGAAACTCATCAATGAATCTTTCATTTTCAGTGTGCTCTTCCTGAATGAGTCGTCACTTGGGTTTTTTTCTAACTTTGCTCTCTGATCTCAAGGGCCACATCTGACAGAATGCTTGTGTTTAAAAAAAGGAGGGGGTGTGTTTTTTTTTTTTCAACATCTTTCTCTATTAATCAAACGACTCTGGTTTACCCTAAATGCCTTACACAGGACTCATTTAGAAGGCAAGATGCTGTTTGTGAGAAAGTGAAAGTAGCTGATAATCCTTTTTTTATATGTGAAAAAACTGACAAGCCATTTAAACCTTTTTCCTCCTGGTAACTTAGAACAAAATCAGCCAAGGGACTTGAATTTTTGTCACTTTTGATTTTTCCCTCCTTGTGCCCAGGATAACGATGTCATAGGAGCTTTTAGGTACCACACTCCTGCTCAACTCTTTAGGTAAGAGGAATAATTGGCTTTCTCCTTGAAAGGAGGGCAGTACGGGCTGTGTCTGAGCTATTCTCTTGCAAATCCCCCTGGGTACTTAACGGTAAAGTCTGACTAGCTTCTAGTCTGCGACTCTTCTCGCTTTCCTTTGAACAAGGGCAGTGAGTTGCTCTTTTTCTGCCCAGCCCTCACGCTGAAAAAATCCAGTAGGTGGCCAAAGAGTCTTTAGAAGACTGAAGACAGAGCCATTGGACCAGGTTTTAAAAAGAAAACTGTGCTTGGAGCTTTGTCCAGAGAACAATGCAGGAGGAGCTGAATGGGACCCTGGCTTGGGGACAGGTGACTTAAATTAGGCAAGTTACAAATTGACATGTCTAACTATGGCTAAATGAAGTTCTCAAAATAATCCCCAAACCTGGCACTCGGATAGTTGAAGCGGGTCCTCAGACCAGAGGTCTCGGCCAGCCTTGTTTCAGCCTCTAATTTATGATGTGGTGGCATCCCTTGCAGCCCCACCCGGGAGCCCCTCCGGAAGGCTTGCTCTGCGGGACACGGACGGACTCTGCCAGCACCCAGGGAGCCCAACCCCGGGAGCCCCGCGGGTTGAGAACTTTGCCCTTTGTAAACGCCTTTTGTAAAAAATTCTGAGTTGCGGAGATGGCGATAAGGAAATTGCTCTGCAGTTTTATGGTGCCAGCACTCGGTTTCCTGTGGTTTCCCATGTGCCGCTTTGATTCGAGTCCTGCAAGGCCTGAGAAGCGAGTGTGACCCCACCCTCTGTCACCTGTCCAGGGTCTGGCTCGTGTACGTCCCATTTCCCCAGCCACAGGTGTGTGCTGTGTCCCGGGGGATGTTCCCAGGAGCAATCTGCATCCTTGAATAAAAGATTCACTGAAAGTGACTGGTGCCTTTAGCATTTGTGTGGCGATCGTCTTTGTAGATATAGTGGTAAAACAGACGTTACATATAATTTACCATTTTAGCTGTTTTTGGGTGTACAGTTCAGCGGCATTAAGTGCATTCACACTGTTGTGCAACTATCACCTCCATCCTCTCCAGAACTTTTTCATCTTCCCAAACAGAAACTCTGTACCCATTAAACACCAAGCCCCCCTCCCCCTCCCTGGCAACCCCTGTTCTACTTTCTGCCTCTGTGGATTTGTCTCTGTAGGGACATCATGTAAGTAGAGTCACCCAGTATTTGTCCTTTTGTGACTGGCTTATTTCACTCAGCATAATGTTTTCAAGGTTCACCTATGCTGTAGCCTGTGTCAGTACTTCATTCCTTTTTAAGACTGAATGACATTGTACATACAGACCACATTTTGTTTATCCATTCATCATCTGTGAACACTTGGGTTGCTTCCACTTGTTGGCTATTGTGAATAATGGGTGTCCAAATATGTTTGAGATTCTGCTTTCAATTCTTTAGGGTATAGATGCAGAAGTGGAATTGCTGGATCATAGGGGTAATTCTATTTTTAATTTTTTGAGGAACTGCCATACTGTTTTTCCATAGAGGCTCTTCTATTTTGCATTCCCACCAGCAGTGCACAAGGGTTCCATTTTCTCCACACCCTTGCTGACTGTTGTTGTTTTCTGGCTTTTTGGTACTAGGCCTCCTAATGGATGTGGGGTGGTGTCCCATGGTGGTTTGGGACAGTGGTGGTTTTAGTATTGGTGTTTGGTGGCGTGCAGAGCTGAACGCCGCCCCCCCCCCGCCCCCCGGCTGTGTTTCTGTGCGATGGAACAGACTCGAGGAGAAGGCCCCTTACCTTTCCCCGTTGCCTGGGGTCTAGATCTGAGCCCTTGCTCTGGTCTGCTCTAGCTAAGCCCTGCGGCTCTTTGGGCAACTGCAGATAAGAGACACGTGATCTGGGCTGCTCTTAGCTCCATCCTGGAGGAAGGAGGTTGTAGCAGCTTGGGGTGGGTCGGGATTCCTTGAAGATCTTTCTTCCAAGCACTTGGGCAGGAGCAGAGGCACTTACTTTGATCAGTTTGCTGGGGGGGTGTGCTTTCACTGGAAGGCAAACTCACCACTGACACATTTTTTAGTTTTACAGAGATATCCTGCTCCTCCCACAGCTTTTGAAAAAGACGCTCCCCTACCACAAAAGCATTAGTTTTCCAGGGTAAATGGAAAAAATGCAAGACCTGTTTATTGCAGGTTTATGTTTCCAGTGGAATGATTGCTTTTTAGATGATTGTGAAAATTGTGGCTCCGATCCCAGATTTCTGGTTTCATAAAATGCTTTGAGATTCTGTAATATGAGGAGATAACACATAAAGTTCATATGGGTAAGAATAAGTCTAATTAAATTAGTACAATAATAAAGTAAGGCAATTACATAAAATTTGGGAAATAGAAAAAATATAACCCATTCCCATCACTCTAACATGATTTCTTTATCATTTTGGTACATTTCTTTCCAGTCTTTTTTACTTACTTAAAAAAAATGATTGTAATAATATGTACCTAAAGTGTGTAAATAAAGCTTTCCACAAGGTTTTGCCCAGTTTGCTGATGCCATTAGCAATTCAGCATGTGAAACATCTACTCATTTCATTATATCCTGGTGGACTTTGGGCATTTCTTTCCCCCTAATTTAATAGAAAAAAAAATGTTTAACTACTTGGCTTAATTTATGTTTCTTTTGTAAAAGGCAAATGATGTTTTTCCTGGTTTGTTTTTTGCTTTTTTAATTTGACATAGAGAAGGTTCCTATTTCTATGTGGTCAAGTTATCTATGGTCTTTTTTTTTTTTAATGTCCCTTTTATTTCTAATTTTATATTTGTCTATTCCTTATTTGCATTCGAGTTTTAAAACTTCTTCCTCCTCCAGTGGTATGATACATTTTTTTCTCTCTGGGAGTATGACCAATTTTGTTTTTATTTTACTTTTCAGTTTTAAAACTACATCCCTATTTAACTAGTTAATCCACAAGGAATTTATTTGGGTGTATGGTTTGAGGTAAGAATTTACCTTGATATTTTCCCCCATATTGCTAACCAAGTATTCCAACAATTATTAGTTACTGAATAATTCTGTCCTTCTCTGATGATTACTGGTGCTTCCTGTATCATAAACTGACTTTTAATAAGTGTATCAGACAGATCTAGTCCTAGTTTATCTACTCTGTTCTGTTAATTAGTTTTTTCTTGCACAGTCCCCATGCTTTAATTATAGACTGATAATTGTTTAAATATCTAATATGCCTTCTTCCTGTAGTTGTGTAGCAAAATTTTCTTTACTAGTCTCATCTGCTTGTTTCTTTTAGGCTCACATGGGAACTGTTTTGTTATGTTTCTTTGTATAAAATGTTTTATCCAGTTGAGGTTTTGATCAGAATTGCAGTTAACATATAAATTAATTTAGAATATACATTTTAAAAATAAAATTTTAGCCTTCCTATCTAAATCTTGCTTATCTCTCTTTACTTTTTGTTATATCTATGTCTAGGTTATGTCTAGGTGGGTTTTTTTTTTTTTTTTTTTTTTGCTTTTATTGATTACACACAAACTTTGTTGAATTTGTTGATTTGTGAATGGGGTTTTTTTAATTGTACTTTTTCTTTTAATTGTACTTTTTGATGGTTATCGCTTTCATATAGGAAGTGTGTGTGTGTGTGTGTGTGTGTGTGTGTGTGTGTGTGTACTTGCATATGTTATAGCTATTCACTTACAGAGCAAAGCAATAACATATTGAAGAGAACACAGTCGTTGGAGTGTTTGGAATGGATCAGACTTGATCCATTGGATCCGCTCTACTACTTACTAGATGCCTGACTCTGCGAATATAGCACTGCAGTGTTGATCATATAGGATTTCGATAAATGATAGCTACTTTGATTAGATTTCTCTTGAATATAGTTTTCCATTTATTTCTTTGGGTTTTCTATTTACACAATGATACCTACAATTAATGATAATGTGAACTTTTTCTTTCCAGTACTTAAATCTCTTTATCTGTTTCATGTCTTGTTGCATTGGCCAGAAAAACTTGCTGAACAATACTAAATAATTTTTTTCTGTCCTGGAGATTTTTGTTCTTACTTTTAAAGAAGTTCCTCTAGCTTCTCATTATGAAGTATAATTTCCCTATGAAGTATATTAGTTGGCTGTGGTTTGAAATGGATACTCTTTATATGTTGGAGAAGTATATTTCAGTTCTTACTGTTTAAGTGTTTTTAAATTAAAAATCAGTTATCTTGGGGACCACCATGGTGTCCAGTGGTTAAGGCTCCACGCTTCCAATGCAAGGGGCACAGTTTCAATCCCTGGTCGGGGAACTAAGATCCCACATGTTGCATGGCGCGGCCAAGAAAATATTTAATATATATATACTGGTTATCTTGGAAGATTCATACAATTTGAACAACTTTATTTACAAATTACAATATTAATATTACCTAAGAGGAAAGATAGAAATTAAGGATCACTCCTATCTTGAACATACAGGTTAGTATTTCCTGTAAAAATACCTGTCTCTGTATGAGGTATTTATGAGTCCTCTTATGGATTTGAATACTGAAGAGCAGTTAACCTCCTTGGGGATGGGGTGGGGTCGGGGAGGGCATCTTCCCTTTAGTGGCCTAACCACCAGTTTCTTCACATATAGAAATCTGTACCTTGCTTTTATATCTGGTTGGGGTTCCACATGAACCTTTTTATCTTTGATTCTTACTTTGAATTCCCATGTATACCAAAACTTAGAACATACAAGTTTTAAGTAGAAATCATATTTAAACTTTGTAATCTTAAACTAGGTATTCTTCTGGTTCAGGTTTATTGGTGTTTTAATAATAATTGTTTTCCTGATGTAAAAGTAATATTTATTCATTCTGGAAAATTTGAAAAATGTGGACAACCACAAAAACAAAAATTAAAAATAACACATGCCTCTTTATAATTTTTTCACTTACTGTATTTTGAACATTTTCCAACCTTAAGTAAACTTACACTTCATGATTGCTAATGGTAGCCTGTTATTCTATCATATGAATCTTCTACCATTTATGTACTAAAGCCCTATTAGTAGACATTTAGCTTGTTTCCAGTTTTTCATGATGGCAAGTGATCTAATAACAGCCATCTTTATACAAATATCTTTGTATATATCTCTTTAGAAAAGCTTCTAGAATTCTTTTTTTTTTTTTTTTGGAAGTGGAGTGGCTGGCTGAAAGAAGTACACATTTTCAAGAATGTAAATTTTCAAATTTCTGTTCAAGATAATTGAAACAATATCGTTGCCACAACAGTGTATATCTATTTTCCTCAGCTTTGCCCAAATTAGATGTTGAAATATTAAAATATTTTTTGCCAATATGATAGGGGAAAAAAATCTTAACTGCAAGCTTTGATTTGCATTTCTTTCATTACTACAGATGCTGGACATTAAAACTGTGTTTATTAAGTATTTATATGTTTGCTTTTGTGAATTGCTTTTTCATATCCTTTGTCCATTTTGCAGTTGAGGTGCTCTTTTTATATTGACTTGTAAGAGTCGGTAGAGCATAAAAATTAAGAGGAAAAGCATGAAACTCAGAAAGAGGTCTACATTCATGTCTCTGTTCTGATGCTTACTAGCTCTGAGACCGGGGCTGTGTTACATCTTAGCCACTCACTGTCTCCACTTCTCTATTTTAAAAGTGGAACTAACTGTATCTCCCTTATAAGATTATGATGAGATATTGTGTGCAAAGCTAACACATCTTATACACCTACTAAAGTGTAGCTTTTGTTATACTGAGGCTCGTTACCAACTCTGCCTGTAAATATGCTTTTTTCCTAGTTTGTCATTTCCCTTTCAATTTAGCCTGTAGATTTTTTTTAATGTATTTAAATCTAAAATTGTTATGCAAATGGAAATGTGCATCTTTTCCTTTATGGTTTCTTCCTTTGGCCTAAAAACCCTTCAAACCTGCCCCCACCCCCCCACCCCCGCCCCCTGCCCAGCCGGAGACCAGGTAAATATTTACATATTTTTCTTCTGATTCTTCTATCCTTTTACATTTTACATTCAATTCTTTAATCTATTTGGAATAGGTTTTAGCCTTTGGTGTAAAGTTAGTGTGAAGTTGGTATTTGGTGTGAAATTTTTTCCCTTTCAATTGTTCCAGTTCTGTTGACTCATCTATCCTTTTCCCCTTGCTGATTTGAAGTGCCACCTTTATCATATAGCAAATACTTCTAGGTTTCCTGTTTGAGTCCATTGACCAGTCTAGCATTGCATTGGCACTATGGCATAGGATGGAACATATGTACATTATGTATATTCTAGCTGTATTGCATGCTTAATATCTACATGTACTTATCTCATCTCCCTCCTATTTTTTTTTTTTTTCCCCAAAACTGAAAGTTTGTTTCTCTGTGCAACTCTAGACTTACAGCCTGATCAGGACATAAATTTTCCTGTCATCCTATAGAGTGCAATAGAAAGAACTTGGGCTATAGACTCAGAGGACTTGGATTCCAAACTTTGCTCCACTCACTAGCTGTTTAAGTCGGGCATATTATGTACTCTCTGTGTGCCTTGGGTTCTCTACTGAAGGAATCATGGGAAAATCAGCCCTTATCCCCAGTTCTTCTGAAATAACAGGACCAACTTGACTAATCAGAGAGTCACATCACTCAGGTCTATTTCTATAAAATAAGCCATTGTTTTACTGACTGCAGAAAGTTTCTAACTCAGTATTTCGGTTATAACAATTTTGTCTTATCTGTTGTCATCATAATATAATTTCAGTAACATTAAACAGCTTATAAGTACTTTTATGTATATACATGCTCACATATGTAAATCCAGCTATATAAACATACTCATATTGATAAATGGATGATTATCATGTAGCAGTCAAGAAATAATGAACTTGACGTGGACTATTCTGTTTTTTTTTTAATAAAAGATTACATAAGGAACTTGATGTAACCTTAACAGTTTTATTGGATTAAGATGTACGTGTTTGCTGCAGCATGTAAATATTAAGCATCAAATTTTAAAATGTACAATAAGAGCCACAGTTTACTGCGTACATAACATGGGCCAGATGCCTTTTTTGAATGCTTCATGCATATCATCTCTTTTGATCCTCATTATTACATCCATTTTTTAAAAAATTATATATTTATTTATTTGTCTGTGTTGGGTCTTCGTTGCAGTGCACAGGCTTCTCGTTGCGGTGGCTTCTCGTGTTGTGGAGCGCAGGCTCTAGGCACGCGGGCTTCAGTAGTTGTGGCACGTGGGCTCTAGAGCGCAGGCTCAGTAGTTGTGGCACACGGGCTTAGTTGCTCCGCGGCATGTGGGATCTTCCCAGACCAGGGCTCGAACCCGTGTCCCCTGCATTGGCAGGTGGATTCTTAACCACTGCGCCACCAGGGAAGTCCCTACATCCGTTTTATAGTTGAAGGAACTGAAGTTCTCCAGAGTTGGACACCTGTACTAGTGACAGCTGGTAAGTGATGGTGCCGGGATGGTACCCAGGGCTGTCTCACAGCCCAGGCCATGCTCCTTACACTGTAATGGGGCACTTCCAAGTATATTTGCAGTCCTTGTTTTGCTTTGTAAAGTCCAATTTCTGAGAAATTGGAGAAGAAACAAAGTAGTTGAAGCCTGAAACTTCGGTTTCAATTTAGGAATAAAACATGATCTGATACACAATGGAAATGGCTGTAAGGCACAGGAAACATGAAGAACTCATACAACTATAGTGTAAAGATAAATCGTGGGGAAGAGGAACGGATCTGCTGGGGAGAGAGCTCATATTTTAAAATTTGAATTACCTATATTGTCTGTCACATTCTGTAGATGATTGCTTCAGATCCTTGACTCTGATAGAGACGTTAAAGATAGGGACATTAAAACATAACAACCCTTTAGCCTGTAAGACTCACTGGGACAGGGAACTTGTGTGCTTTATTGTACTCAGAGCCTGAAACATCATCAGTGCAACCAATCGCTGGTTGAATGAGTGAGTAATGAATGTCGGGTTTCTTTAGTAACATGAAGAAGTAACGTAATCAGCCCACACGCTCTAAAATATCTCATTTTTTGAGCATGGACTCCATTACTTAGCTGAGGTGAGCATATGAAAAGTGCCTGAAATTGCTAAGTCCATTGCCTTGTAGGAGTTAGAGGCAGTGGGTAGAATCATCCCCACGCCCTAGTCACTGTGGAATGACACCCGAGCACTAGATATGACTTTATTTCTTCCGGAGGGAAAGAAAGAGAGTCTTCTGTCTATTAGGATAGACACACTGTTTTCAGCGTTTGCAATTGTCAGCATCTTTCATGGCTATCTAGTTGTGTAATTTACTGCAGCTTCTTGAGCACTTTTTACAGTTGAAAACTCTGTTCTGACCCTTTGGCCTGGGAACATGTGGACTTAGTCTGTGAGCAGGAGGGCCAGTGGCCAGAGTTATTGGAAATACTACCGCACTGTCAGTAAGCTCGACTGACAAGTACTGTTTGGGGGTCGACTTAACTGAAACTGCAGAAATTTTACTTTGCTTCAGTCCACCCTCAGTTGAACCCACAAAGGTACAGATACTTACTACTCATTGAAGAAGTATTTATTTCATTTATTTGTACTCTGGTATGTGACAAAAGAGCGCTATCCGACAAAGAAACAAATGTTGAACTCTGAGTACATCTTTTAGGGAAAGAAAGAATCTGCATCCTGTGAGAATAGAGCAGTTTTTTTTTTCTAATACCTGCCACGTTGTCTGAAGGCAGGAGGGATGACCGGCCCTTTCTGTGGAGGGGTGAAGTTAAATCATTTAAAAATGCCATAAGCAATAAACTTATATCATGGAGGAAAGGTTGACTTAGAAGAGTTATTTAACCTTCCCTGATATTCTGATATCTTTGAAACAACTTTAATAGTTTAGAAGTATGCTAACCACACATCAATCTAAAACCCAGCTGAGAATCAGGACATGAGCAACTTTTGGCTTCTGGGCAGCAAAAGGAGATGCTGGTCCTTACACTTACTTTTGACACATTTCTCACAATCTTGGTCATCCAGTTTCCTAACCACGTAGATGAAAAGCCATCAGTTAGAAAGGGAAGAGGAGGTTGCTACTGGCAGGCACACTGAGTTCAGAAACAAGTGACAAGACACAGCCAGATAGTGAGGGAGGAAAAATAACTAAAAGCAGACAGAAAACTCCAGCTGGGATCTACTGCGGAGGCCTAGGGGATGTTAGCAAATAGCTAGTACCTACCTATTCAGATGAATAGTTTCTTGAAGATGCGACCATCTTGTGGCCTAGTATAAATCTTGCTTATAAAAAGTTATCTTTATTTGACAATCCAATAAAATATTTGCAGTTTGTAATATCATTTTGTGCAGATATTAACTTTCTGACTTTTCAGAAAAGGGAGAAAAAGTGAGGCAGTGCATAATACATTTTAGAAAACGATTCTGCTCCAAACGTTTAACCTTTAAAGGGAAAGACCGTCAAACACCAGAAATAATGCATTCCCCAGGGTATCTGGTAGCTAAAGTAATAATGTATTGAGGGTAACAGAAGTTGTATGAAGGTAGCCTATGATGCTGCACGGCTTGTCTGAGAGGCAACATCTGATTGGCTACGTTACTAAGGGGATTTGGACGTTTGAAATGACGTCTCACCACCGCCTCTCAAGGCTTCTGCTCGCCTTGCCCGTCCTAGGCAGACCTTCCTCCCACAATTGGAATTTCCCCTACGTTCCCCACTGTTTCCAGCCCATTTCCACCCCTCCTTCATGTCTATTCCACCTCTGCATAGGGTGCAAACGTGTTCATCGAGAACCTGCGCTGTGCCAGCCCCTGGGCTGAGGGCTGGGATAGAGGAGTCATTAGCCAAGACAGGCCCCGACTTTCAAGCCGCCCCGTCCATTGAGACTGTGCACCCCCTGTCCTAAGAAACTCGAATTGCCGGGCTTCTCCACAGCACATTCCCTACTTCTGCACCCCGCTGGAAACTTCATTTGTCCTTAGAGACACTTCCTCCCAAAGCCCTGCCTCAAGAAGACGGGTTCTCCCGGTTCACGGGGAGGCCGTGGAGTCTCTGGAGTGTTTTCTACTCGCCTTCCACGCCAGGGCCCCCCGTCGTCTTTGGGTCCCTCCTTCTTGTATCAGTCAGCTCGGGCTACTGTAACTAAGCCCCACAGGCTGGGGCACTGGAACAGCAGCAATGTATTCTCTCACAGTTGAGGAGGCTAGAAGGCCGAGATCGGGGTGCTGGTGAGGTTGGTGCCTTCTGAGGTCTCTCTCCTGGGCTGGGAGATGCCACCTTCTCCCTGTGTCCTCACCTGGTTGTCCCTCTGTGTGCGTCTGTGTCCTGATCTCCTCTTCTGAGAAGGACACCCGTCCTACTGGATTAGGGACCATCCCAATTACTTCATTTCACCTAATGACCTCTGTAAAGGCCATACCTCCGCATACAGTTACACTCTGAGGGACCGGGGGCCAGGACTTCCGCGTACGAATTCGGGGGGACACGGCTTAGCCCGTGCTACCTCCTCTGACGCGGGTGTCACCTGTCAACGCCTGCCTCTTCTCATCTGCATCCCGCCATCTGCAGATCCTCCTGCACGAGAGCCTAAGCGACCAACTTCACATTCTTCCTCTCGGCCTCCTCCCTGTCCTCGTTCTCGGTCCCTCCGTGAATGGAGGACCCTCCGTGTCAAGCACTCGTGTCCTGTCCTTCCTGCATCGTTTCCTCAGCCCCACGAGTAGGGTTTCTCTCCAGCTCGCAAGAGTCATCTGCTTCTCTGTCTCCCCCGAGGTCTCCATCCCCGCTTCCATCCCTCATCCCCCCTTCTTCCCCTCATCCCCCCTTCTTCCCCTCATCCCCCCTTCTTCCCTCATCCCCCCTTCTTCCCTCATCCCTTGCCTCACCCTCCTGATCACTGAAACTGCCTTTCTTCCTCAGGACCCTGGGCCACTCCCCGTTCTTACAGCCTCAGGCCCTTTCTCGTGTCATCCATCCCCCTTGTGATGGATTTTACTCATTTCAGCTTCCCACTGTCAGTAATCCCTACCATATGTTTTGTCCCCTCCGTGGCTCTGTGGCCTTGACGCTAACACAGAGCTGAACTTTTCTACCACCAGTTCCTGACTTCTCGCTTCAAGCCTTAGCCCCCTGCCACTCCCCTTGCTCTGCGGCCCTGCTGCTGTCCGAAGTCAAAGCCATCGGATGGTAACTCCCACAACCTGATGTAGTAGTTAAGTTTCTACTGTCTTTTCCCCTTCCCTCCTGTCACAGAATATGAATTATCCCTCTTTTTCCCCAAGGCTGATCTCCCTACCATTTCTCCCCTGCCATAGACAGGCAGGCAGGCAGACACACACATGCATACACACCTTCCTTCAAAAGCTGTGTTCTGTTTCATAGATCTGTATTCTGTCTCTCTCTCTCTGGATCTACATTCCTTTCCTGTTGACATAAATGTCTATGGAGAACAGAAAGGGGTTTGTACCCGAGGTTTATGTGCGGGAGGGATGGTTATAAAGCAAATTAGCAATACTGAAAGCTGGCCATTTGCTTATCTTTCCAATTAAATCCTTGTTAAGACGGCACAGACAATACTGGCCCTTCTGCCAAACTCCAGTCGAGAGTATTTTATTCAGATTAGTCAAGACAATCAAGTAGGCATTTTTTGTTAGCCAACTATTTAATTCTCGATTGACTAACAGCAGCAGGGGTGGTGACAACAGGGAAAGAGTGGGTCCCGGGGTGCAGCTCAGCTCTGCCAGGTCCCAGCCATCCCGGCCTGGGGACCTTGGGACTCCTCGGTTCCATCAGTTGTAGGATGGGGGTGATAAGGCACCTGCCAGGCTGGAGGACGGAGGGGATTAAGCAAGATGATTCACAGGGGGCCCTCAGAGCAGCGCCTGGCGCATAGTAGGTGTTCAGTACCTATTAGCTGCTATTATGTTGCCGTTGTTACTTTCCTTTCTCACCCCTCCTTTTATCACCTAACTTCTCAGCCTTCAGGCCTTCAGGCCTTCACTTCCTCTTCTGCCAGTCACTCCTTAACCCTTGCTTTCTGGCCTTTGTCTTCCTCTCTCAAATCAATTTACTTTCTCAGATCTCACCCCCTTTTCAGCTACTTGCTTTGACGTCTCTGTGACTTAACACCATTGACAACCTTTGTTTTTTTTTTGTTTTTTTTTTAAGGCAGCACTCCCCGCCCCAGCTGTTCTGCTTCTTTAGAGGAAAGAGACCGAGAGCACTTGTCACCCCTCCTCTGCATCCACCTCATGGCAGGCATTTCCCTGGGGTTAGCCTCTAGCCTTTTACTTCCCATCCTCTCTGGCCCTCAGATGTCTCTCCAGCCCTTTTTCCTGGGTCCAGCCTCCTCTCGTCTTCCACACACCACCCCCTACTCCCCCCAACCCCGCCATGATGCATGGACCCACCCCCCAACCCGGGTCCCAAACCAAGACCGGGGAAGCTGTCTTCTTCAAGTCTCCTCTCCCTCCAAAGGAGTTGGGACCAAGCCCGGGGATTCCATCTTCTTTACCACCTCCCACCGTTAGTCCCTCTGTCTGTCCCCCTCTTTTTAATTTAACCCCTGCTCTGTCATGTGTCATTCTACCGATGCTGGAGTGGTTTCCCTTCTTTTGATGCCACGCCCCATGGTCAGTGCTCCAGAGGGATTTTTTTTCCCTCTTTCCCATATCAAATTGGTCAAATGCTATTGCATCTGTGTCCTAATTATGTCTCAAACCAATCCATTCTTCTCCACCTCTATAGCCAGCGGCTGGCAGGGTCCTTATTATTTCTTAGGTGGGCTCTTCTATTAACTCCTACCTAGCCTTCCAATCCCAAGTCTCCCAGACCCTTCTCCACGGTCCCACGAGGGAGGCTCTGTCTACCTCTTCCTTAAGCCCTTTCAGGGGCTCGGCGTCAGATAAAGCACAGGTCAGCTCCACGGTGTGCCCGGAGCTCTCGGCCATCTGGCCCACGGGCGATTTCTCCAGCTCCATCTCTGGCTGTGTCCCTTCCTCCCTCTGGTCCAGCCACAGAGTCAGGTATTTGCAGTTCCGTTAACTGACTTTGTTTTACGCCTCTGTGTCCTTGTGCTTGCTACTTACCGCTCCCTCTGTCTGGAGCGCCCTGCCCCCTCCTTTGGGTGGGGTTGGGACACCTACACGTCTCATGAGATTCAGCGGATCGTGTCACCTCATCCTAGGGGCCTTCTCCACCATCCACATCCTTTTTCTCCTCGATTCTCTTCCACGGCATAGCTCTCTGGTTTCCATTATTTCTACTTCCAGCTCAATGTCACCTGCTCTGTCACCTTCCACCTCCAATGGGCTCCTACCTCTGACTTTCGTATTAGTCATTCGTTCTCTCCATCACCCGGCTGGGACCCAGGCATCATCTCGGCCCTCACTTCTTCACCCCCCATTCCCGGCTCACCAGCTGCTTTTCTATCAGTTCCTCCTCTGAAGTGGCTCCCGATCAGCTATTCTCTATCCCTTCCCTGCTCCACCCTAGTTCAGGCCCTCGTCCCTGAGGTTCTCCATGGATGGTGTTCAGAGTTCTCTGTGGGACAGCCTCAGCCTGTTGGCTTTCGCTCTCATCACCTGCTACTGCTGTATGGGTTATCATCCAGACACACTGGAATCCTTACTGGTCTCTGAACAGGGCTCATAACTTGCTGCCACTGTGCCCTTGCATCTGCTATTTCTAATCCCCATCTCCATATACGAAATTTCTAGCCCCTCTCCGTGGCTCAGCCCCATCGGTTTCTCTTCTGTGAAGCTTTCCCCAATGACTCTTATTTGAAGTGCTCTCTTTTCTTGGAACCTCTGAATTTTGTACCTATTTAATGGTTCTTATTAAATGTTGGCTTGCATTTCATGATTACTTCTTATGGATGCAGAGATTAGCCTATAAACTCTTTTAAGTCATGGATTATAAATTATCCATTTTTGTATCACTTCTCCACTACAGAACCTAGCACAATTCTATGTATATATAGATATACAGATATAGATATAGATATAGATAGATATATACTCACAATTCCATATATATATATGGAATACATATATATCAGCTTTGTTGAGCTATAACTTACAAAGAATGCAATTCACCCATTTAAAGCATACAGTTCAATGGTTTTAGTATATTCAGAGTTGTTCAGCCATCACCACAATCAATTTTAAAACATTTTTATCACCCCCAAAAGAAATGTCGCACACATTAGCAGTCAATCCCTATTTCCCTCCAAACCCTCAGCCCTAGGTAACTGTTAATCTACCTTCTGTCTCCGAAGATTTGCCTATTCTGGACATTTCATATAAACAGAATCAGAACAATATTTGTCCTTTTGGGTCTGGCTTATTTCATTTAGTGTGTTTTCAAAATTGATCTGTGTTGTAGTATGTACTTCTTTCCTTTTTTATGGCTGAATAATATTCCATGTATGGATGTACCACATTTTGTTTATCCACTCATCAGTTGATGGCTATTTGGGTTGTTTCTACTTTTTAGCTGTTGTGGATAATGCTGCTATGAACATTCTTGTACAAGTTCTTGTGTGGATGTATGTTTTCATTTGTTGTGTTATATACCTAGGAGTGGAGTGGCTAGGTCAGATGGTAACTCTATGCTTAACATTTTGAGGAACTGTCAAGCTGTTTTTTAAAGTGGCTGTAGCATTTTACATTTTCACCCGCAGTGTGCGAGAGTTCCATCTCTCCACTTCCCTGACAACACTTGTTATTATCTATCTTTTTTATTACAGCCATCCTAGTGGGTGTGAAGTGGCAATGCATCATGGTTTTAATAGCATGTCTCTTTTTACCTATTAGATGTTCAATAACTATTTGTTGGGTCAATGATATTTATATGTAGTATGAACAAACAGACCTTTGGACGGCTCGTTTGACTGCCAAGTTTATGAATTAGCTAGAAAAGATGAACACTAGAAAAGAGCTAGAAAAGAGCTCAGTATCATTAGAATTCAACTTTCAAAAGTTACTTTTAGACTGTTTTTTCCACTTAAAAGGTTGCCAGTATTACCTAGGTGATATTATCAAGGTCAGGAAAAATCATGTAGCTTTGCAGGTTTGCACGTATTTTACAGAATAAGCTAAATTACAAGCAAAATTCCAACTTTGATATGGCTCCTACTCAAAACCTACCCCTCAGTGGGGACACCAGGAAAGGTAACTCCTGAATGGGGACATGGGGTTGGGGTGGAGGGGAGGCTTAGAAAAATGCAACTGCTAACATTTCCCTGGGTTGAGTTTTCCTCAGTAAACAGTAGACCCTGGGAAACATAACAGGTTCTGAAAACTTAATTTTGATGACTCTGGACGTCAGAGAAACAGCCAGCTGAATCAGTTCCCTCTTGGGTGGCTGATTATCTCAAGTCATAGGTAATGGTCCAGCTGCTTCTGCTTGGTTCTAGAGAGTTCTGTGTTAGCCAGGACCCATCCATTTAGTCCATCCCTAGGTAGACACTTCTATCTGCAGCCCTGAACACCAGAGTTCCACTAAAGGCCTCAAATTAAAGGCCCGTGATTGGGCTTACAACTTTGTATGGTGTGCAAGGGTATTCAGAGGAGTTGGCGTGGAAGAGGGTCAAAGGTCACAGCCAGTAGATAGTGGCCAGCTTTCTGCATGTATAACATCATCTTGCTTAACAAGCCTCAAACGCATGATTCTGCGGTAGCGTTCTCTGCAACTAGACAAGAGGCCCCCCATCTTTAGAATTTGGAGAGCGGGTGGTGTTTGTTTTCTGCAACCACAATCACCCTTATCTGTCTGAAGATGTTTCCAAAGGCTGACAACAGGCCCCTTTCAGAAGCTCGGTAGGAAAAGTATTAACAGTTGGAAACATGTCAGCTGCCTTATGGAGGAAGCAAAGCCCAGGCCTGGTTTCTCTGGGCTCGGTGATAACTTGGGCCGCCGCAGCCTGGGCGAAGCTGGTGTTTGGAGCCGTGGAGACGGAGCGCGGCTCGGAGGAGGGCCCCTGCTTTTCAGAGTTGAAACAGGAGCCCTCTGAGAGAAAGAGATATTGCATGTGGCTTCCCTGATGCCTCGGAGGGCTACGTGGATGACACAGCATCAGCCGTGCCATCGCGGGGTGGGGACACAGTGGCGGCCCGTTGGGGGCAAGGCAGCCCCCGCTACAGCATCAGCTGTGGAGTGTGGGGAAGGGAAGGTGACAAAAGCCAAGTCAGCGTTGAATTTGTTGGATGGAGAATACGCTCCCGGGGCGGCAGCCCCAGAGCGAGAAGGACCGGCCCTGGGAGAGAAACAGCCCGAAGTTGGGGGCGGGGTGAAGCGCCAGTTCCTTAATCTCCCGCCCCATCGTCGGCTTGTCCCACCTGGATGCAGAGCGAGGACCGCGTGGAGAGGGAACCGCGCGGGTGGGGCTCACCCTCCCGTCTGCCTCTGAGAGCAAGAGGGGCGGCGCCGGGCCAGGCACCCCCGCCCCCCATGGCACCCCCTCCCGGCCTCCGAGGCGCCCCTCTCGCGCTTCCCAGGCATCGCTGCCTTTCCCCGTCCTCCGTTAAAATAGTGAAACAAACCACTGAGCGAAGTGATGGAAAGCCAGGGCCGGGGAGTCGCCCGCAGTGAGGGGCCGGAGGGGAGGGGGCGCGGTGGTCCAAGAGGGTGGCCGGCCGGCGATCGCTGTGCTGGTCGGACGGCGCTCAGCTGCGGCCGCCAAGACCCTTCCCCCGGGGCTGCCCGGCCCTCCCCTGGCTCGGGGCGCCTGCGGAGGGCGTGGGGCAAACCTGGGGCTGCGGTGGGGGTGGGGTGGGGGACTGCACCTCCATCCGTCCCGGGATGGAAACTGCGGTCACCCCGCTAAAATAGGGCCGGGGGCTGCGGTGGGGACCGGCGGGTACCGCGGTCCCCCCCCCACCCCCCAGCCCGAGCGCCGCCGCCGCCGCCGCTCAGTAACACGTCCCCAGGAGACTCGCAGGAACAACACGTGATGTGTCTACTTATCAGGGTGAGAGGGGGAGAGCGAGTCTCCGAGCGTGCGGGCGAGGAAGCGGGGCGGGGGGGCCGAGGCGGGGGCCGGGACGACGGCTGGGGCGCCGGGGTCGCCTGCTCCTCGCCCACCTCCCTCCCTGTGGGAGAAGAGGAGGAGGGGAAGTGACTGCGGAGTTGATGAACTTTGCACATCCAGAAACGCCATTTTGATTCCTTTTCCGGAACAAGTTTGCATCTCTCCTCGTTCTCTCCCCGAAGCCCACCGGTCCCCACTGCATCATGCCTGGGAGCCAAGCGCCCTGCCCGGCCGTAAGTACGCGCCCGAGGTTCCGGCTCGCGGTCCTTGGGTGGCAGCGAGATGTCTGGGGCTGAGCGGGAGCGACCTTTTAAAGAACTTTTGGGGATGGGGAGGGTGAAGTCTGCAGAGCGCGTTGTACTTTTTAAACTCAGCGTTTCCCGGAGCCGAGGACCCGAGCGCCCCACGCCGCGCTACGTGCGCTCGGGGCGGTGGGGCCGGCCTGGGATGAGCTGGGCAGCCCTCTCCCCTCCGGCTGCGCGCCGGGCCGCTCCTCCTCCTCCTCCCCCTCCTCCTCCTCCTCCTCCTCCTCCTCCCCTTCCTCCGCTCCTTTTCCCCTTCCCGAGCTGCCGGCTCTGCCAACCAGCTCCCAGCGCGAGCCGCCGCGGCCGCTGCAGCGCCCCGCCGCCAGGACCTGATGCGCATCCATATTAGCCGTCCGAGCGCAGGAATCCGGCCCGACCCGCGCCGCCGCACCCGCCGCGGGATTTATTTTTAACCAGCACCGCCGGGACTCGGATGGTGCGCGCACCGCCGGCCAGAAACATCTTCCCAGCGCTGCTCTCCATCTTCCGCCCTCTCTCCCCCGACATCCTCCCCCCCATGTGGGAGGGGAAACTTTTCTCCTACATACTTTCGAGTCCCTCTCGGGCCGAGGAGCGCGGAGATGACGGCGCCCGCCCGCCGCCGCAAGGTATCCGGGGGTGCCCGCTCGGGGTGCCCGCCTGGGGTGCTGGCTCGGGGGTGCCCGCCGGGGCCGCGCGGTGGGAGCATCCGCCGCGCCCTGCTCTGCGGACTTTGATCCTCCCGGGCGGACGGCGCCGGCCGGGAGGGGGCCGCGGGCAGCCCAGCGCCCTCGCCGTTCCCGGCTCGTGGCCGGTGGTCACGCCGACCACCGCCCCCGGGTGACTGGGCAGGGGGGGCTCGCGTCCGCGCGTATTGTTCCCTTGCCCTTCCGTTGGCGGTGTACGTGTTTTCGTGGGAGCCATCGGTGTGGAGCGGAGCCTGCATCGCGGGGGCGGGGGGGGGGGGACCTCGGCGCCCGGCGCCGTCACGAGCACAGGAAGGAGGCCGGGAGCATCCGAGGCGGGGCTGGCCGCCGGGGCCCGCTTCGCCGCCCAGCTGTGGAGCGCGCTCGGAAACTTTTGTCCGCTGCCCGCTGGACCAATTTTTTTGCGAGTTGTGGGTCTTCCCTGTCTCCTCCCGTCCCGGCCCGCAGAGCCGAGCAGGGGCGGGGAGGGGGGGCGGCGTCGAGGGGCTGAAGACCCAGTGAGCCCCCAGCCCCCCGCCTCGGCCCGGTCCCCCGCGCCCCCTCCCCGCTCGCGGTCTCTTAGGAAACTGCGACCTTAATGGTTGCTAAGGAGCAGGGGAGGTCCTTCCAGTCGCCAGCCCCCTCCCTGGAAGCGGCGTGTTTTCTGGACGGGGCCGAGGGTCGCGTCGAGGATGTGGGGACTCGCTCCCCGCCGCCCGCGGGGCCCGGGAGGCGCGTGAGTGAGGGGTGCGGCGGCCGAGCCCACTTCTCGGTGGGGTCACTTTTCTTTTCCGGCGGGGTGGGGGGGGCGGGCAGAGGAGGGGCACGGGGACCGGCCGGCGGGCGGGCAGGCGGGTTGACAGGCGCCGCGTGCAGCTCGCGTCCAGCGTCCGCGGTGCATCCGCGATGGGTTATAAAAGAGCAGGAAAGTATTTCTCCTTGCTCAGCAGATTTGCCCTCCCTCGCTCCTTACTGGTTAGAAGATAGAACGTGAGCCCAGATCCGGACGAGCAGTTCACATTCCATTACGAAATTCTACACGGCTTCAGAGCCAGCAGCAGGACACATTCGGGGCACGTTGGAGTTTTTTCGGCTTCTTTTTTGGGGATGGTGGTGGTGGAGAGCGATAGGAAGGTGAATAAAAAATATCACTTTGGGATATGCTGAAAAACCTGTCCGATGGTTTTCACCAGAAGAAAAATTCACCCCGTGCTTGTTTTAGCGTTTAGGTTTAAAAGCCAGTGGAAATAAAGTTTGCCCGTTGGATAGGGATGCTGGAAATAGCGAGGTATTTCTGTCTTGAAGAGGAGACTTGAGGTGATTTGTGCAAAGGCCGAGTTGTTCATGTGCATCCCATATTTTTGAGGTCGTTTTCTTTTAGATAGGCAGTGGTGTGTGCATGCGCGTGAGTGTATTCTGAAATAAATTTAATTGATGTGGAAAGTGGAGAAAAGGGAACTGCAAAGAAAAGAATGGTTTTTGTTTTGTTTGGGGTTTTTTTTTTTTTCTTCTCCCCATGGCCCTTAAAAGCATCCTCTAGGTCTGGTGCCTTTTCGAGTAGGCAGGTATGGGTCTAAGACGTAATGTAACCCGGAAGTCTTAAGTTAGAGGCTGAAGTCTTGGCTGAAACTTCTTTTTTTCTCTCGCTTTCTTTTTTTAAACGTTTAGTTCTCCCTTCAAGAGTCACACAGAACTTTTGAAGGAATGGGTTCAAATTATTCTTCAAGCAATTTATGCAAAGGTGAGCCACTACCCTTTGGAGGGAGCTTCTGGGTACCGCTGATGGATCTTGCTTTGATGTGTTTTGAGCTTTGGTTACACTGATGAATTAAACATTTGAATGGCTTTTATCAAGTTTTAAATGTGTGAAAAAACACCTTCCTTCCCACTCCCCCCCACTTTTACAAAAGAAAGGGAGAGCCCTTTGATTTGGTTATTTGTTTACCTTGTGGTCCATTTTAGGTTGTTAATGAACTTGCACTGTTTTATAATTCTTAAAAATACTGCTAAACAGGTTGCATTTTAGGATGTTTTGTTTTTAAAGAGGATTTGCTGGTTATGTGATACTCTTAAGAAATGCTGCTGACGTGTACTGTTCTATGGCATATCATTCTCTGCGTTTTTCTAGATACCACTTTTTTTCTCATCAGAAATTCAGAGCCTCAGCCCTTATGGCAGACAAGTGTTTGTTGTGTGATGGGGAAGATGGGTCTGACTCAGCTGGCACAGGTGGGACATCCATTCCTAACTATCTGCATCATCTAACAAATGACCTTTTGATGGAAGGGTCTTTTATTTTAGAAGGAGAAAAATAAACCTACCTCGTTTAGTCGGCATGCCATCAACAGTTATTGATTGGTTCCCTGCTGTATGCCGGGCCCTACGTAGTTGCCATTATGTGGCTTGCATTTTTACTCAATTTTGAACTGCTGTGCTGGTCCACTTGCTGAGATCAGTTTGGAAGTTTTTGCTAGCTGTGTTATGCTCAGTTGTTAACATCATTTATTATCTTCAGTGAAGGAAATTTCCTGGTTAATGAAACTAAGAAAAAATTCTACCCTTCTAGGGTTTTATATGGAATAATTAATATAAATTTTAACTCCTACAGAAATTGATTAAACGTGCTCTCTAGAAGTAGTCAGAAGTGAATCCTTTTGATGTTTCTATTCATTATCCTTTTGAAAAGTAGGTGGTGCTTAAAAGGTCATAGGATAAGGGTTGCTAAGCAGCTAAACAGAAGGATGCTAAAATTAACCAAAGCATTTTTGAAAGGGAGTCCTTCCCTGTTTTACATTATTTAACTAGATTTAATTAATTTCTGAATTCTCCATGTCCTTTGACCTAGGAAAGTAGGATGTTAATTTTGTTTTGTTTTTGTTATCACATTTAAATAATCTCTCTTTTGTAAGTGTCTTAATTGAAGTTCATGCTCTCTGACCAACTCTGGTGTCAGATGGCAGCTTGTCTGGGTGGACTTCTTCCCTGCTACCTGTGTGTTCGGGTTAAATCCTCCCAAGGAAATGCGTGTGTAACGTCACCTTATTTCATTTATTAATAACAGATTGTTCAGTTCGTTTTGGAAAACCTACCTAATCCATGAAGTGATGTCTTATTTTGCTCTTTATTAAACAGGTTTGTATTCAAAAGATAGAAATGCAATAGAGTATCAATAGAACGAAGGCAATATAGTCTCCTGATCACAGGACAATGGTCTTCTTCCCCCTTTACTGAGATTAGATTAAGTTTTGATAGGGCTCCTCCTTTTCACTCCACCTCCCCATCTCAGTTTATTTCAGAACACTTCATAATACCTTTTTGAAAATAATTACATTAGGTGTAGAGTATCTTTGGAACCAAGTGTTCGAAAGCAACACTTGAAGGATCTTGGGGTATTTCAGTGAGATAAAAGGGTTGCAATCTAACCGAAGCCATGGTTAGTAACCATCCTTTCTTGGTTGAAAGGCAAGCTCACTCTAACTCAGAAGTTTCCCTTCCTCAAGATTACTTGTGTACATCTGACCTACTGAACAGGCAAAGTTGAGTAATGTTTTTTTTTTGTTTTTTTTTTTAGTAATGTTTTTTATAGCCAAATATAATTAAGAAATTAGATGGGTTTTTTTGGGGTGTGGGGGAAGGAGGCAGGGTAAGTGAGTTTTTTTCCTCTCTTTTAGACTTAGAAAGTGGTTTTTGAGTAGAGATAGCTGTGGCTGTCTTCAAAAAGCAGGGGTCAGCCTGTGATTTCCACGCCCTTGGGGGCCTCCCCATAAATCAGCGGTAAAAGGTGTACCATCTGAAACGCAGAGGCAGGCATACGATGTGCTTTCTGAAATGCATCACTTATTTTTAATTTCCCCTGCTCCCATGGAAGGTAGAATACAGAGAGGAAAACCATCTGCGTTGTTTTCATGATGACCGAGGTGGGAGAGTGAGGAAGATGGGGCGCAAGGGTGACGGACTTTTTCCTTTTCTGTTAGTTGTCCTCTGGGACAGGGTCACCACTGTGCTGGGCTCTGCTTCCCTCGTCACCTTCCCTGGGTGTCCCTGTCCGAGTGTAGCTGGCGTTGGTTGGTGGAGATGGGGGGGTGGTGGTGGGGGGAGCCTGGGAGGAGGGCGCAGGGAGCTCTCCCTTCCAGCTACTGGTGCATCTTGTTTCTGATGGTACTTCGGGCACAGGTGAGCCAGTCTGCCCATCAGTAAAGGTGGCTGCCAGTTAATAGGTGCTTTAGACAAAAGAAGTGGGAGAGGGTGGAGACTGTTTGTTCAGTGTGATTCAAGCAAGCCGTGCTAATAGGACTTGAAAGCCTCTGTAAAGTCCCCGCGCCTGGGTACGGGCTACTCCTGCGGGCCTTTCAGACTCGGGGAGGGCGGGTGGTCCCGATAGGGTGGAGAAAGCCCAGTCAAAAGCCCCACCACATTCTTTGTCAGCCAGCCAGACTGCAGAGAAAAAGTCTCAGTGGGGGTAATTAGATAAAGCTTTTAAATGGCTCTATTTGTTTTTCCCCTGGCTAGCTTGGTATCTCATCTCTTCTACCCCCTCTTTCAGAGACTGCAGGGTAAGATGGCTTTAAGAATGTTGGAGGCTTTTAGTGGTTTCATTACTTGTGAAATTTCATTTTTCATTAGGGCAGACTCTGGACAAAGTTAACTGCACCCTGCTTTTGTGAAGGCCTTGAACAAAGATTCGAATTTGATCCTCAGAGCAGCATGGTGAGGGCTGGGTGGGTGTATTAACCCATTTTCCAGCTGTGCCAACTTCCACCCGGTGGCTGGTAATAAATCAGGCCCAGGACCCAGAACACCCAGCCCCAGCCTCAGTCCAAACAACACCTGCTTTTTCAAGTCAGCTTGGCCTCAGAAGACAGAGCATTAAATATACAGGGCCTGTTTATCTGTGTGTGTGCTTTTTAAATGAGACCAGATCCTTTCACAATAATGCTGTGGTTGAATTTGAAGATGTAAGGCAATTAGAAAAGAAACTTTTTAGCCTTTGCCAGCATTTCTCTTGAGGAACGTGAGTATAGGCACTCTTTTCAGTAGGTTTTATAGGCATTTGTTTTCAGTAGGTTTTCTACCTCGTGGGATCATTGTAAGGATAAAATAAATGTTCCAGAAAGTCAAAATCTATATATGGAAGAAAGTGGTGTATTTTAAGCTCAGGAAGCTTTGTGGGTATCCACTCTGGATTTCCTTTCCAGAATTGTGCACAACTCCAGTACTCAGGCAGAGTTTATGTTTGCTTCGAGCGCCTAGAGACAAACAGGCTAGCAAATTCTTCTTCCTGGAGTTCACTTAGGGATGGATTTTAAGGGAAAGGCAGGTGGTAAGCTTTTGATGCCCCCTTTAAAGCAGTAGTTCTCAGCTTGGTGGTTCCCCGCCCCGGGGGCATCTGGCAAAGTCTGGAGACACGTTTGATTGCCTTGCTGGTGGGGGGGGGAGGGGTGCGACTGGCCTTTAGTGGGTCGAGGCCAGGGGTGCTGCTGCCCATCCCACAATGCACCTGAAGGCCCCACAGCTAAAGGATTATCCAGTCCCAAATGTCAGTAGGTGGAGGGTAAGAAAGCCTGCTTTGAAGGTACAGGAGTCGAGGCCTGTGTCACGTGTGCAAGCAGCCTGGCGTTCTCACTGTACTGCACGTGGCATATTCGGGGATCTGGAATTTCGTAGAGCGAGTAAGCTCTCCTTACAGGCCTGTAAGGTGCTGTGGTTGGCAAGTTCAAGGTTTCACAGAAGACTGGGGGTTGGGGAAAACATTTAAGTGGAGTTACGTATATTTAAAAACCCTGTAGTAAATAAAAGTTCCAGAACTCGTCTGCTTCTAAAACAAACCAGATACACTGGCGCTGGGGAGCTGCTCTGGTAGGTGGCACTTCTTCACTTATTTAGGTAACTAGCTCCGGCGCTGTCATCTGCCACTTCTCCCTCGTGTTTGGAGTTACGTGGAGGGTACCCCCATACCCCCCTATTTTTTTGCTCAGTGTTTGAATTAGCCCTTACTTGCTTGACAGTTAATGTTTTTTGCCCTTGTAGTCTCCCTTGTTTTGTTTTCTTAAGTTTTTGCAAAATTCTTACATAACTCTCCACCCTTTTTTTAAAAAAATTATTAATTAATTATTTATTTATTTATGGCTGTGTTGGGTCTTTGTTGTACGCGCGGGCTTTCTCTAGTTGCGGCGGGCGGGGGCTCCTCTTCATTGCGGTGCACCGGCTTCTCACTGCAGTGGCTTCTCTTGTTGTGGAGCACGGGCTCTAGGTGTGCGGGCTCAGTAGTTGTGGCTCGTGGGCTCTAGAGCGCAGGCTCAGTAGTTGCGGCGCACGGGCTTCGTTGCTCTGGGGCCTGTGGGATCTTCCTGGCCCAGGACTCGAACCCGTGTCCCCTGCATTGGCAGGCGGGTTCTCAACCACTGCGCCCTCTCCACCCTTTTTACAGGGCAGTGATGGGAGCCCTGTCTTCTGTCCGTACGTCTCCTCTTGAGCACGTGGCTGGCAGGCTGTTGCTTTACCAGGGAACGCTGGGGAGGGATCAAGGGAAGAGACGGTGGTGCTTTTATGTTTTGGGGACTTGCGGACCTCAGATGCACGGAAAGGTGGTTGATTGAAAGAAAAATAAAATGTGGTATACAAACATTAAACTGCATTTCCTCGGACCAGACATGCCTAGGACAGTGGCAGGAGCCATCTTTTAGCCACAGGTGCCACTTGCCTGACCCTTGTCCTGGTCCACCCCCCCCCCCCCATCTTACAGGCAGGAGGCGAGGAGGAAGCTTTGGAGCAAGAAGAAAAGGCAGAGAGGGGGATGATTCCAGAATGGTCTGGGCTCCCACTTACCTAAGAGAAATGTTTAACGCTTACAGGCAGCTTTCTTTACATCCTAACCCGAGGACAGACTGTCAGGGTCCCGTTCACGTCCCTCCGGGCTGATGGTGTCAGTGACCTGCTTGGAAGCTGGCTTTGCCAGCCCACGCCTGGTGTAGTAAGAGCTGTGCCTCTGGTGCTTTGCTGCCCTCTCCTCCAACCTGTAAACTGGGCGGTCCCCGCTCCCCCTCTCCATTTACAGCTTTTGGCAGGCTGGGGATCACCTGCAGGTGTGTTGGAGGGAAGTTGCAGGGAAAAAAGTCTCTCCCCCACTTCTAGAAGGTGAGCTGAAACTCACCGTCCACCCAGCCTCCCAGGCCAGTCCCTGACTCTGGTCTCTCTCTCAGCTGCCAGCAGTCACCAGACCCTCCTCGAAACCCCGGTCCAGTCTGACTCTGGTGTTGCCTGCCCCACTGTCCTGACCTAGGCCCTCATCATGTCACAAGCACCTCCCAAGTCAATTTCCTGCTCCCTTTGTCTCCCTCCTCCAGTCTGCCCTCCACTCGGCTTGAACACTATAGCTGCACATGGGGTTTGCCTGCTGCTGAAAAACATCTCATGGCCCCCTGTTGTCTGCAGGAAGAAATCCAAACTCCTCAACTTGGCACACGAGGACCTCCATCGGCAGCTCCCAGACTGTCTTCCTAGTTTTAGCCCTTCTCACTCTCCCTCCAGGCCACTGCCACACGGAAGGAGTTCGTCCTGCTTCTGCTTTTCTGTGGAGTGTTCATTCTGTTTTGTCCCCATCCCCTTCTCCTTGCACACAACATTTCTCAACTCTTCTTTCAAGACCCATCTCAAATACCACCTCTTACAGGGAGAATCAGGCCCTCCATCCAGAATAACCCTTACCCCATCTGGCCGGTCTGTCTGTTGTAATTTACCTGTTGGCATGTTTTCCCCACCTGGAGAATAGCCAGCAACTTCAAATCATATTTTTCCACCTTCTGTACCTAGCTCAAGGGTTGCATAGTTGATGCTTATTCAATAATTGTTGTTGGATCCATTTTCAAATATAAAAAACCCAGAGTTTTTCTGAAGAGGTGCAGGTTATTTTTGGAGAAGAGCACGTATAATTTGGAAGCTAAGTCCTAAATATCAGTACAAATTAAGAGAAGGAAACAGAAGTAAACTATCGTTTTCCAGCAGATCCATCCTGCAGAAATTGGGTGCTAAGTGCACACTGGTGGGAAAGCATTTTGAATTGCAGAAATTGGGTGCTAAGTGCACACTGGTGGGAAAGCATTTTGAATTACAGAAATTTTAAAATAAAAGTTTGCTCAGCTTAATTTACTCAAAATTAAAGAGGAAAAAAAAAGTTGTTAATGCCTGATTGCACTAAAAGCTGTCACACTGGGGCCCTTACTAATTATAACCACTTTTCATGGCTCTTGGTTTGAAGTTTATATTAAATAGGAGAGATGGGCACACAGATCAAAGACCAAAATCATTTCTGAGCTCCAACGTGTGGACCCACTTTCTCTGCTTAGTTAGATTTTTGTTTCATTAGTGGTATGAGTTAATAGGAGTGTTGGTCCGTGTATAATTTAACTTTTCTTTTTTTCTGTAACTCCTTGGATTTAAAATAAAGTGCAACCCAGAAACCTACAGGGTACAGATCTTGCCTTATTTGTGTGTGTGCGCGCAATATATGTATGTACATGATGGAAGTTGATTGTAGATCGTATTTACAGAAAGAATCATTTTCACTGTTTTAGGGGAGGTTCCTTTATGCTGAGACTTTATAGTTAAAAAAAACCCAAAAAAACCCTGAATACACAAAATCATCTCAAAATCCTTTCTTCTAAAAGAGGTACCTATGTCTTCAGAAATAGGGGAGATACCATAAGGATGGGGTGAGAGAGAGGCGTTTTGCCTATGCATCCTTTTATACCTTTATGTTTGTAACTATGTGGATAGGTTTCCTTTTCGAAAAAGGAATTACCATTTTTTTTCTTTTTAAATTGGAAGGTCTTGGTATCCTTTATATGAGATAAAATCCTAGTTGATTAAAAGTACATTATTGCTACCTTTAAATATTCCTTGATGTGCTTGCCTGATAACTAGAGTTTAGGCTCAGATCTGGCAGATACATTCAAATATAATATTCCAACTTCATCTTATTTCTAAGGAGGCTTGTGTATGTTCCTCTCTGATGTGAAAAACCGATTTTTTTAAAAAGCCATTTTCTCTTCCACTTTAGGGCTTTTAATTGTTTTGAGGGATAATTATATAAAATTGGTTAGTAAGCATCTCAAACAGGTTTTCACGACTCGGTAAGTTAAACTTATATTGGATCAAACTGTCCTACTTAAAAATTTAAACCAAGTATAATTTAAAGGAGGCTCAACTTGCACGTCTCTAAATTAAGTTTGTTTTTAAATCATGAAAATAATGTTTCTGAGAACCATTTGTTGTTTGAGAGCTTAGTAAAGCTTTACAACCCCCTTTTTCTAAAATACTGTATCAAGTTGGATTCAGTATCAGATTCAGTCTCCTTTTGGAAAACAGGCACTTTTCCACCCCCAAATTTGAAAACCTCATAGTGCGTTTTGTTTTTTTTTTAAACCACTGATAGATCTTTATTTATAGATTTTTATTTATTCAACAAATTTGAATTTCAACGATGGGATGGCAGTCATAAACACCAAGGGTACTAGTATGAGAAAGAGAGACAGTTGCTAGCTTCCCAGACATGGAAAGAGACACAGGACCACTAAGTCGTTCCCATCTGTGCTGGGTGTTAAGTATGACAAGAGCATGTGACATGCACTGTGGGGGAGGGGAGGAGGATGCTGGGAGGCAGGTGGAGGGGGCATCCCCCCAGAGTGGCCCCTGAGCTACAACGTGAAGAGAAGGAGAGTTGCAGCACAAGCATCTGGTGCTGAGGCCCTGAGGTTGGAGAGGAGCAGCGTGGAGGAAGAACAGACCCAGGCGGGTGACACGCGTGGCGAGGTGGATGGGCTGCTTGTAGCTCACAGGTATTTGGAGTTTTCCCTTGAGAACTCTGGGAAGCCTTGCAGGGTGTTAGGCCAAGGACTGGCATGATGAGATTTGCATTTTTAAAGATCACTCCTGCCCAGAGTGGAGAATAAACTAGAGTAGAAGGAAGTGACTGTTTTACCTTCTGTTTGCAAGATCGTCGAGAAGGTTGGTTTTGCACAACTTTTGAAAAGCAGTGGTGGCTCAGAGTGGGTGGCAGTGGAGGTGGGGAGCCTGGGTGGGTTTGACAGAGATGGAGGCCGGAGGAAGGATCTGAGGCTGGCTGGGGGATGGGATGGAGGATGGGCCCGATGATTTCCAGGTCTCAGGCTTCCGTGGCTGGTGGCTGGCGGTGCCTTTCTCTGAGATCAGATCACGGGATAAAGCAAGGTTTATGAACCAGGTACGTTCCCTACCCTTCAAAGAAGTTATGTTTGTGAATTTTATCAGCATTTTCTCTACTTGTACTGCTTTCATTGGTCAAAACATACTATTCCTGGCATGGATAATGCATGGAAAGGACTTCTATAAAAGTGAGAAACAGAAGTTAGGGTCTTACTTATGGCTTCCTTCTCCCCTCCCCGCCCCTCCTCTTCCTTTCTTTCTCTCCTTTAAATTTCCTGAGGCCAAAAGGAACATGGAAGAGTTCTCCTCCATGGCCTGAGCCATTCAGGGTTTTCAGATGAGGCATACAACTAAAACCTTAAGCGTATTTAAGTTTCTGTTTGTTTTAGTGATGCTTTATCTCTTTGACTTGTGAGCCTGGGGCTCAGGGGCAGAGGCTCCGGGGTAAGAACCAAGGTAGGACTCTCAAAATTGCCCCCACCTTCTGCTTAAGAGGGTCAGAACTCCTCTCCTGACCTGATTTTCCAACTTATTTCTTAGTTTCTCAGCGTTCACTGATGCTCTGAATGTCTTAGAACGACAACAGGGTTTTGCTTGACCAGTAATCTGTGTGAAAACAAAGTTCCTTCAGTAAACAAAATGTGCTGTGTATCTCCTTTGGGTGCCAAAGGGAGAGATTTCATCCTTCCACGGGGATGGTCTCCACCGAGCCACGGTCCAGCCTGTGTTTGAACATCTCTGGTGATGGCCGACCTGCTCCCCATCGCCCCAAGGCAGTCCTTGGGTTTTTACTGCGTTAATTAACTTTTTTTTTTCTCAAGGCAAACAAAATCTTTGTGGAATGAGCTAGAAAGTGGCGTGTTTTCCGCTGAGTTGGTAAAAACTTGGAGCTGGAGCGCAGGCCGGCTGCCTTGTGCAATCTGATCCCCAGAGAGTCCATTGGGGAGTGCCACCCTCCTTACTTCCTCCTGTACTGGAATTCCTGCTTCATGGAGGGGGTTGGAGAGGTCCTGCCTCGCTCATCCTTGTGAGCTGGGACACCTTCCTTAAATCATCTTGCAAGAAAGCATTAGCAGTGCTCCCGGATTTAGGTAAAGCTTTTCTCTGACGTCATACAAATGACTCATCAAAACTTCAGGTGAGCCCCAGCCTGCTTCCCAGACGCTTCTCTTTTATATGGGATCGATCCTGACCCAGGTAACCCGACCACTGGCCCCCAGAGAGCGCTGCCCACCTTGGGGAGAGTATGATTTAACATCTTTTGTTGAAAAAGCACAGGTGTTCCGCATCACCGCAGCCTCACATCCCGTTTGTAACAGATGGCACGCTTTATTCCAGCCCTACATTTGATAAGGTGAGCTAATGGGGGGAAAAAAGCTCAGCAGGGGCCTTGCCCCTCCGCTTCTTTCTAGCTGAAACAGCTTGGTGAGGGGATGGTGGGAAGGGAGCTCGAGAAACTGGGTTTACGCATCTTTTTGGAAAATTTAAACCTTAAGGTCCAATGCACACAACGCAGTCCCTCACCTCACCGTGACCCAAGCAGAAGCGTGGACTTGGAGGTCTAATGGGTTTGTTGCAAAAATAGCTTACTAGGGATGGCCTTGTGGTGGGTGTCCGGAATTGGTGTGGGTAGTATGTTCAGTAGCCAGTTTCTGGTGACAAAGGTGTATATTATATAAGCTCACTTTCAGATAACCCACCCCTAACTGCTAGATAGTGGTGACAACTCACGCTATCTGTCGGGTAATTTTTTTCTTTAAACGGTTGTGTATTGAATCCCTGGTGTTGGTTCTTGAAGGGCTCGGGGATGGTCAAATGATTACACTTAGAGAACACAGCCAAAATGGCCTGGCAGCTTTATTTCACTGTTTTATCTCTATGGCAGATGGAATTCGGGGAGGGCTCCTTTGGTCGGCTTGTCTCTGGGAAGTCAGGTTGCTCCTGCTACCACCTGTATCTGCAGAAAAGGGAAGACACAGAAATCCAGCCGCAAACAGCAGAAACTATGACCTGGTTATTCATATGATAAACGACTCTACCGAGAGTGCAATTAAATACGGTCAGCAGACCTTTGAATTACAGACTGCCCTTGATGAAAAGCATCACTAGTCAAAGCCCACCTGTATTCGCTTTATATCAGATAAACCAGATGTTGGCTTTTCAGTTTCTTTTCTGCCCGTGTTAGACTTCATCCATATATGACTCTAAGTCAAAAAATCTCAAGTTATTGGCCCGTTTCACCCTCTTATGGTTGTTAGGCTTTTCATCTGGAAGAACTGTCTGCACGAGAGTGGTGGAGGAAGCAGTAATGTGAACTAAGGTTATCGAGCACGTACCAGTTATGCCCTTGTCCTGAATTCTGGACGTGGGTCATCTCATTCATTCCTCACAACAGCTCTCTGCCCCTGTGATGTAGGTTCAGTGATTATCCCCGTTACTCAGAGGAGGAAACTGAGACCCAGTGAGGAAGTCTGCTAGTAGGCATCAAGCAGTGCCGCCCGACCCCAGAGCCTGTGCTGGTGGCGACTGCTCAACCTCCTTTCACAGTGACATGACATAGTCACCAAATAAACATCCCCTGAAAACCTGCTGTGTGCAGAGCCCTGCGGTTCACAGCAAGGGGAAAGACAGGGACACGCGTGCGACGGGGCCGCTGACTTCTGGAAGTAGATTAAAACTTAACCCGTGAAACAGGTCCTTCTATCTGGTATTTGATAAAGTGAGTTAGACCGTCATTTCTGTGGAAGATCAAGCGGGAGGGGAGGTACAGTTGGCTGACAAATCAGCCAGCGCAAGTGGCTGCCCAGAGCACCCGGGGCCCGGGAGACCCTGCAGAGCGTCGGGGGAGGCCCTGAACATCCTGCTGGGGGACAGTTTTCCCTAAGTTCCCATGAGAGGCTCCAGGGAGCGGAGAGGTTGGGCCGGCACTCGGGGCTTCTGCTCGTCTTCTGTGTGGTGGGTAGTGGGGCGCACGCCTGCCCCTTAACTTCTTTCTTGCGGACACCCACTGTTAACCTCACTAAAAGTGCTTGAGCTCCGTTTCAAAGTAAGGATGGTGTGTTGGCCACTTTGGAAAAGCCAGCACGCTGTAAGCTCTGAGCATCTGGGGGTGAGGGTTGCCTTGGGTTTCTGGAGGGCCAGTGCCTCGAAAACAGGTCACTTGTTTGCTGTTATAATAGGCTGTTATCATTTTATTTAATATATAAAATCAAGATGTTGCCTCGGAGTTAGTACTGGGGGTCAGGATCAGCCCTGTAAGAGGCCCAGAGGTCTGTGTTCCCAGGGATGTAGGGGCAACAATTGAATTGATCTAATTACTAACCTGATGTTTGAATTTGTCCATATTCAGGGGAGAGAGCCTCTAGGAGGTGTTTTGTTTGTTTGCTTTGCTTTTTAAGCAGTAGGAGCTACACGGACTGGAGGACAGTCCCTGTCTCCCGTGGAACGTTTCTGGGGTGAGGGTGTCCAGTTGTGCACTCTTCCTACCCTTTTGTGGGAGCCCCCGAGCAAGTTGTGGAACCAGCAGGTCTTGAATTGCGACGAGCGCCTGATGGTCTGTTTCCTGTTTCCGGTGGGTCTGTGGAGGAGGATTGTTTTGAAATTTAGTTACAAATAGAAAATTTCAGCCTTGTGTGCTACCAGCTCCTACCACCGTTATTAGTACCGTTGTTATTTTGCTTGTGGCAGTTTGATGGGTCCAACAGAAGAGTAGTGAAAGAAGTCTGGGTGGGAGACCAGCATCCCGGGCTCTTTCTTTCTCGTGGATGGAATCCCATCAGCTTTCCTGCATTTGGAATGCCTCTCGATACCTCCCCCAGGCACTAGGCTCCAGGGAGGCAAGGATGCGTAAGACGTGGTCCAGCCCTGAAACTCACCAGTGCGTCACAACCGGCAGAGACACCAGGACACACTGAGGACCTGGCAGTGGGAAGCCGTCGGGAAAAGAGGTAGTGATGTTGTTCTCAGATGTGAAGGGCTGGCCACGTGGAGAAGCGTGTAGGAAAGTGAAAATGAACTTCTAGGTGGAGAGCAGGATGGGTAAGCCGTGGGGTGAGACCAGAGAGTACGGTTGGGATGCTGTGCCGAGTTAGGGTGGAAGGGGTGTTGAGATGTGTCTCTGGCAGTGTAGATGGCCAGTTGTGGAGGCAGTTGTGGGCCGGGAAGTGCTTTGCAGCCGGGCTGTGATGTGAGCAGCTCTGCCCCGGAGAGAACGCTGCTAAACCTTTAGAAAAATCAGGCCACAGAGGAGACTTGTCCAGCAGAATGAACTTGGACGTTGATGCCATATGGAACCGAATATTTCTTCCCGTTTTTTCCAAGAGATTTTTTCAGCCCAGGACATGTGGGCTGCCGTCTGAAGTGGTGTTTAATGATCATTGAGAGGTGGGACCTTTATTTTCAGCAGATAGAATTCAGTTCAACAATGTTTAAACTTCCTTGGTTGTGTTTTACTCCTTGGTACTTACTTAAGCTCATCAGCTAGGGAATTAGAGACAGACTCATTTCTGTACCCTCGAAAATATTGAGGATGGATGCTGGGAGTCGGGGGGAGCTACTTATTCAGTTTGTCAGCCGGGAGCGAATGCGGGCTGGGAGGGTGAGCTAGCGTGCAGTCTTGACAAGCCTGTGGATGACGGTTTCTGGAAGCCGCGGGTGGGAGAAGAATCTGCTCACAAAGACGAAGCTGCCTTGAGTGGAGTGGATTTGTGCCTGTTCTGCTCACCCGGGTAGCATCTGCCCTCGCCCAGGTAATGCTCTATCTGCCCTCCCGTGTTCCCAGTCCTCTGCTGGGATTCCACCTCCTCCTACGGGTGAGGTCGGCCAGGAAAGGCGCGCTGTGCCCACAGAGATGCGGGGTGTGAAGGCAGATAGCGGGCCCCAGAGACGCTCGTGGTTTATTAATTACGGTGGAGGCACATCCTGCCTTTTCCTCTGGGGAGGACAGGTCCATTTTTAATATGTGTGACTTTATACATTTCAAGGCCTGTACTCAGGGACTGAGGGACCTGGCTGAGAGGGCTGTGAAAAATGTGGGAAGGCCCCTGCAGAGTGGGCAGTTTGGACGGAACGCATACCTTAAAGTTAATAATTTCATCACCTAAAACTGATATTTATAGGTTATGATGTTATGAACTGTTGGCAACCTCTCGTTTCGTTTTGTTTCTCACCGAGTTCTCTCACTGGAGCTGGAATCGTGCGGGAGGAGGTGGGATACTATGAGCTGGGGTGGGGTTTTGAGGGGTCAGTCAGGGGGGAGGTGGGGTGTCTCAAAGCGCTGAGTGGGTTCCTTCTGTCTGTGACCAGCCAGGGTGGACTCACTGGGGAAGGAAAGCCCCCCTCGGGCCCAGGGCCTTGTGCGGAGCGCTTGCACGTGTCACCCCATGGATGGGGCATAAATATCATCCTCCTCTTTTTAAAGACAGGAAACTGAGGCTTAGAGAAATTCACTTTTTCTGAGATCACGCAGCCAGTGTCAGACTACCAGGAAGCTTTAGGCCATATCCACAGTCTGAAGGACGTTCTTTAGTTACATGGGACCTCATGACACCTTGGTACCTGGAGAGTTCCCAGCCCAGCAGCTCTGAAGCTTGATTTCATTCGTCTTGATTCTTTAATAGTTGGCGCGGATTTGGGCATAACACATTACTTGAGTGCCTCTACGGTTAGGATACTAGGTTTAGGCGTGGGGGAGCATGGTGGTTCTTGCCTTTGGGAGTTTACATCGTGAAAGGTTGCAGTGCATTGTGGCCCCCGAGCCGTGCACCCATGGGAAGGCTGCGGTCCCAGCGGGAAGGGGCAGGCTGGGTTTGGAGGTGTAGTTTGGGGTTGAGGACCGCATACTGGAAGGTGCTGGCATTGCAGGGCTCCCTGGGGTGGGGTGGGGTGGGGGTGGGGCAGAATTGGAGCTGTCCTCCATCCGTGAGAGGGGGTCCTAAGGTTTTGAGCAGAGAAGTGACAGGTGGCCTGATGAGGCTTTGGAAATGTCCTCGGGAGGGGCAGCGAGGCCACGGTTGTACCTCGTGGGGCTGCTAGGGCTCCTTCACTGCTGATTTCTGGCCCGAGGCAGAGGGCGCACCCCCATCAGCTGGTACAGGGTGAACCAAGCAGCACTCAGATCGCTGAATCGCCCAGAGCCCACTGAGTGATGTACACACACAGGAGGGGGGCTTTCTTTCTTTACAGCCATACACTTCTTTGGGTTCAGACCTCTACGTTCTGGCTTATCTCTTTTGGGGACGTGTCCACTGGAATCCTGGATCACGTTTATGATGTCGGCATATTGGTTTATACGTTAACCCTGGCTTACTGAAACCAGGGTGGAAAGGCTTTCCTGGCGCGTGTGTGTCCTGAGATGTGAGTGAGTACGTGCCCTGGTCCAGGTGTTACAGCCGAGGGTGGGGCCTGAGCCCAGACTGCCGACCCTTCCTCCGCATCCAGTTTTCCAAGTCTTTGGCTTTCCGTTGTGGTAACTGCCACAGCCCAAAAGGTGCCCTCGCCTGCCCTAATTTGGGGCAAGGGGAGGTCTGGGGCATACTCAGCACCTGTGCTAGAAGCAAAACGCCCTTCTGAGGCTCCTAACCACCCCCCCCCCCCCCCCCCCCAGCTCTTTTCTCTTGAGCTCTAGCCTGGCGGTGCCATTGTGGCCACCTCCCCATTCATTGGTGTCACTGGCATTTTAAAGAAGCACATACGCACCATCACATGCGGTCTTTGTAAATGCTTTCCGTGCATTATTTTCATAGTCCTCACAACAAGCCCACCAAGCTAGTGCCGTTGTCCACATTTTGCAGGTTTGGAAGATACTCCCAATCATACCTGGTACCCTTAAGGTACAGGAGGCACTGTGCCCTCCACTTTTTGTACTTTGTCTCATTTCACCTTTGCATCGACCTTCTGAGGTCGTTGTTATCTCCATCTTACAGACGGGGAAGCTGAGGTTTAGAGAGTTTAAATAACTTGCCCGAGGCCACTCCAGTATAAGGACTTTGAGCCCAAGCTGGTATATTTGTTGATTAAGTAAAACTTTCTGGCTTGGGGCTGGCTGGCTTAGAGCTGATGGCTTCTGTTGGATTTGTTTTCTAATGCTTTTCCCATTTCTAAAGATGGGAGGGGGGAGCTAATGTTTATCAAGCACCCACTCTGATCTAGGCATTATGATGTTTTCCTCGTCCCGGAGTGTAAGCTCCATGAGGGCTCTTTGCTCCTTTTCCCCTCTGTTCACGCAGGATCCCAGGCACCTAGCCCAGTGCCTGGCCCAGCCTGGGTGCTCAGTCAGTATTGAATAAAGGAATGACTGGAGTGAGAGGGTCATTTTGCCCTATCCTAGTGAAGGCAACTCCAACAGAGCAGTTGGGTGACTTGGCACACAGGCACAATACCTCACACCTCAGATCTCTGGTTTTTGCAGCAGACCTTTTTTTTTTTAAGTTTAATTTTATTTTATTTTTAGCCGCGTTGGGTCTTCGTTGCTGCGCGCGGGCTTTCTCTAGTTGCGGCGAGCGGGGGCTACTCTTTGTTGCGGCGCGCGGGCTTCTCATTGCGGTGGCTTCTCTTGTTGCAGAGCACGGGATCTAGGATGCGCGGGCTTCAGTAGTTGTGGCTCGCGGGCTCTAGAGCTCAGGTTCAGAAGTTGTGGCGCACGGGCTTAGTTGCTCCGCGGCATGTGGGATCTTCCCGGACCAGAGCTCGAACCCGTGTCCCTAGCATTGGCAGGCGGATTCTTATCCACTGCGCCACCAAGGAAGCCCTCAGCAGACCTTTTTCACACACCTAAAATTTCAGGAGTAATCAGATCTATGTCATGGGATTGGAGGACATGATATAAAACACTATAAATACTTACCAGTGTCTGGCACCGCGCCAGCATTCGATGAGTGGCATTGCCTTGGTGGTTTCAAGCCTCTTGTCTATGTTTGCCTTCCTTTGGGGCAGGGTTGCCATACCGATTAGCCCCGCCGAAAATGTGCTGGCTACCGAAACTTTTTAAAAGTGTTTTTTTATTCATCCAACATTGCTCTCTTGCCTGTGCTGTCTATGAAGCGTTTGAAGTTGGTAAAGTTGGTGAAATCAGTCTAAAGCTACCCTGGGCAAGTGGCGTCACGACTGGCAAGATTTTGATGAAGCTGTATGTGCATCTTCTTGGTTTCCAGTGAGAACATTGTACTGGAAGGGGCCTCGGAGTCCTTGTCCAGATTGTCTTTTTCCACCCCTTAGTTTACAGGTGAGGAACATCAGGCCTGGAGAGATGCAGGGGCAGGGCTGCGGGAACCTCCGTCTTATGTGGTCAGTTCTCTTCAGTGTCAGCAACCCTGCCAAGCCCAGATGCCTGGAGTTTTGTATTGGGTGGGGTGGGGGATTTCTGAACGTTTGTATGGTGGAGCCACCATTATTCTTTTGCCAAGGATGTTAGTAAGCGGATTATGTCAACATCCCTAAGTATTAAGAAAGGTTTTTCCCATTAGATTTTTTTTTTTTTTTTGCACATTTAACTCATATTCACCATAGAAAAAGTCTAAAGGAAGAGAAAGCTAGTAAAGCACTTAAGAAAGTAAAATTACTTACTTTCATGAGTCATAAATCACCTTGTTGTATATCTGCTTCCTCTGGATACATACGCTTATTACAAAAGATGAGATTTGTTACATTTGTAGACAATAAAAAGCCCATTTTTGTACATGCCTTTAAATTATACCGTATCTATTAAAAATTTAATGGGATAAATATTTTCTGTTGTATTCAAATGTTCTTTGCCATGAAAATCACTTTATTTTGATGTGGCATAATTTGAGGAGGGGGAGTCAGAGGTTAATGTTTTAATTATTTTGCATTCCCTGGGCACTTACTGGTCCTATGTTAAATGAAGCCAATCTAAGGTTAAGATTTTTACTGTAAATTATGAATAGGTAATCGGAAATTGATTTATTCTAAAGAGGAAAATGCTGAACTGACAAAACGTATTTATTTTTTGATTAGCCTGTGATCTGCCATCCTATTGCTCCAAACAAACAAGAATCACTGGTGAAAAGCAAGCTGAGCAGTTCAAAGAGTCCTTCTAAAAGGTCAAGTTCTCTTGAGAAGGAGGTGTTTTCCATCTTGTATAGGACACCGGGGTGAATGTTAACGGCTGATGGGATATGTTACGTACCTGTAGTTTTATTTTTAATTGGATATTTTGCTTCAATCAGTGTCATGTAATTTGGACTTTTTAGTGCAGTTATTCCCAGTCTTTTCTAATATAAGGACCTCTTTTTTTTTTTTTAACATCTTTATTGGAGTATAATTGCTTTACAATGGTGTGTTAATTCCTGCTTTATAACAAAGTGAATCGGTTATACATATACATATGTTTCTGGGGCAAACATAATTTTAGGTATATTTTTAGACTCTGTTGGGAAGCGCTAACAAAAAGTTCTTAAAAATAACACTTTCAGTGGAATTTTTCTGTATTAATTACAACAGCATCTTCATACACTTGCCCAATAATAGTACGTATATGTGTATGATTTACGAGACTTGTAGATGCTTGATGGGCCTATGAATAAGCGGAGCCTCTGAAATAGCCCCTAGGAGGCCCCTGCCCTCAGGAAGATAGAGCCTGCCTGTGAATCACTCTAAGGTCTAATGTGAGGAAGACAACAATCAGGCCCCTTCTGAAGGGCAAGTGGGATCCTCTAACTCCAGGGACAGCTGTGTAGGCGGAGGGTCCGAGGGCTATTAAATGACAAGTTAGGAAGGTGCAGTTTGTTCCCAACTGCTCACTGCTGACGTTTCCAGAGGGGCCCACCCCACCTCACTTTCCTCATCACTTCAGAGGAAGGAATGTTGTTGGAGAAGCGAATTGAGTCAGGAACATTTCAACACACCTGATGAACTATCTCCCTTGGTCCTTTTCAAGAATTGCATATGATCTGCTACAGAGAGGGCTGGATTTGTCAGCTAGGAGACTAAGGTCCCAAACCCAAGCCCAACCCTGATTTTGGTTAATGGAAAGATGTTACACCTTGTGCCTCGGGTTTTTCCATCTGTAAGATGGGAAGTATCTCTTTTATCGTATTCTTGGGAGGTGACATAATGATACCCGCAGGCAGCATTTTCTTTCTTTTTAATCAGTGAAAGCAAACAGAAAAATCTTTGTGAGGCTAGAAGCTATTGTCTTTTTATATAAAGGAAAAGTACCATAAAACTAGAGAAATTCTAAGCATCCTAAAAGCTTCTTTATGGCAAGGCAGCAGCCAAAAGACCTGCCAGTGGACTGTGACCTTACTCAAAAACCTTATCTTCATTCTCCTATAGTCCTGGTTTTTTCTCTTAGTAATTGTTATTCAACAGTGATGCCTCATATAACACTAGTCTTGGGCTGTGAGAAAAAAGTTCTTGCACTGCTTAGTCCCCCAAGATATGGGTGGCAGAAGAAGCCGCCTCATTTCTGATGTCTCAGTATTATCTGATGAAGGACAATCATCCCAGTGTTCACCTTTTTTAACGAGTCAGGGCTGGGAGCAGGTATTCTGCTTAAGTTTTATGTGGTGTCTGTGTATTTTCAAAAAATGTTGAATGTTACCTTTATTTCAAGCTTCTATAGCCTTTCCAAGTTGCTTTAGAAAATCTTCAACAGTTTCTTAGCAAAACAGGGTGCACAGTAAGCCCATATCAGCTGGGCCTGATGTGGGAAGATTACTTCCATGAACGGGACCTGGTGAGAGTGTGATTACAGTCAGCTGACCTCAGTTCCAGGCTGTGGCCATCCGTACAGTGGGACCAGCGCTCAACCACGATGAGTCTCCCAAGTATTCCACGGAGGGCGATGGTCACTTTTGATGGATGATGACCTCACAGAGGTTTCCAGGGGCAAAAACCCTCCAAACATCATTTCAAGAATTCAAAGCAGTTCACAATTCTGATTCTAAGAGAGTTTGATTTGAAAGGGGAGTCATCAGCGCCTTCTCTTGCCTTTGTTTTTACAGAAGTTAGTAATTATCTTTCTGAAATCTTGCCTTTGTTTATAGAAGTTAGTAATATCTTTTTGAAAAAAAAGAAGTGAGTTATAAATTCTTTCTTAAGGATTTTAGTTTAGTTTATCTTGAAGAATTTTTTAATCAGCTGGGGTTTTCCCCCTTCAGTGGCTGGTCCCAGTGACCAGGCAACATGGAGATAATAGTAAATAACCAAGCTTTTTGTAAGAGCTGTTATTTGAGGAAGGGGTTATGAGTACATACTAAACTTAGGAATATGTAAGTAAAGTTTTCTCTGAACTTACCTTCCTTTTTGAACAGGAGAAAAGATGACTTTTAGGCATAATGGTGCACAAAGTAATGACTAACACTCTCTAAAGATATTTAAATCTATTAAAGCATAAATATCTTAGTTCAAAATGGATTGAGTTCTGAACCTTGATGCTTTCATGAGTGCTTTATTATCAGGTGGCTTGTAAAAAGCACATTGTTAATCAGATCTGTTGTGTTTCCCACAGAATTTCATTAAAAGGTGTGCATCACTTCACATACTCTTTAGGAGAGGGGACAGTGAAACAGAAACTTGATAGAAATACTGAGGAGGGGAGAAGGTAAAGCCACCCTGGCACCTGGGCCTCCTTCTTTTTCTTCCTGACTCTGCCTCTTTGAGATGTTCTTTGAGAACGTGGAGAAGCTAGCGTGTTGGCTGGGGTCATCGCCCTGGGTCTCCCTGCGCCTCTGGATCTGGGGACAGGAGTGGCTTGGCACTGGGAGTCCTTCCCCGAAGCTCAGGGCTGACTCGTCCTGTCCCTGGCTTTCCAGAGAAGGCCTGGGAGGCGGCCGGAACAGGGGGGTGCTGAGAGACTGCCTCCCCAGTCCCCTGGGCCCCGGGGGAAGGAGCCGCCTTCTGGAATGGGGTGCAGGGAGGGGGAATCCAGATCAGAGGGTGGAAAGGTGGACGGCAGTCACTGCCATTGTTTCGGTTCAGACCAGGCTGTGGTTCGGAAGTTGTTGTCCGGCTGTTGGCTTTTCCTCTTCAGAGGCTGGCATTCATGCGGTACATTTATGGTTTGCTAACATGAGTATGACACGCATGCACATTTTTAGAGTATTGAATAGGCAGTAAAACGAAGGCAGCTAAAGCTAAGCAGCCAAATGCTAAGTTAGTTGTTTTCCTGATCAATTGAAACTAGCCTGAACTGGCCAAAGTGTAGGACTGGTTTACCCGAGCTACTCTAGGTAGTACTTTTTGTTGGGTCTACTAAAAAAAAAAACAGTGATTTGGAAAGGTGCAGTATCAGAGAAGGGAGTGCAAGCCTCCAGTTCTGCTCTCTGTGGTCCTGGAAGGAAAGGATGGGAGAAAACTCCTCCTCTTCCTCTCCCTGCCCTGGAGCCGCAGCTCCAGTTTTCAGAGGATGGCCTGGTGCTACGCCCAGCGGTGGTATTTTAAAGTATTTCTCAGTCGATTTTTAGGATTATCAGTCATCCCTCGCAGGGTTCCTTTTCATTTTCAAGGGCATCCAGTCTAACCGTTCAGCTCCCTTTCAAAAGGCTCCCTCCCTCCCTCAGGCCCAGTCAGGAAGATTAATAATGTTAACTGATTTACTGTCGCTGCAGAAAAAGCATTATTAGTTAATTAGACTTTTACACCTCAGTCAGATGGCATTGTGCACTTTAACTCAACGATGTTAAAGACCTAAATCTGAGAAAAAAGAAAAGAAAGAAAAAGGACAGGCACTTTTCCAGTTTAAGCTGCATGTTGGTCCATGTTAATTAGGCATTTGTCCCTCAGTCTGGAGGTGACAGAAAATGCCAGTTACTGTGGTATTTAACTGACATCAAACTCCTGTCCAAATAATTCAGCTGGGCCCAGCCTTCTCTTTTAATTGGTGGGAAGGAAAACTTCGGCACACACCCAGAATAAGGAGGAAATTGTTAATTACATTTAACATTTAAAATTTTCATTCTGAAGGATCTGAAGAACACTTGTGTGTGCTCTTTTAAATTAACCATCCAGTTGAGCTTTTTAAAAACGGTAACAACAGAATCTCCTCTCACACTTGAGCTACCCCAAGTGATTAGCCCTTGTAAGTCTTTAATAAATGCCAGTTTAGTAATTGTTGTTATCCAAGGTCAAAAAGTGGTGTGTTATTATCTAGGGCCCTTATAGATTCATGTATGTTTGGCACTGTTTAAAAAATTGATATTAACTTTCTAGCTTAAAGTCAGATTTCTTTATCAGTACTAGAAATTCATGAGGGTTTAGGTGCCAAGCAATATACATGTTTTAGGAACCAGTATTTAGTGGCATATTTTTAAAAATGACATGATGGTTTTGTAAGAGTAATTAGATAAAACTTTTTTTTTTTTTTTTTTTTTAAGATTTTAAGCAACTACTTCCTAGTTGCCAGAGAAGGTAATTCTCAGTGACAAGAGTGTAATTTACCTTATTCATGAGGTATGTAAAAACAATTCCAAAAATAATGAAAAGATTTTCTTCTGACTATGGGTAGCCTTATTGGACTTTTCAACCTCCCTGGCTTTGACTGTGGTTTCTAGCCAAAGGTTCACACGTTTGAGAGGTTCAAACGCTTCATTTTCAGTACTGAACTACTTTTTCATGCACTGAATGAATGCAATATGTTAACACTCCCGTATGGCCCAGAATTGCTAGGCTGCCCCTTGGCCTGCCTGCCTGGTACTGGCTGAAAAGGTACCATTGTTTGTTCTGCAAACACTGGGTGATGTTTGTTTCCAAGGTGACTGGTTCTATTGCTGCCCTTTAAGCAAGGGGGGATGGGGAGAGAGAAAGTTGGCTTTAAACACCTGAGAGCATCCTGTTCAGGATACAGTCTGTGTGTGTATATGTGTGTAAGTTGAAATATTATTTTAACGGAGGTAATGGGAGAAAAAGGGATAGTGTGGAAATGGGAGGAAAAGATAGATTATCAGTAAGTTAAAAATATCAGTAAGTTCCGATCCACAACAATATACTTAGAGTGAAGGTAATGGTATAAGAAATGTTAGACTTAAAGATCTGATCAGACTGAAATTAACTGTTTTTACATTTGAAAAAGTTAAAAAGTCAAGGGAAGAAAAAATATTTTAGATGATATCCATTGAAATGTTAAACTTATTTTTGCATGAACTCCAGTTCTTTAGCTGTAACTTGTAAGCAGCTATTCAAATGAATAAAGTTTGAGAGCAGTATCATTAAAACTGGTTACTGATCATGTTCCTGGGCCTTCCAAAAAAGACAGAGAACAAGAGATATAAAGATTGGTTTCAGTCTTAAGGTCTATAAAGAAAAATTAAGAAAAATCTTAAATGATCGAACTGTATTTGTCTTGAAAATTTTCCAGAAAGATAACAACAAAGATAAAAAGCCTCTTTGGGGGATGTATAATTGATGTATTCATCAGTGAGAGATTTTTAAGTTCAAATTAGAAAGAAAAAAAAAAGATTCCTCTTTTCCTGGTCCTCCACCCCCTCTTTTTTAATTAAAAAAAAATTTTTTTTTATTGTGCATGGATGCTGTTAACAGAACTTTGCCTTTTCACTCCTATCAGGTTTAGTACAGTTCATGCCCAGGTTTCAGTAAACATTAACTACTTTTATCAGGGCTTGCAGTGTGCTGAATGGCTAGCAAAGAGAGTGTACTGCAAGAGACAGATGAAAATGAGAGAGTCCAAGGTCACATGGATGTTGAATTTTTTTAAATTATTGAGAATTTAGGGTCAAGTTTCACACTTCCAATATCCTCTCTTCGGTTTTGTGGGCCTAAGACAAGGCCACTTGGTCTGGCCTTTCTCTGTCCTGGGGTTAAAAGAGATTTCTTCAGATGCTCCGAATGGCAAGACAAGTGATTTTAAAACACTGCTTTTTCTTGCCTTTCCTTAAGAAAAAATTTTTTCAGGACTGCCTTCTAGGATGAAAGGTTCTCAAGGTCCCAGCAAAGAAGTACTATAACATATATCGTGATAATTCTGACGATCTGATATTATAGGGATTTCCTTTTGTTTTCGTTTCTCAGAGATCGTTTGGGATTGCCCTCTGAGCACTAATTTCATTTCCGGAGTTAGCACAGTGAAGTCTGCTAGATGAAATATCGCCAAATATAGAGTAAACGTGCTCGTCTCGGAAATCATGTAATATTCTAAAACTTTCGCCTGTGTCTTCTTTCCGAAAATAGGAATGTGGCTTGTGCTTCTTTTCAGTGAAAAGGATCTGCACGTTTTAAAAACTACAGAGACAGTAAGAACTACCCTCTTCCTGCCCTTCATTGCAGGCTGCCCCCTAGGCATCCGTGGCAGACACGGAGGGTGGGGCTGCGGAGCGCGCCCGAGGGTCGTGTCTCCTTCCCGGAGGGAGGCACCGACCGAATCGAGGCTGTCTGGATGGATTTCGGTTCTGGGCTCCAGGCGGCCGGGCCGGGGAGGGGCCTGGGAGGACGCGGCGGAAGGCGGCCGGGCCGCCGGGCAGCCGGCCCTCCTCGGGCCGCGGAGCCTTCGTGCACTGGGACCGTCTAAGCTGAAGTGCGTTCGCACAGCAGAGCGCGCGGCGGCCGTCGTCCCGGGACTCGCCCGTGCCCGTCACGCCGCGGCGGCCAGTGGGAAGCGGGCGGTCGACGGCCGGACGGCGGGGTCGCGGGGCGCTGGTCCAGCCCGGGCCTCCGCGCCGTCCGCCCACCTCGGCGCCCGCGCGGGGCCGCCCCGTGAGCGGGCGGCGGGGCCGTCAGTCAGGGCGGTGGGCGCCGATTGGCCGGCCGGCCGGCGGGGGCGGGACGGGGGGGCGGGGCTCGGCCGCCTTCCCGTGGGCCGCGCCGGCGTCGCTTCCACGAAGACCTTGACGCTCTTTCCTCGGGCCGCGGCGGCCGGGCGGCAACCTCGTGGGCGGCCGGAGGCCTTCGAAGAGCCCGTCTAGTAATTGAGTTCGTTTTTTAGAAATGGGTTCCTCTCAGGTAGAGATTTGAACACATGTGCGCCCCGAGGGAAGTGCTCCCTCTTATTTTTCCCCCTGGTGTTCGCTTGAGGCCATTTAGCCTGTGACCACTTGTTTCCCGAAGTTTTGCATGGGCGTGAGCGTGCCCACTCGCGTCTGGTAGTTGTTGCCCAGAAGGAGTCCACGTTAAAAGGTTTGGCTTACCTGATGGCCGTTTTAATGAGAACAGCGTGTGGCTGGAAAAGTGTCGGCAGAGCCTTTTGGAGGAGGAGGCCGAGGAGGAGGATGGAGGCCGAGGAGGAGGCGGCCGGGGAGGAGGAGGAGGAGGAGGAGGAGGGGACGCAGCCCGGTTCGGGGAAGGCATGAGTGCAGGAGGAAGGACAGGGGCAGCTTCTGTGTGACGGGACGCCCGGGGCAGCGCGGCACCTGGTCCTTTCTGTCCTCTTCCGCAGTGTTGGGCGGCTGTTGCCTCTTTCCCATGTGACCCGCGTTCTGCGGATGGAGGCCGAGGGGCACCACGGAACCAAACAAGCCACCGTGGCCTCAGGTTTTAAGTCCGCCCCCCGCCCTCCCAGCAGTGGCGGCGGCGGCAGACCGCGGGCTTCTGTCCCCGGGCCCCTCCGTGGTCCACGTGGTCGTAGTAGCGATGAGCCCATTGCGCCGGGCGCCGGCTCCACGTGCTGCGCTTCAGGCCCCCCCGCCCCCGACCCGGTGGGGGGACGGCAGGGCCTGTGGGAGCGCTGGGCCTTGATCCTGGGGCCTGAAGGCCGCCTGCCACCAGGGCCCTGCCGAGTGTGCCCTGTGTCCCCGCAGGCCTGCCCCGAACTAGCACCGGGGCATGCGGGTGGTCCCTGCCTGCACCCCTGTGCCATCATGAGGCTGGTTCACCCACCCGGGGCCCTCGTCCGTCCCCATGAGCAGCTCAGTACCCAGAGCACTTCCGGTGAGCCCTGCGCCCTGTGACTTGTCTCGTTTTTGGTGTGCCTTCTTGGGTGATCACTCTTAGCTGGGCTGCAGCATCCAGTGATTCTTAAGACCGGGGGATTCAGGTTCAGTAGGTCTGTCGAGGCCGGGGCTTGTCCGTTCGAAAAAGCTTCCAGGGTGATTTTAATGAACACCCCTAATAATCAGCTTTCAAAATTGTATTTATAAACAGGTTACTTGTACATTTATGTCTGATGAGACAAATGAATACATTTGAGCCACTGGGAATTTTTTTTTTCTTAGAGTTAGGAAATGGCACATAAACCTTGAAATTCTCCTGTCCGATGCTTCTCTGTTGCAACCCTGAGTTTCCTGTTAAGCGAGATAGTGTGGTACCTGTGCTAGACCCTTGATAGGCCGTCTGCTCTGGCAGGTGTAAATGCCACTAATTAATTTTTTAAGAAATTGGCGCTTTGACAGAATTATCAGGGATGCCGAATAACTGGGACCAGATGTTTCTTTTGTTAAGGCTGCGGAGAGGTAATGTCACACACAGGTAATAAAGCTACTGACGTTTAATCCCTTGGTCGGAGGCTGTGGATTTAGGGATGCTGAATAATTTCTTTAGAAAGGGCGGGAGAAGATGTCCGTTCTGGTTTCTGCCGGGCCTCCGCCACCCCCCACCGCTCTTGCCGTGTTATCTTCTGTAGAGGTGTTTACTCAGTTATCATCGGGCCCAGCTCTTGTTAGAAGAGGGTAAATGGTACTTGGGCCTCTTTATCTAGACCCTCTTGCTCACCATTTTGCCGCAGCTGAGGGGACAGCCTGTGCCTCTAACTGAATCCATCTTTTTTTGCACTCCTTGACTGTGAAACAACAGGAGAGGCGGCCGCTCATCATTTCGAGCGCAGACTTTACAGCCTCTGAACAGCCTCTGCTGTCGCAGCTTATGAATGCACCATTTGTCGTCCCGTGCACAACTGTTAGATACAACTGGCCTTGCAGCCCACTCTGCCTGCAACCAGAGTGCATCACTGCGGCCTTTTTTTCCCCTTTTTTCTTTTTTTTTTTTTTTTTTTCTTCTTCTTTGCTTCTGCATAGGCCAGATTTTTGCTTTAAATACCACCATTTTGTCCACACTAGTTTCTTTGAGCCAGCTTACATTTTTCAAATATAAGTTTCAGAAATAAGGCTTAATTTGCTCCAACTGTTAGTATAGAGGTTCTGAATAAGTGCAAGTATTTTACTTTATTAAAGGAGGAGATTAGTTTTGTGGCTTGGTTTTTGCATATGTGCTTTCTCTCTCTCTTTTTTTTTTTTTTTTTTTTACAATATTGTAGAATCATGTGCCTTTGAAATTTTATTTTAAACTGGGTCGAAGTTAGAAAGTTGGGTTTTTTCCTAGATCATTACATCTCCTCAGCTTTACACAAAATCTCTTTGTCATCCAGTATCTTTTTCAGTTTAGATTTTAAGGGAAGCCGTTAAAAGTACAATGTGGTTTTCTAGAATATTTGAATATTATCATTAGAAATGACTGTTTATCATTGTTTCTTGAAACGGGGTTCCATCCCCAAATGATACCAGTAGTGTTCAGAATTTCACTTCTGTTTTGTTTCTCTCATTCTTTGGTCTTGTAATTATTTATGTGTTTTGTATGCATGCATTGGCATTATTCCTCCTTTACGTTTTATTTAATTGCATTTTAGGTGAAAGAATGTATTAACATATTTTTCTCCTGTGCTTTACATATTCAACAACTGGACCAAATTGTTAGTTCTAATTGCTTTTAGGCCTTGCTCTGGCTAAGGAGACACGTTTCTGTTAAAACAGCAGTAAACATCCTACAGCAACCAACTCTACAAACCCTGGCATCCTGGAGCTTCCAAAAATGAAACAGCCATTTGCTGAAAATGAAGAAGCTCTCTGTAGTTGAATTTTAAAGTAGATATTTAGGTTTCAAGGATTGTATTCACTCGTCTTTCAAAGAAGATAGGGAGGCCCCGGGTTGCACTTGCATTTTGAGACACACAGGTATGTTTAAGGAAGAAAGTGTAATCGTTTGTGAGATTCATGCTTTTCTTTTCATCTCACCATTCAGAGGGGGAGAATCTGTCTTTTTGTGAGGATTGTCTCCCACTACCTGAAGAGTCCTTGAGGTCGACGTAAAGACTAAGCAGCTGCAAACAAGTTAGGGGGCAAGTGAGCCCCGGTTTCAGGGTTTCCGAGAGCAGTTTTCTACCTTGGAGTCTGCTGTTAACTTGTAGAGCATGTTTTCCTTACTCGGTCCAGCGTTTTCATGCTTGGTTTTGATCTGCCCCTTTAAGCTGGGTAAACTCTCTGGACTTTTTCTCCCTTTAACCGTGGTTTCTTTACTGCCCTTCTCATGTGATTAATATGTGTGTTGCTTAAAATGGCAACTGAAACATCACCAGGTATTTTCACCAGGTAGAAACTGCTTTTCCTGTGTCAGAACAGCCAGTGTGGCTTAGTTGATGCTTCTGTTGCTAAGCAGGTAAATTTCTGGTCTGCAGGCTGTCTGTTAACCCCGTAAGTGCCTAATATCAAGCAAAAAACAGCAAGAGGAAAAACCACCTTTTGCTTCCTTCTCCCGTAGTACTTTGTTCCAGAGGGTAAAAACTGGGCCTCCCTCACCCTCACCTCCCCTTAGCTGCGTTCAGCACCCAACCTCGATTTCCATATTTCCGAGGGGAGGAGGAGAGTTAGGAGATGGAGAGGGCTGGGAAGTTGGTGGAGAAGACGCCCTGGGAGCTGGCAGCGAAGGTCTCCTGCTGCAGGATACAAATTATGGGTTTGAGTCCAGTCGGGAATGGGTTTAGCCTTTTTCTTTGGGACTTTTCTCTGCAAGTCTGCCTTCAGCTGCAGCCTGGCTGTGGGGGGAAGAAGAAGAAAGAAAGGGCTGCTGTGCGCATCCATTTGCCAGAAAGGAGTTAACAGAGCGCACCGCAGAACAGGTTGGGCAAGACTGTTAGACCAGTGATGAAGCCTCCCCCTTCTCCTCCTCTCCTCTCTCTCTCTCTCTCCCTCTCCCGCTCTCCCTCTCTCCCTCTCTCTGTCCCTCTCCGCTCTCCCTCTCTCTCTGTCCCTCTCCCTCTCTCTGTCCCTCCCGCTCTCTCCCTCTGACCTCCTCTGTTCCCCCGCTCCTCTCCCAGGACTTTCAAACATCTTCACATTATCCCCTGCTCCCCCGCCCCCTCCCCACTTCAGCGTCTGGCTTTCCCTCTCTCTGGCAGGACATTTGATGTGATGAAAATACTTTGTGGCAATGAGGAGCCTGTGCAAGAGGCCTCAGCCTCGCCAGCTGTTTCTGGAGAAATCCATGTCTGTGCCCTTAGTCATGTAACATAGGCCCCATTCAACAGAGACATTCTTGAGTGTGCATTGATGCCTCTGCGGGACTGCAGGGTGGACGGCCTGCATGGGGGGGGCGGCGGGGGGGAGGTGGACGGTGGGGAGAGGAGGAGGCGAGGTCGGGATGGGGATGTGGAAGGCAGCAAGGGGCAGCCCCTGCGCTCCGCGTGCCCGTAAGTCATGAGATGTCGCTTTGCAAAGCATCTGCAGTTTGCTCGGACTTAGGGATGTCTTGTGGCCGTCAACTCGGAGAAACTGAGCTCTTTAAAAGCCAGCTCTGGTCTGACGTAAGTTCTGCGTGGTGTTTGTGTCTAATCCCTCCGTAAACATACCATATATAGTCACGCTGGAGCTCACTATACCACGCACTGCGGGGGAGCCTGTCCTGATGCGCAGAGCCCCGTGCTTAGAAGCAGGCTCAGGCTATTTCTGGTGTGTCGCTGCTTGCTTTTTTCTTTTTTGGAGGGAGGAGGCAGGAGGCTTTTTTTCTTTCCATCTTTACACTGTTTGAAGCATGTTTCTGATCCTAGTGTGTCTGGCACTGTGAAAAACTCAAGAAACTGTATCCTCACGTGAGGAGAGACCGAATTCTCTTTGTACATCTGTTTTAGAACAGAACCCTTGTTTTTCTTAGTATCTCTCACACCACACGCGTTTCGCATTTTATGGTCCCCGGGGTTCTCGACTGCTCGTTTGGGAGCATCTTTTAACCCTGTGAGCGTGAGCGCTGCCCCGTAGCCTGTGCTGTCGGTGGCCGGTGGAGAAGTTGCTTTCGCGTTTCCTCCGCCGCATCCTCCCTGGGCCGTCCTCGTGCGTTTACAACACTTCACCTTCGCCTTGCCAGGGCAGAGCATCGGCTCAGAGTCCGCGGGGCTGAGCGCCGCCGCTTTCCCCTGGGCAGGGCTGGCTCTGTGGAGCGGAGACGAGACTGTACTGAGAAAGAAATGCAGTTGTTTTTTGTTTGTTCTTCTTTTTCCCCTGGAATACCTAGGATACATACAGCACCTCAGCTTGGAGTGAGTGAGCAGCGGAGGCACTTGTGGTGCAGATAAGCGACCTCTTCCTTTTCCTTCTCTTATTTTCTTGTCCTTCCTTCCCCCCCTCCCTCCAAAGGCTATTGCTTTTCTCCTCAGGCCACATGTATGGATAACCCTTAAAGAAAAGGTGGTTTGCCACGCTGGGGTGTTTGGGTATTATGTAAAGAGACAAGATGGGGACCTTCACTGCCTTGTTGTCTCTCACTGGCCTCGTCAGAGTGAATTATATCTGGCCGTGTGACAGTTAATTGTACCATCCTTCCCGTTTCTTAAGCTGATAAGCCCCTTTCTGTCTGCCTCCCTCAAGCCTCTTTGTTTGAGAAGTTCCTAATGCAGTAGCAGAACACAGTGACAGTTCTCCTATTTACTGAAGTCTCTGAAACACATTCATTATGCTCTTTTCCGTATCTTTTTTAGAACTTTACTCCTTTAACTTATATAATTGAATTGTTCCAAGTAGTACAAACTTAAAACTTCCTTAAAAATATCAGTGAGTCCAGCAAAAAAAACTGAAATTTTTTTTAGGCTCTGTGTTTTCATTTCAGGCTATTAACAGTGCTTGGTAGATAATGTTCAGGGTAAGACACTGGGTACTGCCAGAGTACCAATTACCAGTTATGGAAACAGCAGTTGCTTAGCTAGTATTCAGTTGACTCAAAAGTAATATATCACTTCTGTGGAGGTCACTTATTTGGCATTCTGAGGTCCAGAATCTTTAGCCTGGGAGTGAGGGAGAACCACCGGGGTGGCGGAGGGGGAATGCAAAAAAATAAAGCTTTCAGAAGCCGGGCAGGTAGAGGAAGTCACGGTGCTAACACTCTTACCCTTGATTCATGATGGTCCTTGGTCCCACACTTTAGCACTATTTATTCTCACTGTAGATACGGCCCTGACCACCTCGTCTCCCATTTTCCAGTCCACAAGAAATTAGAGGCCAAAGTTGGTGGTTGAGGGTGGAGAAAAGCCATCAGAAGGAGATGCTCTGAGAGCGGCAAGAAGGGATGTCCGGGGATGAGACAGGAGAACGCAAACAGCCTGAACAGAGGGGCCTTCTGTGTTGTTTCTTACAACTGCATGTATATCCACATGCTCTCAGTGCGTCTCTGGAATAAAAATTTCAGCTAAAAAAAAAAGCATGGCTGACTGAGGCCCGTGTGGCATAGGAGCAAAACTGAAGGGGGAGGGTTATGACACTAGTTTCCGAAGGCACCTTGTGTAATAGTTGTTCACTGTAGTGATCCTGAGTCATCGCCCAAAAAGGTTAGATTAATCATATGTTGATTCACCATGCTCTGCTTAAGGAGATGGGCAAGTTAGAAAGATACTTTATAGTGATTTACACCCAGGAGTTTTATAACTTCTCGATACTTCCCCCACAGCTCTCCTCAGTGATGTGCAGCTGCTTTATGAGCTAACGTGAAGCATTAGAATCAAACTTCCAGTGGGTACAGATACATACCAAAATATTATTTATTTTGACCGGATTTGCAGGAGAAGAAAGTGATGCATTAACAGGTTCGAATGGTGTCCAAATACCATCACGAGGGTACGAGGGTTGTTTTTCTGTATTCCTAATGTGAATTGTTCTTTCATATTTTTAATTGAAATAATACACAGAATGTCATGGAGGTTTTTTTGTTTTTTGCTTTTTTGGCTGCGTTGGGTCTTCGTTGCTGCGCCGAGCGGGGGCTACTCTTTGCTGCAGCGCGCGGGCTTCTCATTGCGGTGGCTTCTCTTGTTGCAGAGCACGGGCTCTAGGCATGTGGGCTTCAGTAGTTATGGCTCGCAGGCTCAGTAGTTGCCGCACACAGGCTCTAGAGCGCAGGCTCAGTAGTTGGGGCGCACGGGCTTAGTTGCTCCGCGGCATGTGGGATCTTCCCGGACCAGGGATCGAACCCGTGTCCCCTGCATTGGCAGGTGGACTCTTAACCACGGTACCACCAGGGAAGTCCTGTCATGGAGTTTTTAAAGCAGGGGCTAGAGAAGACCCTTTATCTGGTGGGTACCATAGAAGTCATAGATACCCTGGGAGATGGAGTCTCTGTAGAAAAGGAGTTCCGAGTGTAAGGGAGGCCTCAGAAAACTTAAACATTAAAAAAATTTAATCGTAAGCCATCAGATGACAAATGGAAGGAAGGAGTGTTTTTTTTCCCCCCTCATCCCAACTATAGGCTTATTCTAAGAACCATAGGATTTAGAGCTGGAAGGGACTTCAGAGGTCCCTTGGCCTGTTTTTATGAGTTTGCCTTTGTTTTAGTCTGTATTCTTCCACAGTTCATGTCTGTGCCCAGAATTGAACATGTCACCTGGAGGAGCGTCCGTGTGGCTTCTTTGGCAGGAGGGCTCATCCTAACTTGAAAAATTAAATGTGCTCACTTGGCAGAGATGATTATATATTTTTAGGTTTCTTGTTAATTGTATTCTCAGTAGCTCCATTTTACAGATGGAGACCCCTGCGGCACTCTGTGGTGGTACACCAAAAATCTCCCTTGGCATCATTAACTATTTTTGGACATTTTCATGGAAATCCCAGAGTTGAAAACTTCCCAGGGTAGCTAATACATACTAGTAGTTCTCAAGCTACTAAAATTCGCAAGCTGTAAAATTTTAATTTTATCTGCTTAAGCATAGAGCATTGCTAGGCCTAAGTTTTAATAATCATACTCATACACGTATTTTAAATACATACTAGCTTCTGATAGTATTAAATTTAAGGTTTTTGTGCGCTTAGATTTGCTGTAATGCATAGTTAACAAATAAAATGGTTGGTACAGACTTTCCTGCTCCTGAATCAAATAGGTTTTGTGTTTTGGTTTTGTTTGTTTGTTTGTTTGTTTTTTACTAAGAGAAATTGTTCCTTTTGAAAATGTAATTAGTTTTGAAATTTGGTCTTCTGGGTATCCATGGAAACTATATACCTCCTGATTGCCATGCTGAAGGTGGAAAGCATTCTCTTATGGTTAGATGTTTGTGACTCTGTCAGGGAAGGGAAATCTATATGAATTGCATGTGAGAAATAAGAATTAGTTCTCTGGATGTTAGACGCTCACAGCAGATGGAAAAGTAATAAAACCTACTACTTCCCAGGAAGCAAGGAGCGGGTCTCGTGCTGGCTTTTTGGAGTGTGGACAGCGCAGAGAGGGCTTGCTGGAGGGAAGGGGCTTGGTGGAGGGTGGAAGGGCTTGGTCTCCTTCTGTGTCATGGCCTGTGAGGACCTGCAGCTCCTTGCTCGGCTCGGTTGAGATGATGTGCTTATGGCATCCACAGTGGGCTGGCCTCCGGGACACCTGTTGAGAGGTTGGGATGTTGGGGCTGGAGGAGTAGGGAGGGAAGCATCCAGGCCTGGGTTTGAGCAGCTGCTGGCTGCCCGGAGCTCAGCCTCCGTGAGTCATCTGTGGGTCTGGAGGCCAGCCGTGAAGAAGGAAGGGAGCGTTCAGTTAATGCCCTGACACCCCCAGAGCACTCTAAAGGCACCACAGAAATTGTGGGGCAGTTATTAGCAGCTCCGTCCGTAACGTTCGTTGTTTGTTTAAATGCTTTCCCCCAATCACGTAATCCTAACCTTTTATTTAAAGTAAGTGCCGTGGGTCTGCTTTAAAAGCTGACGAAAATGGCTTTTATTGGACATCATCGCTTTATTTGTAAAGGGGGAGTTGAGACCCAAAGAGAAGAATTTGGTCAATTGATTTAAGGTTGTTGGAGGATTGAAGTGTTACTTGATTGCTGGTCTTATCCAGGATTTTGAGATTTCAAGGAAAAGTGGACAATGCCTGCTTGTGTCCGAGAGGGATTCCGGCTGTCATATGATCTGCAGACCAGCCCCCAAGCAGCAGCGCGGGCAGTCTCTGTGCTGAGGAGTCCACGGAGAGAGCTAGCTGCTGAGTGCGTGGGATGTGCCGGCTCGGGAGTCATGTAGCCAAGAACTGGTTTTGGTCGTAGCCTTAGGTCTGCATAAAAGTCGCACGCCACGGGGACGTGACATTTGTATGGCCTGAGATTTAATACTTGGCGCAAGGTGGAGGACGCGGCAGGAGTGAGTGCGCTGCAGTCTTGTGCCTACACGGTGGCCGTGGGGCTGCCGGGTGGAGAGAACCATCCTGTGACGCTCTCGCCTGAGTCCAGGACACGTGGACAGTGGGTAGAAAGAAGTCACCGCCACTGTGGTGGTCTGTTTCACCACAGGCCTCTTTGGGTATAAGCAATGGAAAGGGCCTTTTGGCTGTATAAAAAGCATCATGGTTATAAACTCCTAGGACTTTACTTATAGCTTGATTCTCTCATTAGGAACATGATTATGGAAGAAATAAACTGAGCAAGTTAGACTGCAAAAAGCACATGAGATTGCTTTTTCTATGGCTTTCATCTTCTAAATGTGGACGTTCCTATTATGTCTCTCTTGCAGATGTACACACAGCGATTCTGGTGTGCAGATACATTATGAGCCAGCTCTAATGTGTGCATTCCCTAACTGGCCGAACAGTAGGGAGTTTTCAGGGGCCTTGCAGGAGGGTGCTAGCAGGATGCCCTGCCGGCTTTCTTTAGCTCTGTGATTAGTAACGGATCCACCTATCATCTGATTGCACGTTATTCCTGTTCTCCTAAGAGAAGGTTCCCCAGGCTTAGCTCCTTATGAACAGTAGAGAAGTAACCCTGTCTTAGGGTATACATGGAGACTTTATTGTTCTCCCCAGTGTCTTCAAGGTAGTATGGCATGAGATTTTTTTAAAAAATAGAGATGTTTAAATTTTCAGGTTTTCTTTTTTTTTTTTATAATGACTTTTTCATGTCTCCTGAAAGAAATGAAAAAAGAAAAAAAAAATGAACTCACCAATAAAACCCAGCAGTTGCCAAATAGCTATAAAACGTATTAGAGAAATTAGTGTTGGGGCCTTTTTAATTAGTTTAACTCTGGTTTTACAGCTGAATTATAATATGTGACCAAATGCATTACCTGAGTGTTTACCTTTTTTTTTTTTCTTTTTGGCCACGTGGAAGTACCTCAAGAGGTGGAATGTGACACACCCAGAGAATGAGGCGCTCAAGGGCCTAGGAACTTGAGAAGGCCAGGGCAGCAGGGCCCTTCATCTCCAGCTTAGCTCTGCCGCTGCTAATTGGGGAGCAGAGAGCCACTGAGCTCCTTCGGAGATGAGTTTTAAAATGTGTGTGTGTGTGTGTGTGTGTGTGTGTGTGTTCACAAGGGGTTTGTTCTCCTGCCCTCTGTAGAAAGGGCTAGGGAGAATTCTAGCAAGAAATCCCCCAACCTTTGAGAGACGTTGTAGATCCTACTCAATTGAAGTCCTTCTCACAAAGAGGGCCCTCCTGAGAAGTGCTGTTTGCTCCATAGACCAAAAGGACCTATGTGATTCTATTACATATTTTCAAATTCTCTCTCCCCAATTCTTTTTTTTTAATTAATTAATTTATTTATTTATTTATTTTTGGCGGCGTTGGGTCTTTGTTGCAGCGCACAGGCTTTCTCTAGTTGCGGCGAGCGGGGGCTACTCATCGTTGCGGTGCGCAGGCTTCTCACTGCGGTGGCTTCTCTTGTTGTGGAGCACGGGCTCTAGGCGCGTGGGCTTCAGTAGCTGTGGCTTGCGGGCTCTAGCGCGCAGGCTCAGTAGTTGTGGCTCACGGGCTTCAGTAGTTGTGGCTCGCGAGCTCTAGCACGTAGCCTCAGTAATTGTGGCGTGCAGGCTCAGTAGTTGTGGCGCACGGGCTCAGTTGCTCTGCAGCATGTGGGATCTTCCCAGACCAGGGCTTGAACCCGTGTCCCCTGCATTGGCAGGCGGATTCTTAACCACTGCACCACCAGGGAAGTCCTCCCAATTCTTTTCATTTTGTTTATTTCATGAATTTTCTAGTTCAAGTTGAGGAGTTGTTCTAGGTTACGTTTTGTTTGGGCCGTGTGTGTGGGGTTAGTGGTAATTTTTATAACAGAAGGATCTTTATCATGTTTTATTCCACATAATCTGGAACGTAATATACTGTGAACAGTTCATTACCTGCATGTCAAGTTGCAAATGTTCCTAGGTTAACTAGAAATCACGATTTTTTCTTTTAAGAGCAGTTTTGTGGTTAAATGGTGATGCTTTTACCTTAAAGAGATCACCTTCTCCTATTTGGGCAAAGTACGATATCAGTTTGCACATGATTTAGTAAATAAAATGGAAACCCTTTCCTTCTGGCCTGTCTTTTAGAGTCAAGGGATTCTGGGTGTGTGTGTGTGTGTGTGCACGCGCGTGCACAGTTTTTTTCATGGGACTTTTGACCCGAGTCCTTCAGTGTATTTATTTTTCACATTTTCAATACTTCTTAGCATATTCAGCTTTCTAAATTATTGGCAACTGTTACATAATCATGTTGCAGTGAAGAATTTTTATATCTGGTGAAAAACAGACCCAAAATGGGAGGATTAAAAAAAAAAACAAACTCATCTATTTGATGAACTGAAGTGAACGAGAATAGGGTAGAAACCCTCGCTAACTGATTGTGTTATAAAATACCTCACACCTGTGTCCGTAGGTTGGACTTAAGACTGATGCGAAGGCCCTTCTTATAGCGGTGACAGGAAGTGTTTTAGTGGGCTTAAGCTAAGCTGTCAAACAAACTTTAAAATCTGAGTGGCTCAACGCACAAAATGTCATTGCTTTTCATGTGAAATCTGCTGCAGGCCAGCAGCTCTCTACAGTAGCTCCCTTCCCAGCAGTGACCCAGGGTCCAGGCTGCTGTCGTCCTGTAGCCCCCTGCCCGCCACTGCGCATGCTTCCAGGTTGCCACAGTAAGGAGAGAGCCAGCAGGCCACACATCAGCTTTTAAAACCTTCAGCCTGGAAGTGATGTGTGTCGTCTTTGCCCACAGCCCATTGGCCGGAACTTGTCGTGCGATCCGCCGCATGCAGAGGTGCAGGGGTGCTCGGCAGTGTGGAAGAACACTTGGATATTCTCTGAGCAGTGAACTGCTTTGCCGCTCTCCTCACTTTCTCTCATTCAGGCTGTGCTGATAAATAAACCAGGTAAGGCTTAGGCGCGAAGCATAGAACACGGGAGTTAACCGGTGCGTAGAGCGGTGGTTCTCAGAGTGTGAGCCTCAGACCAGCGGCCTCCGCATCACCTGGGAACTTGCTAGAAACACACATTCTTAGGCCCCGCCCTAGACCTTCTGAGTCAGAAATCTGTCGCAGTACGCTCTCGGGATGCTTGCTGAAGTTTGGGCACCGCGGCCCTGGGTGAAGAGAATATCTGTAGCGCCCGCTGGACTGATAATTAGCGAATCAGCGCTGAAGTGCTGGCACGCGTGTGGGCAGTTTGTGCTCTCCGCCCCAGACCGTGTTTAAGCACTTTGCACACGTCACTCCCGTGTCCCACAGCAGCTGCGTGAAGTAGGTGTTACCGTTGTCTCCCCCTCGCAGCTGAGGAAACTGAGGCAGAGAAAGGCTCTGTAACTGAGGGTGTGCCGCCACAGCTGGCAAGTGGAAGAGGCAGGATTTGAACCCGGGCGACGTGGCTCCGGAGTCCGCTCCGCAGCCGCCGTGCCGTCCTGCTCGCTGGCCCTGCGGTGGCCGCCCTGCGGTCGTTTTCGCTTTTTCTTGAGTGGAGATGGTGTGGCCGAACGAGCAGGAAGTGTGGTGTGTCGGTGGCATTCACGTTGCGAGCCGAGCCCCTCACCACAGCTCCGTTCGTGGGTGGTTTACGTGTGTGGCGGGCTGCCGGCAGCCTGGCCGGGCCTGGGGGTTGCGCGGCCCGGCGGCGGCCGTCATCTGAGCCGGAGCTCGTAGGGGCAGCAGGAGTTGCTAGTGGGACGCGTTTGCCCAGAGTGAGGCGCGTTTGCCCAGAGTGAGGCGGCGCGGTCACGCCGGAGAGCGTTTTCCTCAGCCTGTGTGTCAGCTTCGAGCTGTGAGCGAAGCCCCGTTCTCGTCCCCTTGCCTCCCGATTCTTCTGGAGTCGGTCATTTTCCATCACCTGCCCTTCTCTGAGATGCGCATCTGGGGCCTGATTCCATGAGGTGGTCTGAAGACGCTTTCTGAGTTTGAGTGGAGAAATGTGTTTTTTCTTCCTAGAAAATTGATTAAAGGGTTCTCCTTCCACTTGGGAGATTCAGGTCAAGTTAGATGCGATCTAACCTTTTGAATTTTGACCTGATTGAAACAGATTTTCCAAATGGCAGTGAGAACAGCTTTTCAAGCAGTTCCGTTTCCTTGCATCCTTTTCAAATTTTTAATGATTAACTGCATTTTCTTTCTTCCCGGTGGCTCTGTTGTGTGTTGTTGCTTAGGTGTGCTCTGCTGGCCCCTGTGTTCCTTTGCCTCCTTTGTCTCTTGTGCTCAGCAGCCTAGAACTGAGCCGGCTCCTGGGCAGCCCGGCCCAGGATGGTACCAGCTTTGCCTGTAGGTAGAGGATAAAGATAGCATCACCCCTTTCGGTTTTCATGTTGGCTGGGAACAGCTGCGATGCTTCGTATAGCTCTGAACATAACATTTCATTCCAGGGTTGCTGAAATTTTTAGTTTTCTGCAAGCCAGGGCTTAACCACGGGGTTTTCACATTCAGACTCGGAGTCTAGCATTTTCCTGTGAGAAACAGTTGCTTGTCTACTTGAGTAATTCAAGAGAACAGAGATGGTGGAGGGGGAGGGAGGAGACCATTTGTGTGTTTTTTTAAAGATCCAGGTTCTTCCTTTCCTTTCCCTTCATCCCTTCCTTTGCCTTCATCACTTTCAACAGTTTAAGTTGTTTAGGTGCTCTAACAGAGGTGTAGATAATTGAAGTAAATCTTGAGTCAGATCTAAACAAAAGAAGAAAGAACTGACCTAAAAAAGAGCAACTGAACTCACGCTAATTGAATCACCGGGCCCTGCGTGCCGATTTGCCGGGACTAGCTGACCCTGAGAACTCGGGAAGCCCCAGCCCATGCCCGGGGTGGGCCGAGTGCCTCTTAAGAACAACTCCTGGGCCCTGAGCAGGTTCCCAGCTGCATTCCGCACCAAGGTGCATCTGATGGGTTTAGAGTTGCAAAGTTCAGCCTGGTGAGAAAAACACGGTGAAAGCCATTTGGGGTGGGTTGGGCGTTTGGAAAAGGTTTTCTCTCCCCTCGCAGACCTGGTGTCCTTGCTGTTTGTAGATAGAATCCACTTGTTTACTGTTGAGGAAAGCAGCTACATGTGTGACTCGGGCATCTGTTGAAAGAAACGTACCAGGCTTGCCTCAAATAGTAGGAATAAAAGATGCAACCATTTGAAATAACACGGTTTTCCTCCCTTCTCCTCAGCCAGCCATCCAGAGTAGGAAACAGGATGCCAGACTTACCCTGAGTAGGAAGAGGGGGCTCCAGAGGGCCTCCTGGCTCCTCCCCTGGGCCCATTCTTGCCCCCCAGCACCTTGAGGTCATGTGATTGTAAAGACCTAAGCTAAGAGCACCCCTCTCCCCGCCCAACCCCCGTTCAGCCACTGCGTTCCCTCCCGCCAGCTCCCTGGGGTCTTTTGCTCCTGAAGCCATCAGTTCCCCTTTTCTCTTCCTCCTACTCACAGCATCTGACCCGCTGCCTACTTTCTTGAGATTACTAATCCGCAGACGGGGTGCCTACTGTGTGCTCAAGATGAGGACCATCCAACTGTGAACTTCCTTCAGCTCCCCCTTATGTGCGCTTTACTCTTGCATCTTTCGGACTCAGAGGGGTTTGATGCCCCTTCGTTGCTAGTGCTTTCCCACTTATTTGGATGCCACATTCTCCTCCTTCCTGGGGACCTCCTTCCTGCCAGCCCTTGTTCCTATGTCTGTGGCTCAGAATGTGTGTTCTTCGTGCTCCGTACTGGACCCTCCCATCTCTGAGTCTCCACTCAGCCAGTACAGGCCTCCCCTCTCTGTGGAGGGGTCGATTCCCCCCCCTGCACTCGTGAGTCCCAGTATCTCACCGAGGTACCAAGACCTTCCTTTCTCATCCACTCCATTTCTTCACTTGGCAAGTGTCTAAAAAAGTAATGGAGCCCAACCCCCTTAACAGTGGAAAACTTCTTCCCAGCGCCGTGCTAGTGCCCCAGGAAATCGAGCCTGTGGCAGGAGCCACTTCCTGCTCAGCTCCCTCCAGGTCTCTGCAGTTCTGTGAAAGGCATTCAGGTTTATCTTTCCCTCTCTAGTCCCTTTGTTCCCATTGCAGTCTGGTCTCCCTCCCCCGCGGTCCCATACCTTGTTCAAACAGGTTTCCTTAAAACTCTGACATCATCCTCTGGTGCTGCCCCGAGCCGAGCCGACACCCCCTGCTGCCCCGACACCCCCTGCTGCCCTGGCCCAGCTTTCTCAGCTCCCCGAGACTGCCCCACACGCCCTCGGCAAGCAGGACCTGGCTCCGGGGCTTCTCGTGGTCCTCCCTGGGTATCAGCTCCTCCAGGCTCTCTTCCACCTCGGACACCCCTCCACTTACATGCCAGTGGTTTTTCTGGACTTAAAATTAGTACTGCATACACAACACTAAATTCTCTTACCTTCTCATGGTTTCTTCTTTTCTCACCTAGGTGGTGAGCTCCTGGAACATCTCTTCTCCCCCTCCCCTGACTCCCACCATCCCCTGCCCTGCCCAGTCTTGTCGTAGATGGATAGTTACTAATTGAGGTAACAATCATCAGGAAATATTTAAGGGCCTTAGGTGGGGCATTTCCACCCCCACCCCCACCCCCACCTTTTGAAGGGAGATTGCAGGTCTCATTTGTTTATTTTTTCAGACGGAGTTTTTTTTTTTAATCCTCTGACAGCTTGAAGGCCAGAAAAAATTGGTTAGTTTTCACCTTCAAAGGACACATGAGAAAACAAGGACCAAGCTAGCCCGCCACCAGCCCAACACCTTCTAACCTCAGTCACCACAGTCACTCTTCCCACTCCCCTGGTTGTGACTTTTGAATTTTACAGTTGATATAATCCTCCCTTTTACAGCCAATGTATTTTATTTATGCATTGCAATTTACGTAAGGACTGCATAGAGGGAATCAGTTTAAATTCTTGGTTCCTATTTAAAAGGCTCACTAACGCCCCCATTACCTTTTGTTAATTAAAAAACAAACATCCTCCACAAGACCACCCTCTATTCTAGGACTCCTTTGATATTCCCAGGAATTGCTAGTGCTTGGGCCACATTTATACCTATTATGTGGATCTTAGAGGAAACCTCCTCAGTGCCTTTGATGGCCTAGAGATGGTGATAATATGCACTGTTTTAACCTAATGTCATCAAGAAACTAACTTGGTTCCATCAGTTATTTCTGGAATAATGGGAACAGAACAAAACCATGTAAACCCAGTGACATAGATGGGGGGCTCACGATGATCTCTCTGTAGGATGAATTCTGTCCTATAATTATACCTGTTTATAGCAGGCATTGGGAGCTTGTTGGGGGAATTGATGTCACTAACTTTTATTGAGTTATTGCCATGTATCAGACACTATTTGAAGTGAATTACATGGTTAATCTCATCTTCATAAGAAAAAGGAAGGTTTGAAAATCTGATCAAATTTATGGACTCCCCCCCCCAAAAAAAATGATACCACATAAATTTTACATAGTTTCAAGGGTATGAATTTTGCGCTTGTTTGTAGAGCAGGGCTTATCAACCTGAGCTTATCACCCCTAGTAGGTGGCTCAGATTTGTAGGATGAACTATATAAAAACCTACTGTGTGCCGGGCACTGGGCTGTGACTAAAGAAAGGTAAGGTCAGAAGGGAAAGAAGGAAGGAAGGAACAGTTTAACAGCTTAAAAAGGAATGCAGTTTGATTACTTTCTTGTATCTTTTTAAAAAAATAACTTTAAATTACAAACATCAAGTTTACAGTGACATTAAGTTAAACTTTTATTTTCAAAGGAGCACTATAGTCCCATGATGCGCATCTCATTTCAGGTGGCCTCTGCCAGATTTATCCATGAATACGTTGTAACATAGAATGCCTAAATGTACTAGACTGCTTTCTAACCTTGGTCTAACTTACATTTTCCCATGTTTTCACACATTGACCTTCACGAGTGAGGTGGGACCAGGCCTGAGCAGGTTTTGGGTAGACAGGGCAGGGAGCTGATGACTCACCTAGAAGAAGCGAGCCTAGCTTAGGAGATGTCCCTCTGTTGTTGGTTTCATGGGTTATTTCCCTTTGTGCATTGAAACTCTGATAAACCCTGGGAAGAATAAAGAATCATAGCAAAGTAAGTAACTTCTGGGGTCAGCTCACTGCCCTCCCACGCCTTCCAGTTAAAACTATACTAGGTCATCTTTATTCCTGCTTTAGGGCTTGAAAACCCTGGGAAGCAAGCGAATGAATTAAGGACCACCATCTAGTAACTCAAGATTACTGGAGGAAAAAAATGCCATAGACCTACACTGTCCAGTACAACAGCCGGCTAGCCACATGTGGCTGTTTAACTGAAATGAAAATTTTAAATATAGCCCCTTAGCCCCATTAGCCTCACGTCAGGTGCTCAGCGGCCACGCGTGGCTCGAGACTGCCAGACTGGACAGCGCAGAGATTCTTTTCGTCTTTGGACAGCGCCGCTCTAGACCCTGTCGATTCAATAAAATGTTTTACCCAGCATCTAACGTGTTCGTTTTATAGGCTAGGCTCTTTGAAAGGGAGAGCAGGGTGGATTTTGGTTTTGTCTTGTTTTGTATTTGGTACAGTTTTGTGTGGACTTGTAACCTGTAAGTTAAGGCTGTTTAAGCACTTTCCCCCCACGTCAGCAGCCCATTTGACAGTGAATACGTGCATTTATATGTCTGCATATGTTATGTATTCCGTTCAACCACAAGTGTTTCATCTTCCTGTGCCTGACAGCCCCCCGGCCCTCCTTTCCCACCTCCTCCAGAACCTTCTCCTTTTTCCCATCTGCTCCCTTCTGGCTAGGGACAGTCTTTGGATTTCTGTTAAACAGAACTCCTTGCTTAATCCTGCTACTCAGTAACCCGTCCCTTCCTGCTGTATTCTCTTTGTTCTCTCCTGTACTGGGAATTTTTCCTGCATCGAAGTTAACTGCCTTGTGGCCCAGTCTGTTGCCAGCGCAGGAAGCCCAGCGCCTCCCTGACCTTCGCCCTCTCTCCTGGCAGCCTGGTCGGTCCCTCGGTGATGTTCTCCTGACCCCGTGCTCCTCATGTCTGTCCCTTAGACTGTATTGCAGTAACCTCCTATCTGGGTTATGTGCCTCTAATCGTCAAATTTTTAAACTGCTGCCAAGAGTTTTTGAAAATATGGTTACGATTATTTCATCCCAGAGGTTTTCTTCCAAAAGAGTGGTGGGGGCTTCAGTGGGTTCCCACAGCCACAGGATGAAGTTCACCCCTCTGAGGTGGAGCCTTGACCTCAGCATCGTTTTGCCAGCCCCATCTTTGCCGTTTCCCCCACTCCACTCTTCCTCCTTTTGCACAGTGGGCTGGTGTAGTCTGATGGCTCCCAAGGGTTTTGTTTGCATGGGCCAGAGACTGAAGGCAAAGCTCTGGCAGTTACACAGGGGATTGCCATTTTTTTTCTTTTGCCAAGTAAGGGCGTTAAAAAACAGTCCCAACCATCTACTGTCTTTATCATTTCCTCTTTTTTTTTTTAAAAAATAAATTCATTTATTCATTTATTTAATTTTTGGCTGCATTGGGTCTTCACTGCTGCGTGCGGGTTTTCTCTAGTTGTGGCGAGCGGGGGCTACTCTGTTGCGGTGCGCGGGCTTCTCTTGTTGCGGAGCACGGGCTCTAGGCGCGCGGGCTCAGTAGTTGTGGCTCGCGGGCTTAGTTGCTCCGCAACACGTGGGATCTTCCTGGACCAGGGCTCGAACCCGTGTCCCCTGCATTGGCAGGCGGATTCTTAACCGCTGTGCCACCAGGGAAACCCATCATTTCCTCTTAGAAGGGGGCATTTTAACCTGAAAAAACGAATGCATTCAGCATTGTGAGAATCTCAGTAAGTCCTCATTTCGCTGGAGAAGGGTGAAAATGTAGGCTTTTAGGAGCTAGTGCTCTCATGGCACGGTGTCCCATCCGGATGTACCTCTAGGGTCTCCATGCTTTTCCCTCGTGCATTTCCTTCTGACTGGAATGCCCTGTCTTCTGAACGCCGGATCTTTCCTCAAAGCTCAGGTTTGCTTTTGCCCCACTTCCCTCACGCTTGATGACTTACCTCTGGGGAGCCCTGCAGCCTTTCAAGCTTGTGGCTCATAATCCATTTTCCCTTGGATTGGAATTTATCTCTCTGTGTCCTGTCTACTCTATCTCCCCAGCCTGAGTATCAGCCTTTGAGGCCGGGGGCTCTATCTTCCAGCTCTTGGTGGTTCTAACATCTGCAACTTGAAGTAGACTAATGTCTGAGATTGAGCTTCATCCCATTTCAGGGTTTCACAATGATACCAAATCTTGCCCTACAGCTAGGGTACAAAAATAGTATAGAACCTCTTAACTCATTTTAACCCTTGCAGAGAATGCACATTTTCTGTGCACTCGCCCAGGCTTTGGCTCTAGCACACTGAAAGCAGCAAGGATGGGCCTGGAACTCAAACTGCAGGAAACTAAAGACACTCATTTTTTTAAATGAAAGCTGTTTGGTGGCTGAAGCCGTCGAAATGATAAGTGAGAAGAAGCTGTGAAAGTTTTAGGGCCTGGCAACTTTGATGGATTAATGTGTCCCTTTGTTTTCCCTTTCTTCAAGCTAAAAAAATTAAAACAGCATTTGCCTAATGTTGTGAACGCGAATAATAACATCTGACTGTAAATTTGGGTTGTACAGAATATGTGACTGGCACCGATTGCATGGTACTTTCAAAATCTCCACATAAGGCCAGCGGAACTAGGAATTACTTTGCATATCCGTCTTCCAAACTGTGATCCCATTAAATGAATCATGGCTGATAGGGTAAAAAAAGTCATCCCCACGATTAGTAGTTTCTTGGTGGTGAAGCCCTGAGAGGGTTATTCTTGCCTTGGCTACGGCATTGTATTAGGGGTTAACTACAAGGAATAAAGAGACGGTGAGGTTTTTTTTTTTTCCTCACATCCCCATCTAAACAGCATTTTCACTGTGGCTAGGTAGCAGATTGTATAATCTGTTAGACCTTTATTTTTTCCCCCTTAGGCAAATTCTGTTTCCAGATTGGAAACCTGCCAGGATGTCCCTGGCCTCTCATATAGTTTTGGAAAAGTGTCAGTTATAATTCCGATCTGTTAAGTAACCAGGGCCACTCTCTCGAGTTATATTTTGACTTCTGCATTTTCGTCGTGGGGCCGGCAGAGCATGAAATTGGGTTTGTGTGAACATGTGCGTGCCTGGGTGCAGTGGACTGCGTTTTCTTTCCAGAATTGTAATGAAGCATCTTAAAGGGCTTTGAAAAAGTTTCCTCGGGCATATTCAGGGAGCACGGTAGATGCCGTTGTTTCGCAAGTTTTCTGTTTTCTTTGTCTGTACAGGTTGTTCCTGACTTCATGGCTGGGAGGAAGTTGAGGACGTGGAGCACTTGCCGTTTGGCCGGTGGGGCTGAACCGGTTAGCTGGCTCCTGTTCTCAGATGGGCCAGTGACACAGCCCAGTCCCGTGGCGACAGGAGAGGGGCCGTACAGGAGGCGGCGTGCTTGGTGGTGCACGGGGCAGCGTGGCCGCTCTGGGCTGTGCACACTGTTTTTTACTCTGGTATCTCGCCTCATAAAAAAAGATCCTAAAAGTACCGGCTCCATTTTGGAGTGTTGGCACAGGAATTGTTGTGGGTTTAATGCGTAACCTGGCTTCTGTCACTCATTTGCCCCCATTTTCTCCACTGCCTTGCGTATGTCACCACTCCATCACCTCTCTCCCGCCCCTCCCTCTTGCCTCTGAGATTGTGAGGGGTGAGGGGACGTGTGTTTAGGCCAGGAAGTTTTTTCTTTTCATTAATTGGCTTTGGAAAGATTCCTTATACCCCAGAAAGGAACTCTGGGGGACTGTTTCAGACATCTGATCTTATCATCCTCGGAACCTATTAACTTCACATGTGCTGGTGTGATGCCAAGAAAATGGAAGTCCTGGCCTTGAACGCGGGGAGCAGGGCCCTCTGTGCTCTGGTGTGTGGATGCCCTCTGGTCGTCCCACCCAGTAAGTGGCACACAGCCCCACGTCTGCCTTGATTCCTTAAGAGTGGAGTTTGGCCCTGGATATTCACGGGAACGCTCCTAGCGTGAGGCGGGTGGAGGTCTTCAGAGACCAGGCCTGAGAGCACCCAGGCATCCCGGCAGAGCTGAGTCTCACGCGAGAGTTAGGCCTGGGAAGGGCGTCAGAGGTCACGGCCTGTCCTCACTCTGCAGACGAGGGGTCCGCTGTATCTCAGGCTGCTTGCTTATTATACAGGGAAGCACGTGGTGTGCTCCCTGCGTTCCAGTGGTGAAGGATGTTATTAAACGCTACCGAATTACTTTAATAATAGCAGTATAAACTCAGACTTCAACTGGAGCTACCGTAACTAACTTCTAGGGTTTTCTGGACTTTGATGAAGAGAGCTCTTAGGTTTGCTGCGGACGGAAAGCAGATATGTGCGTGAGCCCGGAAAGCGAGCTCTCCTTGGAAGCGGTGAGCCTCTACCACACGGAGGCGCGGGGGTGGGGTGGGAGGGCGCTGGTCCACTGCACCTGGAGGCTTTTAAAGCCGGAGCTGAAATGGAAGCTGGGTGGGTGCTGCTCGGCATCGTTCCAAGGTTTTGGAGGCCAGTCATATTTTACACGAGTCAAACAGCCCCTCTGGGCGAGCTGCAGGAAACCCAGCCCCTGGCTTTGTGTTGTTGCTGTTGCGTGGTCAGGTCAGCGGGAGATAAAAGGCCGGGACTGTTGGAGGCGAGGCCCCTTCTATCACTGGATGGCAAACTGTTAAGGGAAGATAAAAGGGAAGAGCAGGGATGTTCTTTTTGAACAACACGAGGGGGCCTTTATCGCAGGCATTCGAGTCGAGTGAAGGGGGTGAGCGGGAGAACCTCAGCTTCATGGTCGCAAGCGTGTTAGAGGACTCTGCTGGAGAAGCACGGCGTGGTTTCCCGAACGCACAAGATCAGTTCTGTACCATGGAAGTATTGGTAGAGGCCAGTCTTTTTCAACCACAGCGGTCCATGCGACTAGGAATGTCTGTAATGTTGGTAGTGTAATGTCAGCTTAAGTTGAATGGGCATTAGCTTGGGTTTCCAGATCTTCGTGCCCCAGAGGTTTCCCTGTGGAGGCGTGTGACCCTCGGGACCGGGAGGAAGTGTCAGGCTGGCCTAGCCGGCGGGGAGCGCAGGAGGCCGGCTCCCTTTCCTTGATCTCTCAGTGGCCTGTGCTCTCCTCTCAGGTTCCCTCCGCCGCTGGCTGGGTTCTCGCTCAGGCCTGAGAGCCTAAGGGAGGGGATCTGTCCGACTGGTGCGGATCTCCCCTTTTGGAATTTCCTTCCTGTTCTTTGTCACTTTAGGGGGAGTTTAATGGCTTGCGAAGGGGTAATCGCTTTCTCAGGGTGGGGCTTGTAAAATGTGACCCCACCTTGAAGAGCCTGGGCCTGGTCAGGGCCGCTGCGTGAGCTCAGGCAGATGCAGACAGCAGACGTGCTTTGGGCACAGTGTACTTGTTTCAGACCCGCCGGGCTGGGGCTTCGGCCCTTGGTGCAGCGAGACGTCCCACACCCTCCTGGCTGTTGGGGAGAAACAGAGCCCAGGCTTCCTCCAAGACCCGCTGGTCCACTACCGCCTTCCTCCCCAGGTGCCTCTGCCTGGCAGCTCTTTACAGCTGGGGGAGGGGGACCTCGGCCGCACGCGCCCCCCTTCCCTCCCAGCGCCCCGTCCTGCCCGTAGCAGCTTTGGGCTTGTGCTCAGTTTGCTTTAAGAAACACCATTTGCTTGCTAGTGTTTTTGGTTGGTTGGCTTGTGATAAACACTTATCAACGTCTTGTATCTCAAGAGTATTTGTTTTTCTTCGTAGGTAGAGTGGTGAATAATTTTCTTAGAGGCAAAATAGAGGGGAAAATGGTCACCCGTTAGGAGGCATAGCGGGCAGCCCTTGGAGCCCCTGGTCGTTGGGCCCAGCAAACTCAGAGTCATTCTCAGCTGACAGTTTGTAATGTCTGCTCACCCACTGTGAAATTTTGACCCCAGCTGACCGCCTTTCCGATGCGCTGGGTGAGGAAAGATGTGATCTCCTCCTTCCACTGAGCTAGAAGCATTTCCAACAGTACTTCTGTCTTCCACAGAGTCATTTTGGTGCTATAAGGGGCGTCGTGCTGAACCCGCCCTGAATTCTGGGAATGCGCGGCCCAGATGCTAGGGTGACCACCTGTCCTGGAGGTGCTCAGCTGGCATCCAGCGCCTCCTCAAGGGAAAAGTAGAGAATCCCGTTTCTGCAGCCTGACCCTTTACCGAGCCCATTGGAGAGAAGAGACCAGCCCCACGACCTCAGGGCCTGTGAAAGAGTTGCAGGATATTGCCTAAAACTCTCTGCAAACTGCTACTGAACTTTACCCCAGCTTCCTCCCCAGGCTCTAAATGTGACTGCAGGCGCTGAGGCCCACGTCAGAGGAGTGTCCAGAGCAAACCCAATCACTATAGTCCAGCTGCTGAGAGGCTGGGGCAGCTTGCGGGGTGCCAGCTGCACTGTGCTCGGGTTCTAGAGCTGGGAGGGGAGAGATGCAGGAGAGGGTGGGGAAGAGCCCTCGGGTCCTGTGGGAGCCCGCGGTGCAGACTTCCTTGATTAAGCACATGTGAGGCTGACCAGGATTTGTTTCAGCAGCGACCTGAAGCCGGAGGCGTTTTATTTCCTGCTGGCCATACAGCCCTGCGAGCTGGCAGCAGCTGTTTTACTCCTAATTGTCGATGGGATTGCATTTGTGATAAGCTAAATTATATTTATATTTCATTGTTAAACTTGGGGGCTGGAGCAGAATTTTTTTTTAAGGTCAGCAAACGGGGCCCTGCCCTCCAAGAGGCAGGGCAATCCAAGAGGGGACGCCACAGGCGGTGGAGGGGTTGGGGGAGGGCCAGCCGAGGGCCCAGCTAACCTGGAGCGTCCGGAGGCGAATAGCGTGGCATCAGGAGCTCATACTGGGGGTGCCGTGCCGTTTGTAAAGTGTTTTAGTTAACGTTCCTTTGATTGATTTCTGTACTGTAAAGTATGGAGGGCGGGTATTACTAGCTTCATTTTCCGGATGAGGGAACTGAGGCTCAGAGACGTAAGTCGCTCCACTGGTGGCAAGCTGAGTTTCCAGTCCAAGACAGAAGACTCCACATCGTGTGCTCTTTAGGCTGTGCTGCTGTGGTGTGTTCTCCTGGTGCATCCTTCTGAATCTTTCAGCAGGACGAGAAAGGGGCTGTCGTCTTAGAAGTACTGACTCTGGAAGTCCGAAGGCTGATCTGACTTGGTCTCCCACCCACTGCAGGACCCGGTTGTGGTTACCCAGGCTCTGCTGGAACACTTCCAGAGACAGCGAGCTCGTTACTTCACGGGGCCGCATGCCTTCTGTGGGCAGCTCTAGTCGTTCACAGCTCTGGTGTAAAGAATTCTGGGGCCCCAGACCAGTTTCGTTGTGCCTCCTGCCCAAACCCCGTTCCCGCCATGGTGGACACGGGGGAAGAGTGTGCCCTCTCTTCCACGCGCCAGGCCTGCAGGTGTCTCCAGTTCCTTCAGCCATTTCTTGTTTTCCCCCGACTTGGTTTCCCAGTCCTCTAGCTTGCTAATCACCCCTCGCTGAATGTTTTTTTCCATGATCCTTTTTGTGGCATCGGAAAGTGCAAGAATTTCGGAGTCAGACAACCTGAGCTAGAATTCTGGCTCTGCCCCTGCAGAGCTGTGTTAATAGCCAGCAGATAACCTAATCATTACCTGATACGATTTGGGGGAAGAGTAAATATATGTAAACTCTGGCCCAGAGTTTATGCCCCAGTAGATAATACCCCGTAGTTATTAGAGAAGGGATACTCCGAAAGACACGTAAATGGATAAACACTAGACTTGTGACATACCCTGACTAAGATCCTGTTTTCTCTTTTAGCAATAGCTTTCTTTTCTATTTAAAAATTCTTCAGCCAAGGTAAGATGTGGAGGCCTCTCCCCACCCTTCCCGATAAGCCAGCAGAGCAGATCTAAGGGTGGGGCGGGGCCGCTAACCCTTATCCCCGCCGGGTGCTCTTGTGAGCCATCTCCTGCCTTAGGGAAGGCCCTGCCCTGCCCCGGGGGTAGGTGAGGGTGCCCTGGGTCCTCTGCCCCTCTGCTCAGCCTGAGGGCTCCCGCACCCCCTTTCTCACCAGCTTCCTTGCAGAGTAGAGAACCATACAGGCTTCTGCCAAGTTGGGCAAGAAGGTGATGAAATACCAGATCCTGGTGGCCGGGAAGAGATTGGCTCACCTGGGGAGAGGGACAGGGCTGCGCCCATGGGCCGCCAGGCCGCTCCCTGAAGAGAGGCCACTGAGAACAAATGGTTGCCGGGCGGCAGCTGCAGAAGCCGTGGCTCCAGGTCTGGCAGCAGTGAGATGAGATCCCGGTGGGGCGGGGTAGGGGTGGGGGGCAGAGCTGCAGGGTGGGGTCAGCTCTTCCCAGGAAAGCATGTAATTGGGACCTGGCCCCGTTTCCTCCCTCCAGAGAAGCCAAGAGCCCTCGCAGAGGGATGCAGGAAGGAGAGTGAGGGCCGCAGGACGGTTTCGTCCAGCGTGTACCAGGAGACCTCCCCACCTTTCCAGCAGTTCCTATTTTAAGTAGTGAATTTACCCTGACTCACGTAGATAGGCCTGGTGAGCAAGAACCCTGTCTTCCTGGTCGGCACTCGCCTCCCTGCTGAGGTTGTAGGTAATGGAGCAATTAAAACGTCCAAGTGGTTTTTTATTTTTAAAAGAGAGACTGTCCCTCTCCCTTAAGGTACCCCTTCCCCACACACTTTACTGAATGTTAGAGTGTTCCTTTACGTGAAGACACTGGACGTTCCTTTTGAAAGGTAGCGTCAGCAGCCTGTGTTATTCCTGGTACCCGCTGGGGCCCCTGAAGCCTGAGCAGGAAGGGGCAGCCACTCTAGGCTGTAGGAACAGTCTCTGTTCCATTTTTCTCCCTCCACCGTGGGTCGCATTAAGAGAGAAACCGTGCAGTAGACGGTGAGGTAGTTCTGAGGCTGGGGGAGCTCTGGGGTTGCCTTCCCACCCCTGCAGCGCATTTACTGCCAGGAGCAGCAGAGAAGGGGAGGGACCTGGGGGGACCGTGAGGGTGTCCAGGGCCGCCGGAGATCCCGGCTGAAGGCCTCAGCTTTGGAGACCATCCCTCAGCACCCTGGAAGGAGCTTTTCTGTGAGTGACACAGGTTTGCTGAATGCTGGAGAGGGGGCTTTGAGGATCCAGAGCTGCCTGGGGGGGGCCCAGGCTGAGTGGTTCTGCTTTCTGTGCACTGCAGGCTGTCTCTGCCCTGTCTGAAGCTCACGTCCCACACGTGCCCACTCCTGAGGAAGCTAAAATAGCCCCACATAGATTTATCCCTCTCCCTCCGCCCTTATTGTTTTAATTTTTTTTTTTTTAATTTCTTTGTGGTAAATAAAGCTAAAGTTAGAACTGGGGTCTGAGTCTCTGCTCCAGTGCCTTGATTTTTGCTCCTGGGAGTATGGTAAGCCAGCGGCTTCTTCCAAATCCTCATAGAAGGAACGTTTTTCAGGGAGATCCTTGGTTTTGTGTCACCCTTCTTCCAGAATTCTATGTAAAGCACTGGTCCTCGAAGCTGGATCTAATCCCCTGAGAGCCAACAAGCAGACTCCAGGGCCCGCCCCCGGGGGAGTTTCTGATGCAGCAGTTCTGGGTGGCGCCCGAGAACCTGCATTTCTTCTTTCTCTCAGTTTAATCGAGGTATAATTGACGTACAGCACTGTGTTGGTTTAAGGTGTACAGACAGCGTCATGACTGACTCACATTTATTGAGACTGCATTTCTAAAGCAAGCTCTGTGATGCCGCTGGACGGGACGACTCGGGGGTGGCCGTGCTGGAGCGAGGGTCAGTAGTAGTTAACCTCTCACTGAGTAGATGAGACTGTAAGGTTTCCTTCTGATGCTGAGCAGGGCCCTGTGGGGCTCCCCGGCACGGAGACCTTTTTGTCCCCCATTTCTTGTAGGCAAGACTCCAACCTTCGCATGGTGTTTGCTTCATTTGATCTGTGCAGTTCTGCGACTCACTCTCCACCATCTGTGCTCCCCATCTCCTGCCCCCCAGTACTTGCTACACATGCGTCTCCTCCACACCCCAGGAGAGGACCCCAGAGCGTGGACTCCGGGTCTGCGATCGATTCGTGTGGAAGCGGAAGGCCCCGGAGGACTCAGGTCACTTCTGAGCTCGAGCTCCCGTCAGTGGGTCAGTGGGATCCAGCCTCTCCGACAGGATTGGGATGTTTGGGATTTCAGGAGCCTGGCGGCTTCCTTCCAGTTGCCTGCTTGGAGAACCGCAGGGGGTACAACGTGGACCCCCATCCCTTTTCACAGCAGGGGCCGTGCGTGGACGCAGACTCCGTGCAGTGAACTTGTTAGTCTGGGGTGGGAGTCCAGTCCTGCTCCTGCCAGAGGTGAAGGTGGGAGCAGAGAGCACCTTCTTCCTGCCTAGAAACAGGCGGAAATGGAAAGCCGCGCGCTGGAGGGGCAGAGGTGACTCAGAGAAGACCATCGTTAGAAGTCCGAGAATGTGACAGAGGGAGCGCGTCTGTTCTCTCAAGCCCTGCGCTAGGAGTTGGAAATGTCCAACAGAAACGGAACAGAGTTTAGAATCTGGATTCGCTTTGCTCTCCCACCGTGGTCTTGGGGGCTCTGCAGTGGGACTAACCCTCACAGGGTGGTGGTTACAGGGATCGAGTAAGATGATGCACTTAGCTTGTGGCAGACGGTGTTCAGAAAGTGTTAGCCGCTCTCATCATTAGTCTTCATTCTAGTCTTTCAGTGTGAGTGTTGCAGAGGTAGAGTTTGGAACAGAGAGCCTTCGACTGGTGGGAATCTGGGAGGCTTCATGTGAACAGTGGCCCCTGAGGGATGGGATCAGGGGAGGGGTGCAGGTGTATGTTCTGGGGGAAGAAACTGAACAGAGAGTGTGAGGGCCGGTGGGCAAGAAGGCCAGAGGAAAACTGAGGCCAGAGCACGGAGCACTGTGAACGTGGGTCAGCAAGTCCTCCGTCCAGAGGCGGCATGTTGTGGAGGCAGAGCCCAGAAGACCACCCGGGGGCCACACACACGGCCGTGGGACCCAGGGTTGCCGCCCTCCCCGCACCTCCCGGCTCTGCTCTCTTGCACGTGGCCGGTGCCGAGGGGTGCATCCGCGCTCCCCCTGTGGGTAGGATCCAGGCCTGGCCGGAGCAGCTCACGGTGCCCTGCTGTACCGCTCGAATGCTCTACGTGACACTCCAAGGCTCCCTTTGAGCAAAGCCCGTGCCAGCGAGGGGGCAGGGGCCGTGCATGGGTTGCCGCCCTACCCAAGGCATAGACTGAACTCTCAGCCAAGAAACACATCAACTTCCTGGAACTCAGAGCCGTCGTCACAGCTGTCAGCCTTCAGAGCACACGCGAGGCCGCCCTGGTTAGAGGAGACAGTTTTGCCCCGAGCTCTGCAGGCATGGTGCACACTAGTCTGCTGGGGTTTCATCCCCAGCCTAGCCAAGACTTCCTGCATCAGTCAGCCCATCCTAAGAGATGTCCTTGCTGCTTGTTAAGCCCCCGAGTAGCCCAGAACATTTTAGTATCTGCACTCCTCTAAACTCGCACTCTGTTAGCCGGTCCTGGGTTGGCCCGAACCGGCTGTTCCAATCCGGGGATCAACCATCCCAAGTATCTGTGGACGTCTGTGTAGGCTCCGCACCGCCTCTGTCCTGGTTCGGTGTTGTAAAGCTCCGCACCGTCTGGTTTGTGGGCTTCTCCTGTCATCCTAGGCATCCAGGCTTTTTTCCTGGGGGCCTTAGGACAGATTTTAGATTTCACTTCAGGAACCCTGCGGGTTTTCACAAGCTGGGAAGCTTTGTTTCTAGACCATCTTCCCTTTTATCTTTCATCTCTTCTTGCTATCTCATTGACCTGGAGACAGGATCCTTAATCTTGTCTCTCTGGCTTCGCATAGCATTGGCCCCTTATCTCCTCTGGGGCTGGGGCTGGCCTGCCCTCCCCATCATCCTCACAGAGGGACCTCTGCCCTCTTCAGGCCATCCTGCTTCCATCAGACCTGGGCAAAGCCTGTGTGGGAATAAAAATCCAGAAATGCAGTAGCCTCCCTCAGGAGCCCGGGACCCCCCCCCCCCCACCCCGCTCCAGCTTTCCTGGAGGTTCTGTCTCCAGGGTACAGCCTCTCCTCATGGGTCCTTTTCCCTTCTCTTCTCTTCTCTCTCTTCTCTTTTCTCTTTTTTGAGGTGGTGGTTGATAGAGCTAAGGGGTATCTTGAATTTACTTCTAAGAACTGTCCTGTACGTTTCCACTCTCTGAGTTGTGTGAATCCCTCAGGACTGGTGGAACCCAAAACAAACGGGGTAGTGACTCTTGTTACTCAGCTTAATCGCAAGACATTCTTGATATTCAGGTCATTTACATCCAAGATCAGAGGATGGAAGTTTCAGGGTCAAGTCTGTCAGGTTGGCCCTCTCCTCTCCCTGGTTCCCCTTGTGGATTGAGGAGGTTACTTGGTGGACTTTTTTTTTTTTTTTTTTTTAATTTATTTATGGCTGTGTCGGGTCTTCGTTTCTGTGCGAGGGCTTTCTCTAGTTGCAGCAAGCGGGGGCCACTCTTCATCGTGGTGCGCGGGCCTCTCATTATCGCGGCCTCTCTTGTTGCGGAGCACAGGCTCCAGACGCGCAGGCTCAATAGTTGTGGCTCACGGGCCTAGTTGCTCCGCGGCATGTGGGATCTTCCCAGACCAGGGCTCAAACCCGTGTCCCCTGCATTGGCAGGCAGATTCTCAACCACTGCGCCACCAGGGAAGCCCCTGGACTTTTTAAAGTATCTTTTTTAAGTGAGGGGAGGGAGTGGGTCCATATTTTAATGAGAGTCTTAATTATATTCTGGAAAATCTTAATTCCAGAGACTTGTCTCTCTGATTGTGTTTTTATTCATTATGTATAGAACTATAGTTTCACTTTGCTTATTTGTAGATCTTGGCAGTTTCTAGGAAAAACCATGGAGCTATTCTTCTCTGGACTTTCTTCTTAATATTTGCCATTAATATAAAAATGAATAACAACATAAGGAAACTTTGCTTGCTTTTTTTTTTTAAACAGTGTACAATTTCACCTTAGGCATCTTTAATTTAGATGGGTGGGATGATCTGAAAGGATGTTTTCTTTGTGCGTTTCTGAAACCTCATGGGAATTTTAGTAAAATGGTCTTGATTCACAGTTTCAAGGAAGGTGGGTTATATATCAAGTAAAACCGGGATTCTTATCCTACTTATCCGGGATGAGTTTCTGGGGCCCCTGACCCCCTTGATACTGAAGGAAAATGTTGGGTGTAGAATATGTCCTTTTATCTGTGGGAGGGTCCATAATTTCATCAGCTCCTCAAGGAGGGTCCTTGCCTACAAGAAACATCGGGAATTGCTGGGGTAGTAATAAGGGTTCCTCCAAGTTAAAGGCGGGGGGGTGGTGGTGGTGGTGGTGGTGGTGTCTCTGGCCTTTCTGGGGCTGTCCCTGTGAGTTATTCCTGCTTCTTGATACTTTGTTCAAAATCCAAAGAACTTTTTCAAAAGAGAAAGACACAAAGAAAGGAAGGAGAACTGAAGCAGTGAGGTGTGAAGAGAGAGAAGCTGCTGTGGTGTCAGAAATCACTGAGGAGCTGCTTCGGACAGGAAGGGCTGGTGCAGCTTTCTCAGCGCCCGCAGACCCGGCCCCGGGGGAGCCTGCCCGCCTTAGGTGCTCAGTACCTGTGTGGACAGAGTAAGATTCAGGATGGTAACCGGGCGCGGGACGTAGCGGGCAGCTTTTCTGCACACACTCCAAAAGGGACAAGTTTTTGTCCGTGTGGCAGTCACTTTACTTCTTTACTCTCTCCAGTTTTGCGCTCTTCGGAGGCTGTTTCAGAGACGGAATGGGCTGGAGGTGTAGTTCTGAATTTTTGAATTTTATTTTATTTTTTTATATAGCAGGTTCTTATTAGTTATCTATTTGATGCATATTAGTGTATATATGTCAATCCCAATCTCCAAACTCATCCCACCACCACCACCACCCCTCCCCCTCGCCGCTTCCCCCCTTGGTGTCCATACGTTTGTTCTCTACATCTGGGTCTCTATTTCTGCCATGCAAACTGGTTCATCTATACCATTTTTCTAGGTTCCACATATATGCGTTAATATACGATATTTGTTTTTCTCTTTCTGACTTAACTTCACTCTGTATGACAGTCTCTAGATCCATCCACGTCTCTACAAATGACCTAATTTCATTCCTTTTTATGGCTGAGTAATATTCCATTGTATATATGTACCACATCTTCTTTATCCATTCGTCTGTCGATGGGCATTTAGGTTGCTTCCATGACCTGGCTATTGTAAATAGTGCTGCAATGAACGTTGGGGTGCATGTGTCTTTTTTTTTTTTTTTAACAACTTTATTGGAGTATAATTGCTTTACAATGGTGTGTTAGTTTCTGCTTTATAACAAAGTGAATCAGTTATACATATACAATATGTTCCCATTTCTCTTCCCTCTTGCGTCTCCCTCCCACCCTCCCCATCCCACCCCTCTAGGTGGTCACAAAGCACCGAGCTGATCTCCCTGTGCTATGTGGCTGCTTCCCACTAGCTACCTGTTTTACATTTGGTAGTGTATATATGTCCATGCCACTCTCTCACTTCGTCCCAGCTTACCCTTCCCCCTCCCCCTCCCCGTGTCCTCAAGTCCATTCTCTACGCCTGCATCTTTATTCCTGTCCTGCCCCTAGGTTCTTCAGAACCTTTTTTTTTTTTTTCTTCTTCTTTAGATTCCATATATATGTGTTAGCGTACGGTATATGTTTTTTTCTTTCTGACTTACTTCACTCTGTATGACAGACTCCAGGTCCATCCACCTCACTACAAATAACTCAATTTCGTTTCTTTTTATGGCTGAGTAATATTCCATTGTATATATGTGCCACATCTTCTTTATCCATTCATCTGTCGATGGACACTTAGGTTGCTTCCATGTCCTGGCTATTGTAAATAGAGCTGCAGTGAACATTGTGGTACATGACTCTTTTTGAGTTATGGTTTTCTCAGGGTATATGCCCAGTAGTGGGATTGCTGGGTCGTGTGGTAGTTCTATTTTTAGTTTTTTAAGGAACCTCCATACTGTTCTCCATAGTGGCTGTATCAATTTACATTCCCACCAACAGTGCAAGAGGGTTCCCTTTTCTCCACACCCTCTCCAGCATTTGTGGTTTGTAGATTTTCTTATGATGCCCATTCTCACTGGAGTGAGGTGATAGCTCATTGTAGTTTTGACTTGCATTTCTCTAATAATCAGGGATGTTGCAGTGCTTTTCATGTGCTTCTTGGCCATCTGTATGTCTTCTTTGGAGAAATGTCTGTTTAGGTCTTCTGCCCATTTTTTGATTGGGTTGTTTGTTTTTTTAATATTGAGCTGCATGAGCTGTTTATGTATTTTGGAGATTAATCCTTCGTCCGTTGATTCGTTTGCAAATATTTTCTCCCATTCTGAGGGTTGTCTTTTCGTCTTGTTTGTAGTTCCCTTTGCTTTGCAAAAGCTTTTAAGTTTCATTAGGTCCCATTTGTTTATTTTTGTTTTTATTTTCATTACTCTGGGAGGTGGATCAAAAAAGATCTTGCTGTGATTTATGTCAAAGAGTGTTCTTCCTGTGTTTTCCTCTAAGAGTTTTGTAGTGTCCAGTCTTTCATTTAGGTCTCTAATCCATTTTGAGTTTATTTTAGTGTATGGTGTTAGGGAGTGTTCTAATTTCATTCTTTTACATGTAGCTGTCCAGTTTTCCCAGCAACACTTATTGAAGAGACTGTCTTTTCTCCACTGTATATCCTTGCCTCCTTTGTCATAGATTAGTTGACCATAGGTGCGTGGGTTTATCTCTGGGCTTTCTAGCCTGTTCCATTGATCTATATTTCTGTTTTTGTGCCAGTATCATATTGTCTTGATTACTGTAGCTTTGTAGTATAGTCTGAAGTCAGGGAGTCAGATTCCTCCAACTCCGTTTTTTTCCCTCAAGACTGCTTTGGCTTCTTCTGGTCTTTTGTGTCTCCATACAAACTTTAAGATTTTTTGTTCTAGTTCTGTAAAAAATGCCACTGGTAATTTGATAGGGATTGCATTGAATCTGTAGATTGCTTTGGGTAGTATAGTCACCTTCACAATATGATTCTTCCAATTCAAGAACATGGTATATCTCTCCATCTGTTTGTGTCATCTTTGATTTCTTTCATCAGTGTCCTATAGTTTTCTGAGTACAGGTCTTTTACCATCCTTAGGTAGGTTTATTCCTAGGTACTTTATTCTTTTGTTTGCAATGGTGAATGGGATTCTTGTCCTTAATTTCTCTTTCTGATCTTTCTGTTGTTAGTGTATAGGAATGCAGGAGATTTCTGAGCATTAATTTTGTATCCTGCAACTTCACCAAATTCATTGATTAGCTCCAGTCGTTTTCTGGTGGATCTTTAGGATTCTCTATGTATAGTATCATGTCATCTGCAAACAGTGACAGTTTTAACTTCTTTTCCAATTTGGATTCCTTTTATTTCTTTTTCTTCTCTGATTGCTGTGGCTAGGAATTCCAAAACTATGTTGAATAATAGTGGAGAGAGTGGACAATCCTTGTCTTGTTCCTGATGTTAGAGGAAATGTTTTCAGTTTTTCACCATTGAGAATGATGTTTGCCTGTGGGTTTGTCGTATATGGCCTTTATTATGTTGAGGTAGGTTTCCCTCTATGCCCACTTTCTGGAGAGTGTTTTATCATAAATGGGTGTTGAATTTTGTCAAAAGCTTTTTCTGCATCTATTGAGATGATAATATGGTTTTTCTCCTTCAATTTGTTAATACAGTGTATCACATTGATTGATTTGCATGTATTGAAGAGTCCTTGCATCCCTGGGATAAATCCCACTTGATCATGGTGTATGATCCTTTTTAATGTGTTGTTGGATTCTGTTTGCTAGTATTTTGTTGAGGATTTTGCATCTATATTCATCAGTGATATTGGTCTGTAATTTTCTTTTTTTGTAGTATCTTTGTCTGGTTTTGGTATCAGGGGCATGGTGCCTCATAGAATGAGTTTGGGAGTGTTTCCTTCCTCCACAATTTTTTGGAAGAGTTTTGAGAAGGATGGGTGTTAACTCTTCTTTAAATGTTTGATGGAATTCACCTGTGAAGCCATCTGGTCCTGGACTTTTGTTTGTTGGAAGATTTTTTTAATATAAATTTATTTATTTTTTGATTTATTTTTGGCCGTGTTGGGTCTTTGTTGCTGTGTGCGGGCTTTCTCTAGTTGCAGTGAGCAGGGGCTTCTCTTCATTGGGTGCGTGGCCTTCTCATTGCAGTGGCTTCTCTTGTTGCGGAACTGGGCTCTAGGCGCACGGGCTTCAGTAGTTGTGGCTCGTGGCTCTAGATCACAGGCTCAGTAGTTGTGGTGCACAGGCTTAGTTGCTCCGCGGCATGTGTGATCTTCTCAGACCAGGGCTCGAACCCGTGTCCCCTGCATTGGCAGGCAGATTCTTAACCACTGCGCCACCAGGAAAGCCCTGTTGGAAGATTTTTAATTACAGTTTCAATTTCATTATTTGTGATTGGTCTGTTCATATTTTCTATTTCTTCCTGGTTCAGCCTTGGAAGGTTATACCTTTCTAAGAATTTGTCCATTTCTTCCAGGTTGTCCATTTTATTGGCATAGAGTTGCTTGTAGTAGTCTCTTAGGATGCTTTGTATTTCTGCGGTGTCCGTTGTAACTTCCTCCTTTTCGTTCTATCTAATTTTATTGATTTGCGTCCTCTCCCTCTTTTTCTTGATGAGTTTTGGCTAAAGGTTTATCAATTTTGTTTATCTTCTCAAAGAACCGGCTTTAGGTTTATTGATCTTTTGCTATTGTTTTCTTTGTTTTCTTGTTTCATTTATTTCTGCTCTGATCTTTATGATTCTTTCCTTCTACTAACTTGGGTTTTTGTTTGTTCTTTCTCTAGTTCCTTTAGGTGTCAGGTTCGATTCTTTATTTGAGATTTTTCTTGTTTTTTTTTTTTTTTAATTTTTTTTTTTTTATTTATTTATTATTTATTTATGGCTGTGTTGGGTCTTCGTTTCTGTGCGAGGGCTTTCTCTAGTTGTGGCAAGTGGGGACCACTCTTCATCGCGGTGTGCAGGCCTCTCACTATCGCGGCCTCTCTTGTTGCGGAGCACAGGGCTCCAGACGCGCAGGCTCAGTAATTGTGGCTCACGGGCCTAGTTGCTCTGCGGCATGTTGGATCTTCCAGACCAGGGCTCGAACCCGTGTCCCCTGCATTGGCAGGCAGATTCTCAACCACTGCGCCACCAGGGAAGCCCTTTCTGTTTCTTGAGGTAGGCTTCTATTGCTATAAACTTCCCCCCTTAGAACTGCTTTTGCTGCATCCCATAGGTTTGGGATTGTCATGTTTTCGTTGTAATTTGTCTCTAGCTATTTTCTGATTTCCTGTTTGATTTCTTCAGTGATCTCTTGGTTATTTTGTAATGTACTGTTTAGTCTCCATGTGTTTGTGTTTTTTACGTCTTTTTCCCTGTAATTGATTTCTAATCTCATAGCATTGCGGTCAGAAAAGATGCTTGATATGATTTCAGTTTTCTTAAATTTACTGAGGCTTGATTTGTGACCCAAGATGTGATCTATCCTGGAGAATGTTCCCTGTGCACTCTAGAAGAAAGTGTAATCTGCTGTTTTGGGATGGAATGTCCTATAAATATCAATTAAATCTATCTGGCCTATTTTGTCATTTAAAGCTTGTGTTTCCTTATTAATTTTCTGTCTGGATGATCTGTCCATTGGTGTAAGTGAGGTGTTAGAGTCCCCCACTAGTATTGTGTTACTGTCAATTTCCTCTTTTATAGCTGTTAGCAGTTGCCTTATGTATTGAGGTGCTCCTATGTTGGGTGCATATATATTAATAATTGTTATATCTTCTTCTTGGATTGATCCCTTGATCTTTATGTAGTGTCCTTCCTTGTCTCTTGTAACATTCTTTATTTTAAAATCTATTTTATCTGATATGAGTATTGCTACTCCAGCTTTCTTTTGATTTCCATTTGCATGGAATATCTTTTTCCATCCCCTCACTTTCAGTCTGTTTGTGTCCCTAGGTCTGAAGTGGGTCTCTTGTAGATAGCATATATATGGGTCTTGTTTTTGTCGCCATTCAGCGAGCCTGTGTCTTTTGGTTGGAGCATTTAATCCATTTACATTTAAGGTAATTATCGATATGTATGTTCCTATTACCGTTTTCTTAATTGTTATGGGTTTGTTTTTTTGTTTGTTTTTTAAAGAGATTTTTTTTTAATTAATTAATTTATTTATTTTTGGCTGTGTTGGGTCTTCGTTTCTGTGCGAGGGCTTTCTTTGGTTGTGGCGAGCGGGGGCCACCCTTCATCGTGGTGTGCGGGCCTCTCACTATCGCGGCCTCTCCTGTTGTGGAGCACAGGCTCCAGACGCGCAGGCTCAGTAATTGTGGCTCACGGGCCCAGTTGCTCCGCGGCATGTGGAATCTTCCCAGACCAGGGCTCGAACCCGTGTCCCCTGCATTGGCAGGGAGATTCTCAACCACTGCTCCACCAGGGAAGCCCCTATGGGTTTGTTTTTGTAGGTCTTTTTCTTCTCTTGTGTTTCCCACTTAGAGAAGTCCCTTTAGCATTTGTTGTAGAGCTGGTTTGATGGTACTGAATTCTCTTAGCTTTTGCTTGTCTGTAAAGCTTTTGATTTCTCCATCGAACCTGAATGAGATCCTTGACTGGTAGAGTAATCTTGGTTGTAGGTTCTTCCCTTTCATTACTTTAGATACATCGTGCCATTCCATTCTGGCTTGTAGAGTCTCTGCTGAGAAATCGGCTCTTAACCTTATGGGAGTTCCCTTGTATGTGATTTGTCGTTTTTCCCTTGTTTCTTTCAGTAATTTTTCTTTGTCTTTAATTTATGTCAATTAGGTTACTATGTGTCTCGGCATGTTTCTCCTTGGGTTTATCCTGCCTAGGACTCTCTGTGCTTCCTGGACCTGGGTGGCTATTTCCTTTCCCATGTTAGGGAAGTTTTCGACTGTAATCTCTTCAGATATTTTCTCAGGTCCTTTCTCTCTCTCCTCTCCTTCTGGGACCCCTATAATGCGAATGTTGTTGCGTTTAATGTTGTCCCAGAGGTCTCTTAGGATGTTTTCATTTCTTTTCATTCTTTTTTCTTTATTCTGTTTCATGGCAGTGAAGTCCACCCTTCTGTCTTCCAGGTCACTTATCCGTTTTTCTGCCTCAGTTATTCTGCTGTTGATTCCTTCTAGTGCAGTTTTCATTTCAGTTATTGTATTGTTCACCTCTGTTTGTTTGTTGTTTAATTCTTCTAGGTGTTTGTTCTTTAATTCTTCTAGGTTTTTGTTAAACATTTCTTGCATTTTCTCTGGACGTGTAGTTCTGGGAAATGCTGTGTTGTAGGTCTCTCTAAGTTTGCAGAGGACCAGACACAGCTTTCTCCCAGGTCAGGGGTTTGAGGCCCCTGGCACCCCAGAGCAGACTTTCTCAAACTCTCGAAGGGCATGTGTAATTTGAGGAGTTTTATGTATCTTCCCTACAGAAAGGAAAAGATACACCTTTGGTCCTATTTGCACTGTTGTGGACATTTTCCCCATCACTCAGGAAAAGGCGTAATAGTCACTGCTTTACTTAAGGGGCTGTTTAGTTCCATATGTTTTACTTTCAACTCTTTTCTTTTCTCCTTCTGTTTCTGATAGCACTTAGTGTGGTCTTTTCTTCTCTTCCTTTTAAAGTGGCAGTCCATCAGCATCTTCTGTCAGCATGCCATTCAGATGCTCAAAGCTTCACTTGGAGCCATTGGTCTCAGCCATTTGCACGTGATGACGCCCTCGATGTTGTTGGGGCATGCTTTGGGGGTTCCTTCCATCCACGTCACACTCGATTCCAGTTGCTCTTGCTCGGGTGGAATTGACCTAGTTGCTGGAAGCTTGCTTATAAGTGCAGGCAGGGGATGGGAAATGCTGTTGTCTTTAATTTGTGACTCCCAGTGGTTTAAGTGGAGAAAATGATACAGAGACAGGATCTTATCTGGTCTGGACTCCCTCTTAATGTCACCTTTTCTTGTTTTTGTAGGTTGCTCCAATCTGTCCCAGAGGTGGTGGCTTTGAGGTGTGACCCTGCCCACGCTTGGGCCCAGCCAGCACCAGCTCCTCAGTAAGGAGAGCCAGCTTGATAAGACGAAGATAAACTGGTCAGTTAAACTTTATTGACACTCCTTGAGTCACAGTAACTTTGAATGTTGTCTTCCCTCCCCTCCCCATGTCCCCACTGAGCGGTCTACCCTCTGCTTGGGGTCCTCCTGAGGTTTTGATGCAAAACCAAGGTGAAACTCTCACTGTGAACTGCTAGTTATTCTGCATCTAAGAGCCGGGGGTGTGGGATGAGAAGTCTCGGAAAGCGTGCCGAGGGCCTGGCTCACAGGAAGCAACGCTGCAGGCACCCCCGTTCCCTGCTTCTTCCTTCCCACCCGCAGGTTTGAACTCTTTGTGTTCAAAACTGGAACACCAGGCCAGTCCACTTGGCCATGTCAATGGTGATGACGATTTCCTTTCATGTCTGTGATTTGGGGGCCTCATCTGGGTTCCCACTCCTCTCTGGTTGCAGCTGGAGGAGATTGTACTAGAATGGGGCCAGTGATTTTTATTTTTATTTTGTTTATTATGGTTATTATTATTTTTTTTTAATTTGCAGTGATGGAGCTGATGTGTAGGATGGTGTCAGGGAGCAGAGGAGAGAATGAAAATATACGGACTATAAGTATTTATAAAGAAAGTGTGCTTTGTAAATGGACCTTAAACTGTTAAACCTGTCTTTCAGCCCCTGAGATTGAGTATCAGAAGGTTTAGGTTGGTCAGTTTGGATTACTGCTCTAGTGTGGTCCACGGTCGGGCGTGGGGTAGGTAGAACTGACTAATTCTGGCTGCTGGCTTCTGATTAAATTAGTGCATAAATGCACCTTAACGTTAAGGTGGATTTGTGTTTTCTGACCGGGAACAATGGGCTACATTGTTTTACACCAGGTCCCTTCCCTTCTTCCTGCTCCATCCTCCCTAAAGGAGAGCTCACGCATAACACACAAGCACAAACTGGAGGAAAATCTTAGAATAGGTCTGAGAGGCTGGTTTGGGTTGCTTCTGAAACAGCTTTTCAGGGATGAGTCCAGTGACTGTTCTTCTTGTCAGACAGTGTAACTGGGAGTTTCATTTTGTTAATTGCACTTTCTGATCAAAGATGAGAAGAGTCTGTATTTTTTTAAAAATTATTACTATTTACTTACATTTTAACAAGGAAAAGGAAGTGAATGTAGGTGATCTTGGTGTCCTCAGTGGGTAGTGTCACACTTCACACTTTATCCCAAAGGGGAAATAAATTTAGCAAATGTCTTCCTGTCCAGACAAAATGGGAAACAGCAAGTTTGCATGACTTTTCTCCTTTTCCAGTTGGGATATAAGCCCCTGCAACTTTCAGCCCTTAGGTTGGTTAACTGTTGTGACTATTGCTGGGTTTTCTATATTTAGGACATTTAGGTAGTTTGCAAGAATGTATATTTGATGTTATAATGATTGTGACAAAAATTCTTACTGGCAGTTTGGCTCTTTTTGATGAATATATTTTTTGTTAATTTTCATATTGACTATTTCCCTTTTCTCCATTTTCTTTCCCTACTCAGTGAAAGAATTAGAATATGTTTTCTGTAACTTATAATTTTATATTTATCTAAAAGGTGTTTTCTCTAATCTATTCCTGGTCTGAAAAACTCTACCACACTTTTCTTCTCTAAGTGTAGTAACAGGACAAAAGCAAGATCATCTAAACTCCCACTATAAATTAGTGGAAAGGGTAACTTTATTTTTACTGACATAATGTAATTACAATAAGATTTCTAGTCATTTATTTTATAATTTGATGTACATTAAAACTATGGGGGATATATATTTAAAAGAATGAGATGGTTTTGGTATAGAAGGTGTCCCCTTACGTGAATCAAGGAACTAATCATATACTGATTGATGACAACAATTCTGGGGAACTGATGATACTTTTGTTAGAAATCCTTTAAGAAAGAAAATGAGGTGTGTGTATACTTCCGTATGTGTGTACTCGTGTTGAAAGTTTTTTCCTAGAGAGGAATCTCCCAAATAAACTTTCAAAGACAGTCAAAATGGGAAGTTTTAAAGCATAATTTTTAATAAGTTTAAATGGTCTTCCATATATGGAGGAAACTTCATGGAAAGACAACAGCTTTGGGGTTTTGGGGGGGGATGTTTGTTTGTTTTTGTTTTAATTTTGGACCAAGTTTTCCTTTTTTTTTTTTCTTTTTTTTAATTTAATGTGTATTTTTATTTATTTATTTTTAATTTATTATTTATTTGGTTGCACCAGGTCTTAGTTGCGGCAGGCGGCTCGCCGGCTCAAGGTTTCCTCTTTTAATGGGAAAGATGTGAGGGGTGAGGCTGGATCAGTGGTCTTAAGTTGTATGTTTGGTAGTTAGTCCTCTTACTTACCATTTGGAAAAGTATTAGAGTCATATCTTCAAAATGTCTACTAAAAGGAAGGCACATTTTGTCTCTTGACAAGGAAAGTACTGTTCCTGAGGTTCACTTTGGCTCTTGGGTAAGGTTTTAGCTCAGGACTTCTCAGCTGATGGAAGCATCACTTAATAAAGTTATGTCCCCAGGCTTTCCTGCTCTGCTGCTGGACACGTTTGCAGCTGCTCTGGGTGTTACCGTTTATCACATCCTAGGTCACTTCTCCTAGAGTTGGAGGAGGAACCACAAGACATCACATTCTTTCTGGTGTTGTTCCTAAGTATCCACTTTGCTCCTGAGATAATTAGCTTGATCGCTGAGGCAGCTGTGGACTTGCAGAATTTAATGCACACTGGAGCATAACAGGATACGTGGCTAGAGAATATCTTCCCAGATAAAATAAGGGAAACAGTTGACCTGGAGACTTATTTCTGGCCATACCTATAGCCATAGTACTTCTATGGAAGAAGCATAACTAGAAAAGGCCTGGAGAAGTAAGGTTTGATGTGTACATGGGCTGTAGTTTTCCCTTCAGTCAACCTATTTGTATTACCAAGTTTCTTTAAGGTCTGACCTAATCCCTCCTAGACTCTGAGCCTTTAGAGGCTTTAGCCTTCAGACTCTGACTCCTTTACTGCCTTATCTTTGGTCAGTTTTAGGGGGAGGCGGGAGATGGTCAAGTGGGAGTCTTGAGAGTCCTTGTGGGAGACAGGAGTAGGGTATGAGAGAAAGTTTGCTGTATGGATATAAATATGAGCTTCAGAAAATAAAATACCACAGAATCGTTTTGGCTGTTGGGAGTGAGGGTGACAGCACTGTAGGGAGCCTCAGTTAAGGGTGAAAACCAACCACAGAATGTGGTTTGGGAAGAAGAAGAAGAAGACTTAGGCGTCTCCTCTCACACTGCCCCCTGTAGTCTTGTGAATATAGTGGTCTGAGATCATGGTAAACAAATGGTTTCTGTTTTTTCTTCACTGAACCTTTTTGCCTTTGCTTCCTTTCCAGTGTCAACGAGTGATACCAGAGAAGAAAAAAAAAGAAGTGAACCCAGCCTCATTTCCTCCTCCACGTGGGCAATCGCTACAGCAGGGGAAGGTCTCACAGTATATCAGTTGGGGCAGAGAATGGAGGTGATTGGCAGTGAGGGCTGGGTTTTCTTCTGTCCATTTTCTGGGGTACAGCTATATTATGTACTTGCATGTTTTAAGAAACAGTCTTTTTTATGCTGATTTGAAATTTGGTTATAGTGTTGGGAGATAGTGTTGGCTTCTCAGTTGTCCTAACGTTTCGGGCTCCACATTAAAATCACGGTATTGTAGCCTGAAGTTTAAGTGAAAGCTGAGGTTTCTCATCCTTAGTTGTTAGGGCTAGAACATGCCCATAGCAGTAAGTGAGTTAGACTGTTAGGTGGGTGCTGGCCAGATGGCAGCGCCCAGGCTTCCTAATTGTTGTAGCCTTCCCCACTCCGCCTAATGAAAGCTTAGGAAAGGCAGAAAGACCTGCCTCGGGCAGCTTCGTCGGTGGCACATGCTCAGAAAGGAAGCAAGGTTATCGGTTTGGTGTGACAGCACTTGGTTTAGATGAAAGCTTAAGTCATAGGAGTCATATGAGTGTCAGCTTGAATTGAGGAAGGGGTTTTAACCCGACTGCAGCGGTGGCAGCCATGACCACTGCCACCTGGTTGTGACAGAAGCCTAAACTTCCCAGTGATCACATCAGCAATTTCTGATTTTCAGTTCTGTGGCCGAGGCTTCCTAGAAGCTTAAACCTTTGTCCCAATGACGTCAAGTTCGCCCGTTGGCTTGGAAGGTTCAGATTTGGCTTCCATCAACACCATGATGTCAGCGGTAATGAGCGTAGGGAAGGTTGCCGAGAATGGTGGGAGCCCCCAGAGCATCAGGTCCCCCACGAAGCCTCCGGGACCAAATCGGATTGGCCGAAGGAACCAGGTAAGCGTTAGTGTGCCCGGCTGTGGCGTCCATGGGAGTGTTGGGAGAAGGATGTCCCCTTGAGCCCCAGCTTCCTAAGCCAGAAACTCGGATGTGGTCAGAACTGAATGGACATACCCAGAGGCCATAATCCTTTTTCAAGAGCTAACTTCTCATAGCTTATGTCAGTGTCCCTTCGTAGAGAAAATTTTCCATGCTGTGGTGTCAGTATCGGTGAAAGCGCCCTTATTCTCTGCCGTGTGGGTTTGATTTGAATGCGAGCTTTCTCTCCACGGGATAGGCGAGCAGAGAACTCGACTTATTCCTCTCCTGTGGCATGATTTGTTTCCTCGTTCATGCCAGCTGGTTAAATTGGGTTTCTGATGCCACCCGCCCTTGACTTTTTTTAAGTGTCTCCAGATTAGTAGTGATGAGTCCCGGCTCTGCTGGAGCCGCTCTTCAGCTTCCATTCTCGACAAAGCACACAATGGGGCTTCCCGAGAATTCCGCTCAAGATGCCACTTATTCCTCTTGACTTCTCAGAGATCAGGAGGGGTGGAGAAGAGCACATGGGAGGGCAGGGACGTTATGAAAGGCCATGTCTGCTCCCTTGGGAAATAAGATGAGTCTTTTTCATTAACGTACAAACGGGGGCACTTGAGAAGGTGTTGCTGTCCTGCAGCAGCGTGCTCGGCGGCGCGTGAAGCTCAGGGAGTGAGGCGAGCCGTTGCCCTGTCCACTCCGCGTCACGTGATGGTGCACGTTCTGTGTTTGGCTTCACTGATTTAATGGGGTCCCACCAAACCCTTGGGAGAAGGCAGTCTTCTGAGTTTGTCCAGGGCCCGGGGGTGGATGGCAAGGTAAACCTGTTGGGCTTTTGTGGGATAATTTTCTTTTTTTGTTAACGATCCCACAGTGACTGTCCTTATACAGAATTGTCCTGAGCATAGTGTGATGGTTTCTATAAATTTGTAGACGTACAACATGAATTACGGCTTTGATACGATGTGCCCTCCAGGAAAAGCTGTCCCTGCCTAAAATCCCTCCAGCAGCACAGGAGTGTCCGTTTCTCCGCCTCTTTCTCAAGGCTGAAGACTTGGCAGAGTTAAATGATGCTTTAGGGTTGGGGCATTGATACTTTTTCTCTCTTTTTTCCCTTGTCTCCGCGTGCCTCTCTTCCTATGGGTACCTGAGAAAATTCTCAGCCTGTTTGACTGTGGCCTGAGCCGAGAAGGAGTGCTAGCTCTGGGAAGAAAAGGTTTATTTCCACTCTCATGTGACTGTCCACCCATCCATCTATCTGTCCATCCCTCCATCCATCCCCCTATTTCACAATATACAGCCCCCTCCTCCTTCCAGCCAGGTACTGCGCCAGGTGCCGAGCTCTTCCTCAGAGCCCAGCATCGCCCCAGCACAGGCAGACCTGGCCCAAGTCCAGGCTCTGGTCCCTTCCCAGTGATTCAGAGACAGTAGGTAGAGGGGGCCCACGGCACCTCCATCCCGGCATGGTAAGTGGAGCTGACTCCACAGGGGTGCATGGGCCATTTTCCACCCACTTCCTGTGTCCTCTGGGGTTCCTTAGGCACTGGGCTGAGTTTTTGAAAGGAGGTCTGGGCTAGAGGTAGGATGGGAAAGACAGTGCATTAAAAAAACCAAGCGCGGTGCGGGAGAGAGAGTGCAGAGCGCGTCGTCCTTACCTGGGACAGACAGGAGGGCTGGCAGGGAGCCCTGGCGAGCAGCCCAGCGGCTAGCAGAGTTCAGGGCAGATTAGCCACAGCCGGAAGCCAGCAAGGGTGCCAGATAGTTTCATTATGGAATGGTTAGTTATCACATTAGCTGCTAATTTTATCTGTCAGCTCAGGAAGCGTGCTCCTTCCACCAGCACGGCCACAGCCATTGGATTCAGCACTCTCCCGTAGGGGCCTCTTCCAGCATCACGGTGCTCCCTTCTCGTTTTGATTGTTTTTAAAAATTAAGTCTGAGTCTGGAGACTTCCTCCTCCCAGACCATCGTGGATGTCCTGGACCTGTTGATGTCCTGGACCTGTGCTATGGTCTGCAGCGTGGCGCTGCCCGCCTCTGAGAACGGTGAGGCTCCAGTCCACCCCGTAAACCCAGCATCATTCCCGTTAGCCCCAGGGGCCACTCAGCGTGTCTGGAGTCTGCCTCAGGGGAACGCAAGATGATTTTTTTAAAAAGAATTTAAAAATCCTCAAGAGGCTGGCTACTTGGAGGCCTGACTTTTTAACATATATTTCCATCCTACCGATGAATCTCTTTTCTTTAAAAAAAAAAAAAAAAACACTTTTTAATATATATTATCACTAACCTAATAATTTAACAAAAATACCCCAAAGACCGGAGTTTGGGCCCAGCTGTGAGGCATCCCTCATTATTATACGAGTGCTCTCACTTTGTTGTTACTACTTTTGGTTTTGGTTTCTCTGCCCGGTGGTTCTGGCAGCTCCTTTCTGACTGTCGTGGAGTGGGGGCTGAGAGGCCTGACACCCTCCTCCCCGCAGACGCACACGTTCTGCCTCGGGGAGGAGTGGGAGTGGATGATGGCTGGGCGAGGGTGCAGGGGTTTTTTGTGTTTTGTTTTTTAAATTGTCTCTGGGTTAATCACCTTCCTTAGAATTCATGTCTGTGATTTTTTTTTTTAATTTGAGAGTGAAAAAACGTGCAGCACACCTATTTCTCAGACCCAAGGCCACAGGCTGGGAGCAGGTGTATATTGCTTAAAATGAGGCTTAATTTGCTTAATTGCTTAAAATGGGTCCCTCTCACTGTAGGAGCCGCGTACTAGACCCCATCATGCGTTCACTCCACCCCGTCTGGTGCCATTTGTTTTTATGGTCTTCAGGGTGACTTTTATTTTCGTCATCTCTCATGAGCCAACCACAAGGGTGTTTCCTTTCTGTGCCTTGGGGTTAATCCTTTTTGGGTCAGACTTATACAGCCTAGCGGTTTAGGGCATGGGCTTTGGAGCAGCTGGCCTGAGTTTTAATCCTGGCTCTGCTACTTAATAGTTCTTTGATTTGGGGGCAGGTTACTTGCCTCTCTGTACCCGTTTCCTCATCCCGAAAATGGGATCCATAATAGTGGCGGTTTCTCACGGTTGTGTGAAAAAACACTATTCTGTATGTGCAGAGTTTAGCACATAGTAAGTGTTCAGTAATTGGTATTATTTCAGGGAACAGAAATGCATTCAAATGAGTACAAGTAAAAAGAGGTCTATTGAAAGATGCCCTAGGGTCCAGCCCTCCCTCCTGTCACCTCCCAGCGACTGCACCCTCCCTCACTCTTTTTTATTATTTATAAGCAGTGGTAAGCAGGTGCTCGCAGCGAGTAAAAGGATCCCGTTGATGTCCGATGGGCACACTGGTGGGTACAGGGGCCTTCCACCCTCAGGAGAGGGTGGGTTTTTGACGTGAGAACTCCGTTCCCTCTCGTGTGTCTTGGTGGACTCAAGACCAGGTAGAAACTAGTGACTGGAGCCTGGGTCAGAATTGAGGAGAAATACATCCCTTTTCTAGCTCAGCTGTGACTTGATGCTTAATTTCTCGCCATCACTGATGATTAACTAAATGGTGCCTAACAAGAACACTAGTATTTACTGAGCACTTAGCCTGTACGGGGCACTGTTCTGGTGCCTTCTATGTGCTGATTGATCTAATCCTCATCACCGCGTGATGCAGTAGATGCTATTATTTTCTGCATTTTACAAATGAGGAAACTGAGGGCAGACAGGACGGCCACTCTCCCAAGCTCATACCCAGCCAGGCTCCAGGGCCTATGCTCTCAGCTGCTCTGTTGCTACAGCTCGTCAGACACAGATGTTTATAACACAGATGAGAGGCACTAGTTCACTGTGAGCTGAAATGGATTCTCGCTTTTATTCTCTTTTCAGGAAACAAAAGAGGAGAAGTCTTCCTATAACTGTCCCCTGTGTGAGAAGATTTGCACTACACAGCATCAGTTAACTATGCACATTCGCCAGGTTTGCTGCTGCTTTTGTATTTTCTTTGTTAAGAGAAGGGATGGGATTTTATCTTAACGGATGAATTGTGGCTGTTTAATTTAGAGTTAATATTTTTAATTTTGAGGGGCAGTCATGAAATAATTTTTGTGTGTCCGTGTTATTGTGACAGAGTCCCAGGTCAACACAGAATATCTTTTTGGAATTTAGCAAACATCTAATTAACTAACCACATATGACAGAAGACTTTTCATCATCTGTGACTTGTCATTGTGAACCAGATCTCCTCACAGTACAGTGAGATTATAGACGTAGACCCTAATTCTATATATTGCTATAAACTTACATCATGTAGCAGGGAATTTCCTTGATTTGGGATCTCTTTTGGCTTTTCTTCTTTATTGTAAGACTTATCCTTCTCCCTTGCCTGCTGTGGCTGGTTCATGACAAGTATTGAATCTAGAACAGTGAAGGGCTGACAATATTCAAATCATAACATGGTACTGAATAGTAGCATCATTTAGTAACTTGGGTTTGATAGAACAGAATATTTATTTGCCTATGGTCTCAATAGATGTTGATGTTCGGGATGATATTTTAAATGAAAAAGAAAAAAATGGCTGAGAAGTGTTAGTTTTTTTTTTAATAAAGCTCTGAATGTGCATTTCATGATCGCCTCGCTTTGACCCGTCTTCCTGAGTGACCACTGCGATCGTTGCTTTCCGCAGCACAACACAGACACTGGAGGGGCCGACCACTCGTGCAGCATTTGCGGGAAGTCGCTGAGCTCGGCCAGCTCCCTGGACCGCCACATGCTGGTGCACTCTGGGGAGAGGCCTTACAAGTGCGCTGTGTGTGGCCAGTCTTTTACCACCAACGGGAACATGCACAGGTGGGTGAGGGCAGCCTTTGCCTGCTGGCTGGAGCCTGGAGGCTGACAGAAAGCAAAGTGGCCTTCCACCCATCTTACCAAAAGGTGCAAAGAGTTCTGTTCACTGTATGGAAAAGCCAGAGATGGTTTTGTTTGCCTGCCGCGTACAGTCTCCAGTGTGTCAGAGGTGTCTGCTCAAGGAAACAGAAGTACCTGGGCTAGGTCTTTGGCCGATGGGGGAATCTTCAGGGTGACCCTTTGCCAATTGGAGTTTCTTTGCCTAGGTGCCAGAGGTGGGCAGCTTATCAGACACAGAGGAACCCTAGAGGATTAGCAGAGTAACCCTTGCCTTTTTAAAACTATTTGCGGATGCCTACCAGATACCCTGCAGGTCGAAAAATTTCTGGAGCAGTTGAATAAATAGTTAAGTGGGCTGGTCCTAGAGCTGCAGGATAAGATAGGATAAAATGAGAAAGAAAATCTGATAAATGTCAGGAATCTCCTTCCTGAGGGAGAAAGAGGCTCACTCAGAAGTGGGAGGGAGCTCAGTGGTGGGTATATTAAAATGTGGGAGGAACCAATGGAAAATGCACTTTACAGAACGATTACTTATGTTTTAAGGGTTAGAACAGACTTTTTAAAATGCTTTTCTTTTTTTACACACACATTTAGGAACATTGGAAATCCAGGAAAACGTTTTAAAGGGACTCAGAATTTCACCTTCTCAAAAAATCAGGCTGTTTTTATTTTTCCATATTCCCTTTTAGGCGTTATGTTGATTTCTTTTAAAGAGTTGACTATCATTGTTTTTTACATATTTATTCAAAAGGAGACTTTATATACTTGTGAAATTGGTATTTTATCATATATAAATACTCAAACGAGATGGTCCAGTTTATTCCAACTGAAATCATTTTATGATCCACTGATGGTGTACTTGGGACATACTGGTGTAGTGGTAAATTTCTGGATTTTTGGAATTAGGCTCCTGATTTCAAATCTCAGCTCTGCTACTTGTAAATTTTCCATCCTTGAGCAAGTTGCATAACCTTGGTACCTCACTTTCCTTCTCTTTAAAATGAGATTTTTAATGAGGATTTGGAGATAATGAGTTTAGCCCATGGCAGGCACTCAACTAGTGCTATTTATTACTTTTATTTGCATTTCTGAGTAATGCTGCCGTAACTTGAATCCTGTGGATTTCTCAGTCTGAACTCCTAGAAGTAGGGTAGAGTATGACATTATGAAAGCTATCACTATTTTAAAGAATTTTGATGAAGTGGTTTTTTTTTTTTTCCATATAAGTTCCAATCCCCTTTGCCCCCTCATCTCCTCCTAGGAGTGTTTTTGAGTACAAAGCAGGAAGTGAGTACTGTCATCGTTTTTTGATATATTTTACATTTTAGCTTTTTACTTTTTTACCTCCACATCAGCCTGTTAGTATCATTTTGCCTTCTGTTTGCCATTCGTTTTGTTTTGCCTTCTCCTTTTATCCCACCTGCAAAAAAAAAAAAAAAAAGTCCTTTGTCGCTTGTGTATTTGACCCCTCAAAATCCGGTCCTAGAGGTGTTGCCTGCTCCCTTCTTGGGGGGTTTCCCCCGCTTTCTCCTAACCAATTTTAGAACATTTTCATTACCCCCAAAAGAAACCCCATACCCATTATCAGTCACTTCTCATTACTACCCACCCTCCAGGCCTAGGAGAACACTCATCTACTTTCCCTCTGTTGATTCACCTATTCTGGACTTTTCATATAGCATGCGGTCTTTTGTGACCAGCTTCTTTCACTTAGCATTAATGTTTTCAAGATTCATCTGTGTTGTAGCATCTATCAGTATTTTATTATTTTTTATTGTCATATAACAGTCCATTGTATGAACATACCACATCTTATTCACCTCTTCATCAACTGGTGGACATTTGAGTCATTTTCACTCTTTGGCTATTATGAATAATGCTGTTGTGAACATTGTTGTACAAGTTTTGTGTGGACATGTGTTTCCACTTCTCTTGGGTAGATACTTAGGAGGGGAATTGCTGAGTCGTGTGGTAACTCCATGTTTTAACATTTTGAGGAACAGCAAAGCTGTTTTTCCAGAGCAGCTCCATCATTTTACACTCCCACCAGCAGTGTGTGAGGGTTGCAGCTTTACACATCCTTGCCAACACTTGCCTTTTTCATCACAGCCACCCCAGTAGGTGTGAAGTGAAATCCCCATGCGTTCATAATTTTAGTTTTCACATTTAAGTCTACAATTCATTTTAAGTTGATATTTGTGTATAGTATAAGGAAGGAATCCAAGTTCAGTCTTTTGTACTATTTGTTTAAAAACTTTTCTTTCCTCATTGAATTATCTTACCACCTTTATCAAATTTCAGTTAACCATAAATGTAAGGATTTATTTCTGTACTCTCAATTCTGTTCCATTGATACGTATGTCTGTCCTGAGGCCTAACACTGTATTGATTACTGTAGCTTTTGGTAAGTTTTGAAATTGGGAGGTGTGACTCGTCAAACTTAGATCTTTTCCTAGATTGTTTTGGCTATTCTGGGTTACTTGCATTTCTGTGTGAATTTTAGGGTCAGTTTATCAATTTCTGCAGAAAAAAGCACCTGGGAAGATTATAGGGATTGCAGAATGTGTAGGTCAGTTTGGGGGCATCACCATCTAACAATATTAAATCTTTGAGCACGGGACATTGTCCATTTATTTAAGTCTTAATAGATTTCTTTCCACTATGTTTTATCATTTTTAAGAGTGCAAGTTTTATATTTATTTATAAATAAATAAATTTATTTATTTATTTATAAATATATTTATTTATATTTATTTTAAATTTATTCCAAAGTGTTTTATTCTTTTTAGTGGTATTGTGAATGGACTTGTTTTCTACTTTTGTTTTTTGACTGTTGGTTGCTAATGTATAAAAATAACAATTCAAATTTTATATTGGTTTTGTTTCCTGCAACCCTTCTGATCTTGTTTATTCATTCTAATAGTTATTTGGTGGATTCCTTAGGATTTTCTATATCTAAGATCATGTCATCTGCAAGTAGAGAGAGTTTTCCTTTTTCCTTTGAAACCTTTTATTTATTTTTCTTGCCTGCTAGCCTGGGCTAGACCCGCCAGTGTGATGTTCAATAGAAGTGAAAAGAATGGACATCCTTGTCTTATTTCTGATCTTATGGAAGAAAGATTCAGTCTTTTCCCATTAAATATGCTGTTAGTTGTTAGGTTTTTCATAAATGCCCTTTATCAGTTTGAAGAAGTTCCTTTCTATTCCTAGTTTGCTTGGTGTTTTTATCATGAAAAGGTGTTAGATTTTGTCAAAGGCTTTTTTCTACATCTATCAAGATGGTCAAGTTGTTTTTGTCCTTTATTCTGTTTTGGATGTTAAATTAACCTTATTCCTGAGATAAATCCCACTTGGGCACAATGTATAGTCATTTTGTCATATGTTGATAGATTGGGTTTGCTAGTGTTTTGTTAAAAGATTTTTGCCTATATTTATAGGCAGAGAGATACTGGTCTGTAGTTTTCTTGTGATGTCCTTTGCTGGTTTTTATATCAGGGTAGTATTAGCCTCAGAGAGTGAATTTGGAAATATTCTCTCCTCCTCTGGTTTTTGGAAGAGTTTGTGAAGAGTTGGTATTAATTCTTTTTAATTAGATATGTGGTAGAATTCATCAGTGAAGCCATCTGGGCTTTTCTTTCTGAGAAGTTTTTAAATTACTAATTCAGTCTCTTTACTTGTGATAGGTCTGTTCACACTTTCTGTTTCTTCTTGAGTCAGTTTCAGTAGTGAATGTCTTTTCTAGAAGTTTAGCCATTTGGTCTAAGTTATCTAACTGGTTGTCATACAGTTGTTCGTAGTGTCCCCTTACAATCCTCTTTATTCTGTAAGGTCAATAGTAATGTCTCCTCTTTCATTCCTGATTTTAATCATTTGAGCCTTTTCAATTTTTTTCCTTAGTCAATTCAATCCAGCTGAACATTTGACGATTTTATTGGTCTTTTCAAAGAACTTTTGATTTTGTTGATTTTTCCTCTGTTGCTTTTCTGTTCTCTCCTTCATTAATTTTCTACTCTAAACATGATTTTTTCCCTCCTGCTTGCTTTAGGTTTAGCTTGCTCTTCTCTTTCTGGTGTTTTAAGGTAGAAGATTAGACTATTTATTCGAGAACTTTTTTTAGTAGAGGCACTTACAGCTATAAATTTCCCTTTAAGCATTGCTTCCATCACATCCCATAAATATTTGTATGTTGTGTCTTCTTTTTCATTCATCTCAAAGTATTTTCTAATTTCCCTGCGATCTCTTCTTTGGTTATTCAGGAGTATGTTCAACTTCCACATATTTACAACTTCTCAAATTTATTTCTATTATTAATGTCTAATTTCATTCCATTGTAGTTGGAGAACATACTTTCTATGATTTCAATTTTTTTTTAATTTATTGAGGCTGGTTTTATGGCCTAGCATATGGTCTGTCCTGGAGGACATCCCACGTCTGTTTGAGAAGAGCATGTATTCTGCTGTTGTTGGGTGGAGTGTTTTCTTGACGTACTGTCAGTTCCAGCTGGTTGATACACTGTGTAAGTCTTCTGTTTCCTCACGGATTTTCATTTATCTTTATGTGCTCTACATGTAAGGTTTGTACGGTTATCGTCCCATTTTGCAGATAAGGAAACTTGCTTAAGATCAAAGTCAGTGCCGAGGTTTGAACATAGGCTGTCAGGCTTAGAGGCCATGAGGAATAATTGATACAGCTTTCGTGTCACTTTGCGTATTAGAAAAAAAGCACTCTTTCAAGCTTTATACCCTCTTTAGGAATAATTTCATGTTGTTGTAGAGCATTATTTTCAATGTCAAACTATTTGAGCCATCCTACTAGCATAGTACACTCTATTTCATGAGCACGGAATCGCTTTTTATTGATTTTTTTTTAACAGTGTGTTGTTTGTGAACTATATTGAATTTTTTATAGCCCAACCCTTGATATTACCCTAAGATGCATTCCTCATTTATGCACAATGCATATTGGAGTTGTTTGTAAATTACTGTTTATAAGTATTTTTTTAAAGCAGGCCTTAGGGATGTTTGTGCTAATTTTGGATTTTGTGCTGATTTTATTGTGAGTCATCTTGATTTGGAGGAGAGGACTAATTGTTGGGGGCTGAGTTCTAGTCCTAATTCTGCAGAACGTTTCAGAAATCTCTCGATTTTTCTATACTTTACCAAAATGTTATGGTAAAACCTCACTTAGAACTTGTATTCAAATGCAGTATTTGTGAAAGCATTGTGAAGGCTTACCGTGTACTAGGGAAATGTCCTGGGTGAGGGGTGTTCCTGAGTTTGTATTTTCAGAGCTGAAGGCACCCTTGTGATAATCTTTGAGAGGTATGCACTCCTAGCTGTGTGACGCTAGCAGGTTAATTGGCCTCTCTGTGTCTTGGTTACTTCATCTGTAGAAGGCAGGGATATCTGTACCAATGGGAGCATTGTGGGGATTCATGAATTAACACATGCAAAGCCCTTAGGATAATGTTAGTTAATCACTACTTATAAATAAATTGAAGTAAGTGGTCACTAGTGTTGTGATGGTGGTGGTGCCACTGAAGGGAGGTATGGCGACTGACTACGCATGTGATGCCAGAACATAAATGAAAGGTTGTCTTTTCTTTTGCCTTTTGCTCTACTAACCCTGTAATTTAAATACCAAAAAATTTATTTAGAGTGTTTGAGTTTATCACACTGCATTTATTTTTGTCTTCCCTGTAGAAAATTGCAAACAATGAGTTAAAAGAACATTTGGTGTTCGGTAATCAGTCATAGTCATTACCACCTTCACTTGTTGGTGAATCTGTACTTTTGAAAATGAAAAATTATAAAAATGTGAAAACACTGACAAAAATGTGCCAGAAAGAGTAGAGTTAGATTTATTTGTCCTGGTGGATCTGTTCCAGAATCTGATACTCGAACGGTGAGCTGTGATCTCTCCTGAGCACATACCTGTGTTACATTAATCAGGGGCCGGAGCTGCCCTGGGAGGTGTGTGCAGGGATTAAAAAAGAAGAGTGAAAACCCAAGTTGTGCTTAGCTGCATCCTTGCTTGACTTCCAAAGCCTGGGAGGAGGTCAGTGGCCTGTGTGTGTGGTGCTCAAGACCAAAGTTCTGTTTCTCATTTTTCTTCGGCTGCTGCTGCTTCTCAAGGTCTGCAGCCGCAGCTGCCATCAGTAGAGCCAGGAGCTCACAGGTCGGGGCTCTGGAGCCCATGCTAAGCCCAGGCCGGCGCACCCACCCCCGAGTCCCTGTTCTGCCTTGTTTCTAACCTGCCCTGGGCCCCCTTTCCTGTGTCAGTTTCATGTGACACGGCTCTGGGCTCTGGTTTTCAGTACACCCCCTTCGGGGGTGCAGATGCAGTAAGGCCCCTGCCGTGACGCGAGTCCCTGTGCTGCAGATTTCTAGATCTGATTCTCCAAGGCCCGATTCCACAGAGCTGGTCTGAGGCCTCCTAGTGCCCCTTCCCTTGGCCTCCTGCCCACCTGTTCCAAAGGTCATCTGCACACGCATGCATGCTGCACACCTCCGTGTGCACGTTCTCTTGGATAAGCCCCACCTTCCCCAGGTTTATCGCTGAGCACCACGTGTAGGAGGCAGATCTGGGTTCCAGCCCAGATTTTTGTTGCTTCAGCACCCAGAGGGCCTCATTCTACGTTTCACAGCATGGACCCCCAGAACTATGTCCTTTTCAATATCAGGTTATTCCTAGCTGATAGTGAGGTACTCTTTGCAGTCACCCACTTTGTAAAGCAACTCGCTGTATCTCCTTTGGCCACTAGTCCATTTTATAAGTGTGTTTGTTATCTTTGTTTATTAGGCTAATTGGCCTTTTTGTAGAGTTTCCTTCACCTTAGTTTCATGAGAGGACCATCAGCACATAATCAACCCAGTAGAATTATCATATTAGTAAAAGAAAAATAAACTTCACAGAACCAGAGAGCAGATTAAATTGTTATGTGCTGTCATGTTGATAGTTGCACTGTAGCTCTGATGCAGCCCATAACTTATTATAATTTAATTCCAGTAAATACATTTAAATGATACTTAAAACTGATTGTATATTTGGCAACTAGGGACACTAGAGTGATGCAAATTCCAGTTCATTTTGAAAAAGGTTGGGGGAGAGACCGTCTCAATTTATTACCGTATCTGGTACAGTTTTTCAAGTTACCACTTCCCTGACTGCGGATTCTCATGTTTTTGAGGTTTGAAAATCCTTTATCCCAAACCTTTCTAACCACAGCTTAGTTCCTGAGCAGAATAACAGGCTGCCATCACAGTGCAAAACATGTATCACGGAAACATCGCTGTGGCTCCAGCTTTTAACTTCCCAGAACTCTTTATCAGTTGCTCCCATGTTGAAAATTTGGATTGAGCAGTGCTTGTCTTCCAAAACAAACTTGGGAAACTGAGCCAGAGCACGCCCTCTGGGAGAGCTCAGTGTAGGAAAAAGGGCACTGAGCTTTGCAATTTGCAAAACTTTCCAAAAAGTGCTGGACGGCAGAGCTATGAAGAAGTGATGATACTTGAGAGGGTTGCAATGGATCTCATTTGGAAAGAATCAGACCTCTGAAATGGGTATTTTTCTTTTGCCTTGGAAAATAGGAAATTAATTTCCACTTTGCCTTGGAAAATAAGAAATTAATTTCCACTTTGCTCCTCATCTTACAAACTCTAGACTTTTAAGCTGTAAAGAGAGTCATGGGATCATGTTGAGGACACACAGGCGAGAGACCCTGACCAGAGCAAGCTTTCCTAACTTCTGCATTCTTTGGAAGATATATCCTTTGGAGGATAACACATCCTCCAGAGAGCAGGGATGTATTATCATTTCAGCTGTGTGTTTAGAAGGTAAGGCAGGGACATCCCTGGAGTGTCACCTGCTTGTTTTGCTTTCCTCCTGCAATGGGCATGCCTTTGTCCATTGCTAAGTACAGGAGACACAGGCCCTGAGGATGCCGCTGGATAATGGACAGTCTTCAGGAACAGAGGCTTATGTGTTCCTATTATGCTGGAAAAAAACATTCGCTGCACAGAAATGTGACCTATTCCATGACGAATGAGACCGCGGAGGCTCTGAATTTAGCACACTACTCTCAGATGCTTAGGCACAGCCAGCCCTTGGCATGTACAGCTGAACTTGGGTATCTGAACAGGTGGCCGGCATTGAAGGACAGAAGGAGCAGACGTAGGACAGTGTTTCGGGAGGGTCACTTCTTTACCCTCCAAGCCCAGCAGGGGGGAAGGGCCTTGAGAAAATCAGTCGTCGTAATAATCGAGTTTCTGAGGGCACCCTGTCACTAGTTTTGTACGTGCTACTTCTCAGGAGTGGAGGTGCGCACGCAGAGGCTCAGCTAGTCCCATCTTGAAGTGAGTCTCAATCACAGTTGCCTGCTTCCTGACATATTCCCTGGAGGGAAGGAAGGGATTGGGTCAGCTCACATGCAAAGAAATTATTTTAGGATAAAAATCTGTGGGTCACCCTACCCAGGACTGAAAATTTTGTTTCCTTGGAAATATTTCTATAAAAAAGAAGGGGGAAATGATTATGTAATAACACTTATCTATAACTAAGTATCTGTTCCTTAGGAGGGAAGACAAATCAGAAGAAAATACCTTTCTGGGACGCTCAGAGGTCTTTACACATTCAGGTCCACTTAGAAGATGATAAATATCGCAGCCCTCTAAAGATTGTTGAGGGGTTTGTGTGAATGAGATTTTAATGTCGTATACACGGTCAGCACAACTGTATGAACTGTGCTGGACATGTGATCCTCACATCTGGAGGGTGTTCGGTGACTATATGGTAGTTTCGTGATAGCAGTGGGGTATCAAGGCAGTTTCGGTATATTTAGTACTCCATACTGAAATAGACATATTTCGGGTACAGTTTGGAAAGCCTTTTCTATTACGAGGGATGAAACTTTTTTTCTTTTTAACCAGAAAAAAGAAAGTCGTTAAAGTATAATACCCCATTCCCTGATCATTCCACTTAATATGCTTTTCACTGTCTTGAGAGTCTACATTATTAAAAGGCTGAGAATTTTCCCCTCGAGAGTAAACATTTGTAAATCTATTTGTCAGAGCAAAATGTCTAAGTTACCGCTTTCCCCCAGTAGCATTATTAATTTTTCACCAAATGAGTTTATTGTTTGACTATATTTAAACGTTTTTAGCCTTTCTTCACATCTCATTGGCTGGAATTGAAATTTGTATGCATTTATTTTAACTTAATAGTTGTTTAAATAGAGGCGGCCTCTCTGTGGGTCCTCTGAGAGCTCTTCCTTCCTCTCCGGCTGTGGCTGATAAAGGACGCTTCACGGAAGGGGGAAGAGGGCCTCCGTTTCTTCATCTATAATGAGGGTGACGTTTTGCTCACAGAAGTTGTTGTTATGAGGATTAAATGCTATATAATATATACCCAAGCCTCTGGCTTACGTAAGATATTTGACAAATTATAGTTCCCTTCCTTTCTTTTCTCCCTGAGGAAAGTTTAACCCACTAGTCACTCCTCCGTGCCGGTAAGCATGAGTATTTACAAAACCAAGAAAATAGACTCTGTGCCCTTCGACCGTGAGGATTTCAGGCTGCGTCCTACGTTCGTGACGGTGTGAGAGCAGGGTTTTGTGTGCCATACACCTTTTCTGAATTGTGCACATCCTCATTATTATTTGAACACTTCTGTTTTTTTTTGGATTTCTTGTTCTGTGGTGTTTTTACATTTTTTGTGTGGATTTGCACTTACACTATTAGATGAGAGTCTGTGGTCCTTTTCAGAATTCTTACTTTACATTTTAGAAATCTGCATGTAGTAGAAAGCTACCACTCTTCTCTGAGAAAAAGAACAGGTCAGAGTGATTTGTCACAGGATTTTATTCTTCACATGAGATACAAAGTGTAAGAAAATAGCAAAGCTGGGAAGTTTACCCATTTCAGTTGACAGTCTCTTGTGCAGCCTGTTTTGTGTTTGCTAGACTGACATCCTCCAAAATATTTTTCCTTCTACTTTGTGTTTTCTCTATTCTAATACCCCTTTAACCCCTTCAGCAGAGCTTTTTTTTTTAATTATTTATTTTTGGCTGCGTTGGGTCTTCGTTGCTGCATGCAGGCTTTCTCTAGTTGCGGCAAGCGGGGGCTACTCTTCGTTGCGGTGCGCGGGCTTCTCATTGCGGTGGCTTCTCTTGTTGCGGAGCACGGGCTCTAGGCGTGCGGGCTCAGTAGTTGTGGCACACGGGCTCAGTAGTTGTGGCTCACGGGCTCTAGAGCGCAGGCTCAGTAGCTGTGGTGCACGGGCTTGGTTGCTCCGCAGCATGTGGGATCTTCCTGGACCAGGGCCTGAACCCATGTCCCCTGCATTGGCAGGCAGATTCTCAACCACTGCGCCACCAGGGAAGCCCTGTGTCTCACTTTTGATTCTGCGTTTTCCTCTGAAGGACCAGTTCAAGTTCACTTACGCTGGAGAGAGTTTATTCATAGGACCGTCGGAGCGCAGGGAGGTGGTAAACACCAGCCAAGCGTTTTTCCTTGTATCACTGTTTCTCACATTTACGATCTGCTTCCTAATTAAATCGTTTCGTACCATTTGGCCACCTGGATGCTGAGGTTTACAACTTAGCTTTTCTTCTGTTTTGGCAGAGGTGGTGTTTGTCTATTAGTTTGTTTCTGGAGATTAAGCAAACGCAAAAGAAATGTTGGGTGCGGGTGATTTGGTATTTTTGACCCACCTTGTCAAACTATTTCGAAAGCTCAGTTGCACCAGGTAAAACTGGTAAATGGCATCAAAATCTGGAGCATCCCTGCTTGCCCACACTTGAGCAACCTGGCAGTTGTGCACGCTGGAAATCAGGTCATGGGAGGCAAGGTGTGTGTTTGCTGGGGTGGGATGCGGCCCGGGGAGCTGGCCTCTGCCCTCTTCTCCTCTGCACACTCGCCTCGTCTGATGGCCCGAGAACTTTGAGCAGATCATGAGTGTGGGTCCCATTTAGTTTTATAATGTGCAAGTAGCAAGGTGAGGAGGACGGCGGGAGAGGGCGAGTCTGACTGCCAGCGTTAGATCACAAACTTAAACCTGCAGGGTGCTGGCTGCAGGCCACGCAGCACGTCCTGCTTTATACCTTGCATTTTTCCGCCTTTGTTTAAATATGCAACCTGTCCAACCTGTTTGGGCTGAACAAGCTGGTGCTAGCAAACATCGAAACTGTCAACGTTTTTCTGATTTGTTAAGGAAGGTGATTAGCAGCGAATTCTGCACCCCACGCCCACCCCCCCAAAAATAAATGTGAACAAGTAGCACAAAAATCTTAGCACGTGTATTTACCACACTGGATACCCACTCTCTCCCTTGGGGCGTGTGTGTGTGCTGGTGGCCTTTCTCCTCTGCTTCCTTCAGGGCTCTGGGTTGACGGAAAGCTTGTTGGCCTTCAGTGGGGAGAGAGTTTGTGTTTCCTTAAACCGGAGATGCAGTTGCGTAATGGCTTCACTGGGTGCCGTGACTGCACTCTGGCCTCACTCTCTGAGCTTATATAACCCAGCGCCCTCGGGAGGCTGTGCCGGTTTTGCAGGTGAGAAGACTGAGGTCTGCAGTGGCACGGAGTTTAGCCAAGGCCCAAGCACATCTTGGACCCTCCTTCCCGGGCTCCTTCCCCCACAGCACATCATGTGGTCCCGTGTGTCACCCCTGGCCAGCCTTTATCCCACTTAGATAGCAGGGACTGCAGTCACAGACAGGGGCCCTGTGATCTAGTTCGTTTCGCAGGTGAAGTTTGTCTTTGGAGCCCTGTTCGTTTTCTCTGTCTCCCGCTGGCCCCTGAGGCGTAGAGGATGCTGTCCCCGCAGTGGTGGTGATCTCCTGCACCCACGCCCACACCTGCCTTCTCCCTGCGGTGCGTGGCAGGCCGTCTCAAATGGCCCGGCGCAGGCACTGCTTGTTCCTCTTTTGGAAAAGGCTGGGGGGCAGCTAACGGTGCCGTGGCACCCCCTTATTACCAGGTAGTCCTCTCCTCCTCCTTGCCCAGAAAGGATGTGAGTAGCTGGGCTCTGCGGAAGGGTCCGGGTGCCGTGCGCATTTCCATTCTACCGTGAAGCGTTGGTTTGGGAATTCGCTTGACTGGCCTTTTAGCTGTTTGCCACCGAAGGGCCTTCTTGGGGGGCGGTGGCAAGTGCTTCCCTCGGAGGTGATGGCTCCCAGCGGAGGGCCCCCATCACCCAAGACCATAGATACGAGTCACTCTTGGGACAGGGCCAGCTCTGAGTGTGGGGCGGCCCCTGCGCTGTATGGGAAGGTTGAAGAAATGGAGGAGTCTAGCCCAGGGAAGGGAAGAGTCCGCACAACGTGACGGCCGCCCGGAGATACCTAGGGGCTGTCAAGGGGGAAAGCGGTCATTCTCGTTCTCTGGATTAACACAGGATGGGCCCGGCAGGCAGGCTGGTTGAGCTCTGCGTGAATGAGAGAGTTCTCTCTGCATGCGAGAGCAGTCAGCTCATCCAGCCTCTGGGGTCTTTAGTTTTTTTTTGTTTCAGAATCTTTAATTTTACATGGAAATAGGTACTCAGTGTCTTTGTGGGTATTATAAACAAAGGAGCCAAATAATGCATGGAGAGTGTTATAACAAATGAAAGATTATTTTAGCAAAACAAGGGCAGACAAAGGGGAAAAGTACAAGAGGGTTCAGGGTATTCGGATTCAAAGGCATGGCTGTTAGGAACAAGGTCTAGAATAAAGATTTTTTTACAAGTTGATATTTATTGACGTGGGCCGACTGCCAAGCTCCCTGCACTGGATTTGAAAGTCAGGAGAGGAGGACGGGGCTTGAGAGTGAGCGGCACGGGCCCTCTGTTGTCTAAGTAGACGGTCGATAACAAGAGAGCGTGTCCCTCGATTCTGCTCTGAAGTCAGTGGCTCCCAGTGTCAACATGAAAGTAGGGAAGGAACGCAGCAGCCAAAGGTGGCCTCACTCCTGCCTGAAGGATGGCCGGGAGAGCGAGGACGGGAGGGGAAATACTCTTCAGGCGGCGTGACCCCAGCCCTGTCCGTCAGTGAGGAAGTGTTTGTACCAGGGTCTCCCACGAGACTAAGATGGAGAAGGAACCCAGAGACAGGGGAGCAGAAATCAGGTCCAGCCAGAGCTGGAGCCCTGAGTCGGGCTGCAGAGCCTCTCTGGGCTGGGGAGCTCTGGAGGGGGAGAGCGCAGAGGCATTTATTTGTTAACGAGAACCGTGGACCTGACCCCCGGACACATCCTGCCTCGAGTCAAGATTCCCTAACTTCTCCCACAGTTTCAAACCACCCTCGCAGTGGCAGCAGCAGAGCGCAAGGCCGCGGTCGGCACGAGGAGAGAGATGCTCTGCTTTGGGATGCGTCTCCCTAGAGTCAGGGGGAGAGGAGCTGTGGGGAAGGGCTGACGTGCCATGCTCCGCCCCTGAGTGGACGCAGGGGCAGGAGGAGGGAACCTCCTTTGTCGCGGCCTCCACCAGCCACGTGGCAGGGGCCCGGGGGCGGGCTACAGCCTCCAGGCATTTTGTCCAGGGCAGCCCCCAGGAGCTCCTGGCAGAGGATCCCCGCGGCCGGCCTGCGGACGGCGGGGTGGGGGGGCGCCTCCCTGAGGTCTGCGCCTCTCTCAGGCCCGACTTGTAGACGTTCCCGAGGGTGCTGTCTCTTCAGTCTGCAAGGCTGCTTACACCACCATCAAACCTTCCTCCACACCCTGGCACAGCTGGCGTGACCTGCCTTCTGGATAAGCATGACTGAACCTGAGCAACACCCGAATCATCAGAAGGTGCCTTTGGGCTCACAGGTGGGGCCACACGGGGAAGAGCTCCCCCGCCGGCCCCTTGTCCACCTCTGTCTTCACTCCCCCCCACCCCGTCGTTTGCCAGCACAGGGCGTGATTGACGTACAGGCGTCACTCTCGGCTCCGCAACCTGAAACTCCTCCCCTAAACATCTGTTAGGGAAACGCACACAAATCTTTCTGGAGACTTACTTTGCTTTGGCCCAAAAAATAGGTTGTAGAGGTGCGATGCCTCTTGATCTCGTTCATTCCCTCTGTGGTTATCACAAGGCTTTGTTGTAAAAGCAAAGCTAGCACGGGGTATGGACGGCGAGGTGTCTGTAATCAGGCTGTGAAAACCTGTGCGAACCTGTTGACTTCAGTCTGGCGGGGCCCTGAGCCATGCTGAGTGCTGGTTTTGTGTACGGTTTGTGTCCTGTTTACTGAAAGAGTGACCTTCCTTATGATGCCATTCACTCAGAGGATTCGGCCCCTGGATCAGTAAAGCCTATGTGGAAATTCAGGCTGAGAAGGGAGCAGACACTGGAAGTGTCTAGATGTTGCCTGAACTTTGACCTTCACTCATAAATTAGACACGGGAAAGCTTGAAGAAGGTTTGAGACCTGCCATGGGGACACCTTCTACCAGGTGGTCCTTTAAACTTGTTGAAAGTTTTTCAAGGGATTTTACCCCCAAGACAAGAAGGTTAAATTTCCCCGTTTTTGTTACGTAGTTACACCTGGTAAACTTGTGCAGGTAAACTGCAGAGTGAACCTGGGACAGGTTTAATGCTTATATCCAAAAAATGTCAGCATCGTAGTCCGATAGTTAACTGACCTGTGAACAGTGCGAACGGTTAAAGAAGGTAACTGGGATCCAGTGTTTGTCACGCTTGAGCAGGCATGGGTATCAGTGGAGTGAAACCCAGGGTACCGAGCCCTGGCCCACAGTCTCTGAGTCTGCAGGTCTTCAGCCAGGCCTGAATTTACATCTGTAACAAGCTCCTGGGTAAATGCCAATGCTTCTGGTTGGAGGACCACAGTTTGCAAACCAGTGCTCTGGAAGACTGGCAGTATTATCCCCATTTTATAGGTGCGGAATCTGAAGCTAACATACCTAAGTAACTAGTGGGGTCTCCGTGGTTACTAGATGGTTATTAGGTGGTATCATCTAAAACGTCTCTGCTCTGAGACCACCCCAAGGCTTCATTGCCGTCACATGGTCTCTCCACCTACTACACCATCTTCCCACCTGAATTTGCTTTTTCACCTACTAAATTCCTGCTTCGTTCTCAGAGCAAGCCAATGCTTGAATGGTTAAGGGTTTATCTCCATTTCCAAATCACACCTAAGAAAGGTCAGTAGAAAATTCTTGTATTTGGAACTGGAAGTGAGGAAGTTGGGGGGGGGGAGGGAGGGATGTGCTTTAGGAATTGGTCTGTCTGCTCTGAGTTACTAGACTGGCATTCAGCTCTTGTACAGGTGTAGTTGTTTTAGCTGTGATGTATTCAGTATTCTTAACAGACATCCCACCCTAGCTAAAATGGATCTTTTCACATTTTAGAAGTTAAATAATAACATTTACAGGAGGGAAACTTTGAGCTGAAAATATACATCCACCCCAGAATTCAAAGTGGGCTCCTAAAAAGTACTCAGGCTTAGATTTTTTTCCCCTCGTTTGAAAAACATCTGCAATATTTGTCATTATTCATTACTGGAAGAGTCCCCCCACCTCCCAGGAGGGGGCCGGGAGTGCAGTGTTAGGAATGGGAGAAAATTTCCCTTGACTCCTGAAAGAGTTCTGGTAAAATGCCTTCCTTAGACCGCAATGTGGCAGGATTTCTACAGTCGATGTGGCATGCCTCCAAAGGAAATTTCTAGGATTATATGCAGAAAACAGATGTTTACTTTGATTTTACATCAACTTCTCTCTACTGTGGATGTAGGTGTAGTTTTGAATGCATAAATACAGATGAATTCCAATAAGAGAAAAAACTACCCCATGTCCTCAGTGTTGATCTTTGGAGTGTTCTTCATCGAGGTCCCTTCACTGTGACACTGTTTTCTATACCATCTCATATCAAGTTAGTGCACATTAAATCCTAGTACGGTGAGTGAGAAGTTATCTTGGAACCTGAAGACGTATGTGGTAGTGATGCTGCAAGTGTAGCAGGCTTTCTGCGTACACGTCATCCGTCCATCCATTCCCTCCATCCATCCGTCCATTCAGCGGTGATTGATTCATTCGCCTACTCATCCATCCAGCCATTTGACCGCTATTTATTAACCACTCACTGTGCATCCCCAGGGGCGAGTGCAGAGAACAGGAGAGACAAGATTATAATGAAACTTTTTTTCAGTCTGAGCCGAGGAGACAGTCACACGAGTAAATACCCGGTATTTCCAGTTACTGGTATGTGCTGTGAAGGAAGTAAAACTGGGTCGAAGGCTGGAGAGCATCTATGTTGAGTGGGCTGGGGCGCTTGCTGTGACGGCAGGCACCAGCCCTGGAAGGCCGGGGGCGGAGCAGCCTGGGTAGAGGGCGCGCAGCAAGTGCACCAGCCCTAGGGTCAGACTGGTTGGATGCCTTTGAGGGACCTGGAGAGAGTACTACGTCTGAAAGCACCTTGGATCGGGGTAGGGTGCCGACAAAGGAGGCCCAAGAAGTAGGCAGATCTAAGAGGGGACCATCAGAGGCATTTACGTGGAGGAGTGTCTGATTTGATCCATGTTTTAGAAGTTCACTCTGGCTGCCTTGTAGAGAACGAACAACAGGAGGGCAAGAGGGAAAGCAGGGTGGCCAGTGTAAAATGTTACGACCAGCCAGTCAAGAATCCTGTGGTTGTTGTTTTTGCGGTATATCCATCTGTGGGTATAATGGCACATCAATCCCTGTGCGTAGATCTTTGCACTTTTGTCCAATTATTAGTTTTCGAGACAAATCTCTAGAAGTGGAATCACTGGAGTAAAGGGCATGTGTATTTAAAATTCAGATCCCTGTTACGCACCTACTTTGCAGAAAGGTTGTTACCAGTGTTCAGTACCATCCACAGTGTTGAGAGCCAGCTTTGTGTACCACAGCACTGCTGCATATTGCTCGTCTTTGCCCGCCTGGAAAGTGAACAGCTGTTCAGTGTTCAGGTGCAGGATGGAGGGCGCAGGGCTTGACAGCAGTTTGAACAAAGGAATCACGGGGGTCTGAGCACGAGCTGAGGGTGTCACGTTGCTGTTAAACACACAGGGTGGGGGACTTGCCTGGGGTCCAGTGGTTAAGACTCTGAGGTTCCACTGCAGGGGGTTCGATCCCTGGTCAGGGAACTGAGGTCCCGCATGCTGTGCAGTGCGGCCAAAAAGTAAAACAAAACAAAACAAGACCCACACACCTGGGAACCCCAGCTCCGTTTACACAACCTCAGGACGTGGTCGTCCCAGCCCTCTGTGTGCCCTGCACTCAGACCACATCCAAATTGGTGTTCACTTCTGATCCAACATTTCATGAAGGATATTCGCAAACTGGAGAGTATTCCAAGATGAGTAGCGACCAGCAGACTGGAGCGCCGAGCTGGAGGGCGCTGGCTGAAGGAGCCAGAGTTGTTCAGTTTTGGGAAGAGAAACTTCGGAGAGACGCAGACCTCACCTTGAACTATCTGAAGGGCTGCCCTGCAGAAGAGCAGGTGGACTGACTCTGTGTCGCCCCTGAGGACAGACACGTTTAAAGGAAGGATGGAAGTTTTTTTGGTTTTTTTTGTTTTTTTTTTTTTTTAGCCGTCTTGGGTCTTTGTTTCTGTGCGAGGGCTTTCTCTAGTTAAGGCGAGCGGGGGCCACTCTTCATCGCGGTGCGCGGGCCTCTCACTGTCGTGGCCTCTCTCGTTGCGGAGCACAGGCTCCAGGCGCGCAGGCTCAGTAATTGTGGCTCACGGGCCCAGTTGCTCCGCGGCATGTGTGATCTTCCCAGACCAGGGCTCGAACCCGTGTCCCCTGCATTGGCAGGCAGATTCTCAACCACTGCGCCACCAGGGAAGCCCAGGATGGAAGTTTTGACTCGACATGGGGAAGATGGTTTTAACAGCTGGCCTTGTTGAAAACGGAGATGTCCTCGCTGCTGGAAGCATTCAATCCGAACTGAATGACGTTGTCTCCAGTGCACGCTGCTGAGGGACGTTCTGTGCTGCGTGGGTGGTGGGATAGCATCTCACCTCCCTTCCAGTCCTGAGGCTCTTTGTAATTTGTTGATTCTTAGGGTACATGGAAATTAGGTGAATTAGCCCTTGAAATAAAACCTGAAAGAAAAACAGACCCAGGTCTTCTAAAGAAGAGAAATTGGATTGTCTCCTCCCTGCCCACCCTCCTCTCTGTTTCTGGCCACACTCTGCAGGGAAGAGGCCATTAGTGGCTCATCATGGTGACTCGCCACACTTCCTGTGAGCGTCGGGGAGGAAACTGACACTCCTGTGGCCGCTCCTGCTATGGAGGGAAGACGAGAAGGGGTCAGGGTAGGGAGTGTCTTTAACTGCAGATCACTTCCAAATTCAGAAATGCCCGGGGATCCCAGCGCCTGGCAGCTCAATTATTGACTGAATCAAGTTCTTAAACGAGCCTCCAGAAGTTGGCCATCCCATAGGTGGAAGGACAGACTGCGAACCCCCTGTGTCTTGGCCAACAAGCACAGTTTAACCCTAGAATGGAGCATTGCTTGAGCTTTGAACTGAGGCTCCGGCTGGGCTCAGTGGGGGAGCCGGAGTGGCTGGTATGTTCAGAAGCCTCATGCTTGCCACCAAGCCCCAGAGACGGCCTTGACCTGGTCTCGTCCCCCTGCTGTTAGCAGTGACACGGGACTGGAGGTGGGAGCGTCCAGGCCTGACCTGTGGGCCCTTCATTCTCCTGTTGAACGGAGATTAGAGTTTGGTACCAACTGCAAGACTGTGGGCCACAGTCACTCAGAGAAGAAGTGTCCAGGGTGCAGGGAATAGCCTTGAGTGTCCAGCCCGTGATCCGTGATCTAGAACAGAGATGCAAAGGCTCGGCCTTTAAAGGCAGTTTGGGGGAAAAGCACAGACCTTGGAGTTGGCACACCTGGGTCCATCCCAGCTGTGAGGCCCTGGCATGTCAGCCTCTCCACACCTCAACGGCCTCATCTGCAAAACGGAAATCATAATCTGGGTGAAGTTCCCAGCAGATCCTCACTGCGTGCTCGCTCAGTCCCCCCTCTTCTCTGCTCTGTGAAAACAGCTTCTGTCATAAATCCCAGGAGCTAGATAATAAAGCATCAGTCTTGTGACTGTTAGTGTCGTATTGACAGGAAAGGTGTGCTGATAGCTTGAAATGCGCTAGTGGGCTGCTTACAGTTGTCAGTCTCTGATTTCCAGTATCCTCGTGGGTTATCGTAGCCTCATGTTTATCTGCACAAGTAGCCTGTTGGCTGTAGAAAAGGATATTCGTTTTTAAAATTCATTTTGAGTGATTTCTTGAAAGGATGGGTTTGGTACTAATTTACATCCCATAGTATTATCATACTTCCTCAATTCTTAGATGCCTAAAGACTTTTTTTACATTTCTAAAATTGGAATGTGCCATACAATAAATGTCGAAAGAAACTTGCCAGCCTTTCTTTTTTTCTCCAAACACTGATATTAAGTGATGGTCTCCTGAGCTCCCAATCGCGTTGAAATAGAGGGGGTACATAGAACAAGGCTGTTTGTCTCCATTAACTTTCTCAAGGCTTTAGGTGACCAAGAACTAATAATAAAGCATCCTCCCCTAATAATCTAAGCAAGGAATTATGTGGCTGTGGGCGTGATGGTTGTCTGTGATTCTTTTCCATTTTCTCCCACTAGATCTTTCTGACTCACCACACTGATTCCCCCTAAGAGAACAGAGGGCTGGCCTGAGCCTCCGTCCCTGAATGCCATTCCTCAGAGGTTAGGCCACATCTCGCCTACTGGTGGATGCTGGGCTGGTGCTCCTCGGGCAGAGGCTGGTGTGGTCAGGGGCTGGCGTGGGGACCCCTCCACCTTCTAGAGTACGTCTGTAGGGCCAGAACCAGGGAGATCCTAGCTCTTACCTCCACACACGCATAGAAGGAGGACTCACGGGTGTCTGGGGGCAGAGGTTGTGTGTGGGAAAGGTGTTGCCTAGCCGTCTCGTTGAATCATTGGCCTGAGAGCCTGAATTGTTGCTGCTGGTGGTTCATGAGCTTCTCAGCCCTTTTATCCCCAGCCTGTCTCCTGTACAGAAGGTGCAGCAAAATGTGAGCTTGAGCTGAGCAGAAGTTCTTTGTAGAGGTCTGACAGGATCGTTTATAAAAACTTGCTGTCTTTTCCCATTCCTGAGAACGTCTCCAGTAAGATAATCCCATCAGAGGGTTATTTATAAAAAGCTGTGGCTACATTCCCACATCTGGCACAGTTTAACCCCGGTCAGAGATGATGATGCCGATGATGATTGTCATTAGGAAAAGTAAACCTTTAATGTCACAAAGCAAGGAAACTGAGACTTTCTTTTTGTAATGCCATTCTTTCTTTCCCTATAGCTCTTGGGACCTGGTTCCTAGAATGTTTGTTTTAGAACTTGATAATGTAAGGTCACTTAAGTCAGGTCACCCATAAAACTCTCTTTTTGGAACAGACATATGCATACTAATATAATACTTTCTTGTATGTGTATTCCTAGTCCTATAGATGTCAGGGTTGCAACACGTTAACTTATCCCATTGTCCCAGCTACTCTCGTGATCTGCAAATCCATGTAAGACCTTGGAGAGCATGGGCAGGCTTTCAGGTCTCAGGCACTTCAGACATGTGCTCGGCCAGCACTTCTCAAATTTGACCCCCAACATGCTTCCAGAGGCAGAAGAGAGAGAACACATTCTACTGGTAGACAGGGGGTGGGTTCTGGGACCACAGAGTGGTTTCTTGGTTTGTGAACTAGTGGTACCTGGGACTTCTTTTGTCTATAGAATTATGTGCCCTAAAATAGTACAGCTTGCCTGAATAAGTAGAACAGATCATCAAATAGTTTGTTTTTATCTCATTAGTGCCAGTGAAGTTCATGAATATCTTCCAACAGACAGCAAGGCACTGAGCCACGTTTTTGGATAGCACTTCGTTGTGAGAGCTTCACGAGGGGTTCAAGGAGATTATAAGGTTTTTAAAAAGAAGTCACTGTATAAATTATACCCCGTATCTCTTAACTAAGGAAAATTTAACTACCAGTGCCCAAATAGAAAATATAAAACATTTTAAATAAACCAACTCAGTTTTTGCTAAATCACATTGTCTGTGTGTGTGTTCTTTCCAGACATATGAAGATTCATGAGAAGGACCCCAGCAGCGCTACAGCTGCAGCCCCTCCGTCCCCACTGAAGCGCAGGCGGCTGTCCTCCAAAAGGAAACTGAGTCACGACACAGAGTCAGAGAAGGAAGACCCAGCGCCTGCTAAAAAGGTCCTCTCTGCCCCCAGCACAGATGTGCCTGCCCCAGGGACTCTTGGCAGAAATCCCTCCAGCCTTTATTTTCGCAGTCTGGGGGCTTGGCGGACACCCGTCCCAAGCTTCTAACCTCTGTTTCCCTGCACTGTTTCATAAGGTCTCTGGAGAAAAGAGTGCCTGGTTGCTCTTCCTTTGTGGAAGGAAGAGCCCCCCGCTGAGCCCACTGATGATTTGAGGGGCTTGTTTCATTGTTCCCAGGCTTTTGTTTCTCCAGCTAGCATGGAAGGTTCCGGAGTATCAGGGACTCTTTTGTCCTCACTCGTGTATTCCCGGTGCCTGGCAGGTCCTAGGTGCTCCGTGAATATCTGCTCAATGGATGAGTGGGTTGAGGGTGGGTGGGTGGGTGCTGCTGTTCGGTGAGGTTTTGTTACATGAAGCGTTGGTCAGTAACATCCTTAATGCCTAGGAGGGAGGCGTCCTTTTCCTTCCAGATTCTGGATTTAGTGTCGGCTTCTCTGAAACACACCACGTGGGAGCCCTCCCTTGTGACCTAGTGTTTGTACTTTCCCCTAAGATGGTGGAGGACAGGCAGTCGGGTGACGTGGAGAAGAAAACTGATGAAGTGTTTCACTGCCCACTGTGTTTCAAGGAGTTCGTGTGCAAGTACGGGCTGGAGACCCACATGGAGACCCACTCAGATAACCCGCTAAGGTAGGGGAGAGGCTGGGGCGGGCCTGTGCTCTGGGGGCTCCTCCTTGTGATGTGTGATGCAACCTGCCTCCTGTTACTCCAGCCTGGGCTGTGAGGCCATTAGTGAGGCCGATCAGAGTGCTTGCGGGGGTGGAAGTGGGGCTGAGAGGGGTCAGGGCAGGTGGCTGCAGCCCCGGGAGGATTCACCGGGGTCACGGCGCCTCCTGCACTCCTGGCGGGGCCCCCGGGCGATCCCCATGAGCCCCCGCCCACGGGTAGCCTCCTAGCACCGGGCTTTGGGCAGCAGGCACGTTTTCTTCACACAAGCTGTTGCAGCCCAAATGGTCGTTAGCTGCGCCCGTGTGTGTGATAAGGACGGGGAGGGCAGATCAGGTGCTCGTGGGTGTCTGGAACGGGCTGGTAGCACAGAAACCTAGGAGAGCATTTGGGGGCAAGACAGAGTTCTGTCGTGCAGGACACGGGACCTGAATGAAGCCCGTCGCAGTAGCAGCAAAGGTGATGGTTCGGCTGGTCCAGGCTCCACATAGTTTTTCTGATTTTCAGTGGTCCCAGGCGGACCTCCGGTAGAATTTGGGGCTGGGGTCGGGGGAGAGCTCAGCTTGCCTCCCCGACCTTCTTGCCTATGTTTTTATCAGGCAGAAAGCCCTTTGTTCCTGCTGAGCAGGTACCCTATTCCTCTCTGAAACTGCTACTGTATCATTTTTAAGGCGCTGTAGGGGAGCCTCTGGTATCGTGAGACTTGAAAGTGGCACGTCCTGAGAGGCGCAGCTGAAGGTCCCCAGAGCGGAGGCCAGTGCGTACGTGGTCGCAGCTTTGGGTTTCAGAAGACAGCTTGCGAGTGCAGAAATCTGGACATCTGTTTGTCTGACTCACCAATACATGGACCACATTTCCTTCCTGGGGGCACATGTTTGGTTGTGACTTAGGAGTGAAAAGGTCTGAGGCAGCTAAACATGTTTGTGTTGGGGGAAAAAGCCTAATTGTCCAGTAACATAGAGTCGTGTCAAATAATCATTATCCTTAATCACATTAGCGTGACATTTTTCCATTAGAGAGAAAAAAGAGTTTATGGAGAGATTAAACTCTGAGCAATGGAAGTGCTAGAACACGTCTTCAGGTGACTGCCCCGTCTTGGGAGACTCCTGGATGTGACGGGCAGGCACGGACTGGTGGCCAGGCCCCTGGGTCCCTGTCCCGCCTCTGCCCGCATGGGGCCTGGGCCAGCTGCATCTGAGCCTTGAAAGAGAGCTGGACCAGATCGTCCTTGTGTTCCCTTTCAGGCCTGAAATTCTGTGACTCTGAAACCTGCCTCTTAGCAGTTGTTCTTCTGTCTACCAAGAAAGAGCACTTGGCTCTTCCTTCTGTAGGCCCTGTCGTTCTGAGAGATTCAGGAACTTGACTTCATGGTTTCCTTAACGTTCACAGCATCCCAGGACGCGGGCTGGTGGTGGGTGGTGACTATTGGAATAGTTCTCTAGATGCAGGACCTGAGCAAGCGGAGGTGAAGTTACCAGACAAACCTCACGTGGTGAGTCGTGGGCAGAGGCAGGAATAGCAGCTGCGACCCCCGACCCTCCGCCCCCCGTCAGCGCTTCTGACCCGGCGCTGCAGGGTGCCTCAGTCCACACACTGCTCCTCTCTGGGTTCCTCCCGAGGTTTTCTTTCACTTTGTGTTGTATTCTGTGATCAGATACCATCTTAGGAACTACCCATTTACCCTCTTCTGGATGATTCTGCCCGACAGGGAAAATGACTCTCGAGAGAGAGATTTCTGGGCAGCTGGAGCCTGCACGGCACAGTGTATAGCGATGATAGAGGCAGATCGGGTGTCCCCTCCTTTAGTGCTGGCCGGCACCGGGCCGTGGGTGCGCCTGGGGTGGGGCCTTCTGGACCGGCGCCTAATCTGGGGACAGGCTTCGCTGGCTGCTTCGAGCACGTGGAGGCGGGAAGCGCCGTGGACACTGGTTCGCGGTTTCACATGACTTGGTGCGTGATTCACTTGCCGTGACGCCAAGGCTGTGAAGTTAAGCCTCAGGTCCTCCCTGCCCACTGGGTGATAGCATCCTTTGTTTGGGGAGGGCGGACTGGAGGAGTTCTGAGCCTGGTGGGGGGCTCGGCCCCTCCCGGCAGTGGCGTGAGAAGAGGTTGCCTTGCATCCGTGGTGGGGGCAAGCATGCCATCGCCTGTCTGGCGGCTGTTGCTGGGTGGGTGGGTCTTGCGCCTGGGAACCAAAGGAGTTAATTACAGAACATAGTTAATTTCCCTTCTCTCCCCTCTGCTCTGCCCTCCACGTAATGGCCTGCCATCGGAGGATGCCATGGGGACGGGCATGAGCCGGCAGGGCCCAGCCAGGCAGCGAACCGTGACGGTAGCTGGTGGGAGAGGCTGCTCGTTAACCCAGAGCTAAAATAGGCACCAGCTCCATTTGCAAACCCCAGAGGCAGCAGAACCACAGTGGGATGCTACCAGATTAGACAGAAAGTTTATAACTCGAAACAGCTGTTGGCTTCTTTCTCTCCCTCTCCTGCCCTTACCGCCCACCCCCAAAGCTGGCAAGGTGCCCGTTGTTCCTTAATAAAAAGCACTGGAAATCCAAACTCGTGTAAGCGCCGAGGCCATTCTCCTGCAGTGCCTTGTGTTTCAAGTTAACGAAGTGTAAGCGTAGAGCAAAAGGAAGACACAAACCACTGTAGTGGTTCTGGCTCCGAGTGTCGGGTTTGTTTTTGCCCTGGCCCTTCTGTACAGCCCCCCAGACAGGAGAAGCAGAGGCTTGGTGGGAGCTGGCACTTGGGACTGGAGGTGACAGAGTGTTCAGTGAGCAGGTGGATGCAGAGAGGACGTCCCTGTGTGAGGGTGTCTGGGTGTTGAATATCGTGCCCGGTTATAAGAATAGAACAGAGTAACAGGCCGTCCGCTGCCCTGAGTAAAGTTAGCTGGGAGGGAAGTCCAGGTCAGCACCCACCAGTGCGAACAGGAGGAGAGCCACAAGGGCCACCTTAAGTTTTCTAGTAGCCACATTCTAAAACAGGAAGAACAAATAGCCAAATTGGTCGTGCTTTGCTGAAATTGATCATGCTTTGCTGGTATACTAATATATCCAAAATATAATGTCAGTACAGAAATCGTCAGTGATGTGATTTACATTCTCATTCTCATACAGTCTTTGCCATCTGGTGTGTGGGGCATGATCGCAGCCCATTTCAATTGGAAGAGGCACATTCCAAGCCCCCGGCAGCCCATGGATAGGTGCGAGCCTAGGAGAAGCCCACCTGTAGCTGGGAGGGCTTTGTCTCAGACCCCGCCCCCCTCCCCATTTTGTGTCTGAATGACTAGTCTCTGGCTAATGGGGGCTGGGCTGGGCCGGGGGGAACCTCTGGGTAGTCACGGTAGCACTGTGGCTGCAGCTGGGGGCGAAATTTGGCAAAAGTTATTGTATAATCTTACGTGGCTTCTTGATTAAAGGAGATCGCGTAATAAATAATTTTTGAGTTAGTTCAGCTAAAACGTATCCGGCAAATGAATGAGTGCTTGTTGTGTGCCAGGCCCTTGACCAGACTTAAGAGAAAAGCGGTGACAGTGGAGACAGGGCCCCTCGAGGGCTGTCGGCAAAGAGTAAGAGCGATCACAGCAGAGTGAAGTGGGTCAGTTCAGGGCCAGACAGGCCAGCAGCCTGTTTTCCAAGCAGAGGGAGCCAGGGAGCCGGGGAGCCGGATGGGTTGGCGGAAAGCTTCCCACGGCATTTTACACTGGATGCTGGGGCGCTTGCCCGGGGCAGGCCCTCCTCAGTCCAGTCCAGTTACCGATCCTGGTCGTCTGTGAGGAAAACGTTATGGTGATGCCCTTAAATCTACATGGGGAGTTGGAAGGTGGGGACCCGAGTGGGCTCTGCGGGCACGCGGCGGCACGGAGGGGAGGGCAGGTGCCCACAGGCATGGAGGGCGGGCTGCCAGAGGTGGGGAGAGTCGCCAGGACCTTCTTCTTCTGGATTCTCAAGTGTTCCAAGGAACGTTCGACCGCCTGCCCTGCACCCCACCCCCCCTCTACACACTCCCGTCACCTGCAGGGAGACCCTAAGACTGACTGGCATGGCGCTGGTCCCACACTTGTTAAATGTCATCCTAAAAATAGGGAGAGGGTATAACAGAATACTCTACAGCATCTCCTATAAGAGCCCCGGGGGTCTGAGGCTCAGCCAGGTGGAGGGCAGATTTAAAACGTTGCTGGGGGCTGAGGGAGGAGAAGATCCGCCCCCTGACTGGCCGGAAGCTGGAGGCCTCTGTCCGGGCGGCCCCTCCCCACCCTGCCCAGGGGCCTCTCCGCCGTGCGGAGTGGGGACTGCCGCCGGCGTCTGGGCTCACCCCAGCCGCCCGTTGAGCAGTCCCTGGACCTGCCCGGCTTCCCGCTGCGTTGCTTCGGTCGAACAGACCTAGCAGGGCGTCAGGACGCAGTGTGCAGCCCGGCGGATTCCTGGGCGTGGGGAGGGCAGGCTGCCCCTGGCCAGGGCCCTCTCACAGGCCGTCACTGTTGCTCCCAGCAACTGGGAGAGATTAGTGCAGCTGTTGGCTGTCAGCTCTGCGGCTGGGAAGCGGGGGAGGGCAGGGAGGGTGGGCACCAGGGGAGAGGAGTGTCTGAACCGGGCGGGGCTCTGACGAGAAGCTGTTCGCACTCGCCCCTCTTGCCTCCGTAGACAGAGCAGAGAAAATGAAGCATGGAATCCCTTTAAAAAGGAATGTCAGTCCCTCGATTAAAACACTGTAATGAGCAAGAAATTCAGTATCTCAAGGAAGCAGCCAGGGTGACTGCCGCTTTCTCAGCAGGGTATTTCACGGGTTCTGACCACAGGGCCGGGCCTGCTGCTGCTCGGGGAGTGTCGGGAAGACTCCCAGTCGAGCCGCTGTCCGGGGCCCAGGCGTTAAGGACGTGACGTGGGTTGTAGAAGGAGCTGGGACACCTGCAGTATAACCATCCTCTGAACACACAGCGCAGCAGCTGCAGCAGGGGGGGGGGGGTGAGGGAGCCGGCTGCAGTCTGACCGGGGCCTGGCGTCTCCGTGACCGTGGGCTCAGTCTCCCCGTCTGGAAAATGGACTTAGGGGCTGTGTGAGGATGAAGGGAGCATCCACAGTCCCCAGACTGTGACAAACAGTCAGTGAACATTTACTTCTGATACTATTATTTAGAACATGTGTTGTTTTTAATATTTTAACCCTTGCGACACTTACAGTCGTGGGTTCATGTCGCTCTCTGGGAATCCCATTCCAGTAAAATAGAGAAGGAAGCCAATGCCGGGGCTTCTCCAGGTACCATTTCCTTGACAGAGAACATGAAAGCAGTTTGGCCTTTAGTCTTTATCGTTGTAAATAGCCACTTGTGTCTGATTTTGCTTTTGTAAAGATTGGTTGACTGAACGGCTGTTTACATTTGGTGTGAGTCCTGCCTCCCAAGTGTTGTGATCCAGCTGTACAGAAACCCAGACGACTGGAAGCTGGGAAGGTCCTGATACCTTTGAATTATAGAACCGCACGCCATTTCCCTTAGATTTTTGGGGAAACCTGAGATTCTAAAGAAATGTGTTTCCTGATGTTTGAAATTTGCCAAAGCAGTCTTTCAAAAATATGTTTAGCATAGTGAAAAAAAATTTTTTAACCCTTTCTTGTGGCAGTGGGGGTCGTCTGTCTGTCCCTTAACTGGGAGACATGATAGAACAATGTGGAAGTAAGGGGTCACCAGATGATACAGTATTACTGTAGCAAACCCTGGGAGGAGTTAGTCCCAGAATTGCTTAGCCACAAGGCTTAAAAAAAATTTCTTTAAAGCTTTTTGGTGGCCTTGTTTTCCATTTCTGTAGATGCTTTTGCTGGTGATTTTGCCTCCACATTTACCTTGGTTTGACTCAATCTTCTGTGTGTGTGTGTGCGAGCTCCCCTCCATTGTAGATCCTTCAGGAAGGTTAGTCGGGAAACCCACTCTGGTTAGTGGTTACACGTTCCTTGTTTCACGGCTGATGCCTTTAGTTGTGAGAGTTCGTCCTGCTAAGTCACTGTCAGCCCTACTGTGGGCTGCTCTGTTGACAGCTTCTTCCTGTACCCCTACTTCCCGCACAGCGCCCACGCCGTCATAGCACGTGTATCATAGCACATTCCTACCCCAGCCCAGAATTCTGCAGTTTTCTTCTAAAAAATAAATAAGAAGGAAGGGCATGTGTTGTAAAGAACGGCTTCCGTGGTGCCCTGCCCCATTGGGTGTGCCGTGGTACGTGTCAGTCCTCGATTCAGTGACTTTAAGATCCTGACGTTTGTTTTTTTGAGACTAGTCCTGGATCTGGGCATGAACAAGAACATCATTCATTTGCACTGAAGCCCTCTGAGAACTGAAAGGACAAAGCCCCAGCTAACAAAGGAGAGTACTTCCTGGACCTCCCGGAGCTGCCTGGCCCATCCCTGGCCTGAGCTGTGGCTGGCAGGGTAGCTTCAAGATCAGTGCAGTTTGCCACTCTCGTGGAAGTCAGCCTTCTCTGACCACGTTCACAGTGTGCTCTTCCCGGCGAGGCCCAACGTCAGGGCCAGAGCCCGTGTGCTGAGAGACTGTGTGAGTTTGTTTGATTTCTGGAGGAGAAGGAACAGGACAGGCTACAGATCCAGCGCGTGGTGGAGGTGCTCTGGGATCACAGTGCCTCCCTCCAGCCCCAGCGCTGGCAGCCCCCAGTCCTGCCATCTGTTCCTTTGTTTCCCGGGGGCCACAGTGGAAACTTGGCTCACTCCCCTGCCTGCTGCTGGGGGGCATTTCCCTCCCCTGGGACCCCCAGCCCAGCCCCTCCTGTCTCTGCTTCACACCTCCCCAAACCCCCTCAGTGACACCGCAGGTGCTGCCACAGCAGGCAGAGCAGATAAGCTGCAGACAGCTGCTTTTCCCCTCCGCTTCCAGAAGTTCCAACCCTGCACGGCCCCAAACCTCAGCTCTTGCCTTACCACCCACCCCGAGTAAACTGAAGTGCTGGAGCCCCTGCCCCGGGAGTAGAGCCGCCCTGAGGGAGGTGGAACCCTGCAGCTGGGGGAGCAGGACGCTCTCCCAGCACTCTGAACTGAACGTGCTTCCTTTCTCAGAGAAGCATTTGCTAACATGTGCTGGGATTCAAGTGCTTTCTGGGTGAAGTGGGCTCTGGTGAACTGCCTTGGGTACAGAAACACTGTTTCTGTGAGCAGACGATTTGGGGCTCACATATAGGTGATCATCCTTCCGTAAGCCAAGGGCAGGCAGGATGTCCACATTGGCATTCGTCCCTGTGTTTCAAAAGTAAGCTCACCTTTACTTAAATTGTCCTTTAGAGTTTTTTCAAATGATGCATTTTTGTTTTCTTTACGGTAGTCTATTTGAGTATGTGATTTAAAAAGAAAAAAATAAAGTTTTGTTCTTAGAAGAGTGGGTGGAATGTTATTAGCTTCTTTAAACCCTACAGCTAGATACACTTTCCCCCATTAAATGCATTTATCTTCCTGACAGCGAAAGTTAGTCTCCATTTGGAAAAGTTACCCTCAGTTTGCAACTTAAGGCCATCTCCGTTGCCAGAAGATCCGAAAGCAGCCTCTCGGATCTGTAAAATTTCCCCCTGGCACGTCGTCAGATCACTTGCAAAATGAAATCATCCTCCAGTCGCTCTGCTGTGACTCTAAGTACAGTTCCACTCCATCTAAATATTTCACAGTGTGCTGTTCACGAGTTCCTGGCAGGGTTGAAAGATCCCCCAAACCGGGGTCGAGGAGAAGAGTGGTGGGGACCACCCGATCAATGGCTGTGGCCTAATGAAGGTGACAGGCCGAAGCGAGGTTAGCAGATAGCCCCAGATCAGTGCCTGCAGCCAGCTCATCACCTGCAGATTTGCAGTGACCTCCACTGGGCCTCAGGAGGAACCGAGTGTCTCGGCCCGACGAAGGCAATCTGAACGTCTCGGGGTGACGGTTTTCCATGATGGTTTCATTTAAAGTCTGTCCGCAGATAGAGGTCCAAGTGTGAGATGGGGGGGCAGTGTTTTTTCCCACGAGGGTTCTTTCCTTCTTTTTAACCAGCCTCTTGATGTGCTTCTGATTTCAAGGCAGATTTTTATTTTCTCTGCCACTTTTCAAGAAGTTTGTTTGTAAGATGATAGTCTGCATCCTTTCAGAAGTGAAATAGGAGCACCTTGATTGAAATCCTGTGGAAACAGAGGTGTGATGTGGTGGATGGAGGACTCGTTTCACGGCATTAGGAGGCTCTTGAGTGCATTTGCGTGCAGGCTGTGGCTCCAGAAGGGAACGGGGGTGATGAGGAAGCAGGGGGTGCAGGGCAGAGGCAGGACTAGAAAGAACACACGTTTCCCCCAGTGAGTCTCCAGATTAAACAGCAGCAGTGGAGAAGTTCTGCTGTTCTGGGAAGTTCTCGAGAGCGAAAGGAGAGAATACATCCTTTGGAAATTAAAGTTCCATTTTTTCTGCGTTTCTGTGTTTGCTGTAATTGCCAGGAAATGGGGTATTCCTGATTTTTTTTTTTTTTTGTACCTAGCGCTATAAAATAATGGTTAAATTTGGTCTAGCACCTTGCAGTTCTCCGAGCATTTGGTTACCTGTTATTCACAGTAACTCTAAAGATCCCCACATACAGATGAGAAAGAAAACGGAGACTCATAGCAGGAAGGGAATGAGCGCTCCCAGGCTTGTAGCTTAAGTTGTTCATAAATTTGAGATCCTCTTGCTTAATTCTCACTAATTTATTTTCCACACTTGTCTGGTGTAAGAGGCGCCTGGTGTGCTTGCACATATACAGATTCCTGGGTTCCTCCTCCAGTTACTCTGATGCCGGTCCATCGGCAGTGGCCCCAGGAATCTGGTTTTTAACAAGGTCACGAGGGGATTCTTATCTCAGGCACGTTTGGGAAATTTTACACAGCAGGCAGCTGAAATACAGGTGAAACAAGTTGTCCAAGGTCACACACTCTGACTCCCCATTCCCAGCTGGGACTCCCTGGTCCCTGCGCCCATCCCCCCACTGCTCCACACCTGCCTTCCTCAGAGGACACAGCCTGTGGTTGGTGCCAGGTAATTCTGCCACGTGTGTATGGAGCGCAAACTCGGTACCAGATACCAGAAATGGGAAGGGTTTGAAGGTGAATAAGAGAATGAAGGAGGAGATGGATATGTCTAGATAAATGGTGCAAACTCAGCGTTACTGAGAATTCACGGCTACGGTAGAAGGGCAGTAATCCTTATCGCCACCTTCCGAGACACTCTCCATTCCCTTGTACAACCCACGGGTGATGCCCTCACGTGGAATACTCATGGCCAGTAGACTCTGCACTGATGCCATAGTCTCAAAAGGTGGGGGGGGGTGTTCAGAAAGATCTCTGGGGCACAAAGGCAAAATAATAGGACTTTTCTTCACTCATCCTTTAAAACTTTCTATTTTTATATTTTATAATGTACCTGGTACATTATATATGTGTGCATCTAAATACATAAAGATACATAACACACACACATTTCTCCAACAGCAAGCAGATACGGGATAAATGCTCAAAAACGTTCTAAGTCTAAAGTTAGAAGCTCAAGGTTAAAAGCTCGAGAAGCGTGCAGCCCCCTGCCCAGGCCCACCTGCTCACCTTCTGCAGTTGGCGTGCAGGCTGCCGAGGGCCAGTATTATTTCTCCCCAACCTGTTTATGTCAGTAATACTTGTAATTATTTGCTGTAATTTAATTAAATTTTCTGTAAGCCAGCGAAATATTGTTGTTTTTTTTTTTAAAGAATAGTCTGAAAACTAAGTTGGGCATACTTGCACATAATCCAGATTGGACAGGTTTTTGTTGTTGCTGTTGTTTGTTTGTTTTGCTGTCAAATTTAGGGTGGGCAAGACAGCTGTGAACAGTTGAGAGAAACAATCATAAGAACCTAGGATGCTGCTTTAGTTTGGTTTGCAGAAATCTAAGTTCTTGGCTCTACCTGAAAGCATCTAAAACCAGAAATCAAAGATGCTGTGTTATGAGTGTGACTCACAGTGATGACGACATGGATCTTCACTCAGTGGAACTAGACTCAAACCTAAGTCCTTGGCCCCCATAAAAGATGGGCGAGATGAATGTGCAGTGGAGTCTTGTTACACAGCAGGTACGTTCCGTGAAGTCCCCACAGACAGAGAGTTACTGGGCGCTGAACCCATTGTTCCTGGAGGAAACACAGGGTTAGTTTCCTGCGAGCCTCTGGTCACATTTTCATCAGCTAATTGATACGTAACCTTGTTGTATTAAGTGTGTTTCTGTTTAAAGACACTCTATGTAGTATATACTGTTGACTCATCAACATTGAACTCACAGCCGACAGCACTCTAGCTCACGCCTGAACGGAGCTCATCTAACACGCGTATTTTCTCCACAAAGCACGTCACAGCCTTCTTGCTCTTGGCGACAATGGGTGGCACTTCAGTATTACGCTTGGGGACCATTTTATTTTATTTTTAAAACTTATTTATTTTATTTATTTATTTTTGGCTGTGTTGGGTCTTCGTTGCTGCGCGGGCTTTTCTCTAGGGGCGGGGAGCGGGGGGGCTACGCTTCGTTGCGGTGCGCACAGGCTTCTCACTGCGGTGGCTTCTCTTGTTGTGGAGCATGGGCTCTAGGCACGCAGGCTTCAGTAGTTGTGGCACACGGGCTCAGTAGTTGTGGCTCCTGGGCTCTAGAGCACAGGCTCAGTAGTTGTGGCACACGGGCTTAGCTGCTCCGCCGCATGTGGGATCTTCCCGACCCAGGGCTTGAACCCGTGTCGCCTGCATTGGCAGGCAGATTCTTAACCACTGTGCCACCAGCGAAGCCCTTGGGGACCATTTTAAATAGCAGACTCATCAAGAAGAAGCACTAAAATGCTAGAAATGTGGCAGCACTAAAGAGACAGCGAAAAGGACACTTGTTTACAGTAGGAGCTGAAACGAGAGGGCAGAGCGTCTCCTTGTCCAACCCCAGCAGGGAACGTGTGCGTCAGGCAACTCAGATTCTTCCCACTCTGTTCTCTGTTGCGTTGCCTGTCCAAGCACACACCGCGAGTATTGATTTGGGTTTACAAATAAATTTTGGCAAGTAGGCAAATTCACAAACACAGAATCCGCAAATAATGAGGATCAACTGAATATGTTTTAGGTTGAGTAAAATATTAAATGTGCATGATTTTTTTTTTTTTTAATGAGGACCCCCCCCCACCCCACCCCTTTACCCAACTTTGATGAACGACCCTTTCTCTGCCAGACGGAGTGAGCCCTGCTGCCTTCTGAGGGCGAGCGAGAACCAGGCCTCCGCTTCCGTTGTGACGGGATGGTCACACACCGGCAGGGTTGCTAGGATGCACTGAGCTCACGTATTTGTTGCAATGTCCCAGCGCTGGTAAAAGTTAATTATAAACACTTTGCAAATATTCTACACAACATATATGTCGTCGGTGCTAATTGTTAACTCGGGAAGAGTGAGTCGTCGTGGACGTCAGGTGGAAGACGCCTGAGGGCCCACTGGGTGGCAGCTCCCTGCTGCCTTTGCGCTTGTCCTTTCTTTCTTAACCTCCTCTTAGTCTCACCTTTCGGGGAAGGCACAGACCAGCTTCCAGACAGTTCCCCGAACTTCACCTGCTTGTGGCCCATACAGGACAGAGAGGAGGAGGAAGAGGTGCAGGGAGAGAAAATCTGAACAGTGCAAGGGATTGCGGGAAGCAGGGCCGGGGAGAGACGGAAGCTGCGCTGTGCCGGCCCACGGCGTGAGAACTTTCCATACCTATAGGCGTCTGGGTTCTCTGCGGCCATCCCTGCCCAGAGCCTTTATCACAGTCGGTGAGCTTAACCAGAAGTCCCTCAAAAGGGGTTTGTGTTTTGAGTGGCTCGTGGGAACCCAGCATGCTAAATTTAATTGAATGATGACAGGAATCTCAGTGGCGAGATGCGGGTGCGTCAGCAGGGGGTGGGGGGTGTCGAGGAGGTGGGGACACAGGAGCGCGCCGCTGTGCCAGCCACGGCCCGGCACAGGGAGCGGAGCTGCACATACTTGGCACTGGTCTTTCGGCGCTACACGTGAAGCCCAGCTGCTTCATGGGTGATGCCGTTATCTCTTTGATTTCCAGAGAAGAATTTCAAAGCAAAAGAAGTTTCCATTAAGGTGTGTGCAGTGTAAGCTCAATCAGGTCGCTGTACCCCTCTGTGCCCCAGATTCCTTCTCTGTGAGACAGGGATAAGACCTGCCGTAGAGCTTTTGTGAGGGGCAGATGTGTTTGTATGCGTAAGTAGTTGGAAAGAGGCGCTGTCCAGTGGAATTTCCTGCGATCCTGGGAGTGAGCCAGGCCTGCGCTGCCTGACGCGGCGGAGCCCGTGGGATGGGGCTCCTGTGACTGAGGACGTGTTAATTCATTTAAATAGGGCTGTCATGGCCGCTGTATTCAGTGCAGGTCTAGAGGATGCGGGTGATGTCCTAATTAATGATTGTTGGTTTTTAAGATGGCTCTCAGTGAAGACCTAGAGGGCGGCACTGGTGTGAAACATGGAGAAAACGGAGCCACCGTTAGAAAGTGGTGTTGGTCACACGTCCATGTGGCCCAGGACGGGTCAGGTGTATGCAGTCATCTCTGAAGTGAAGCGTGATAGTCTTTCATCTTTCCGTGGACCGCATCTGTAAGAGTCTTTCTAGGATAGGGAGATGGCTTCATGGTAGGTGAGGGTGGGAGTATGAACGGGGCTCACATTTTGTCTTTGCTTCTTCCTGGCTGTGTGACCTCCACCACGTTGCTGAACATTTTCGCGCCTCGGTGTTTTCCTCTGGAAGATGAAGATGAGAATGCCCACCCACCTGCCGGGTCGTGCGCTACCCCTGAGGGGTGCCCTCGCACTTAGCGTGGGCTCAGCGTTCGGGAGCTATGGTTATTTCTTAGATAGATGGTAGTAATAGTAGAATTGAATACATAATCGCTGTCACGTGCTACCAGTTCAGTTGGAGGATCTGATTATCATTTTATCCCAGTCACGTATCAGGGATGCTGATGTGACTGCTGCAGCTGCTGTGGAGATTTGTGCTTTTTGGCTTCTAAACGTTTTCGATAATCAGAATCCATGGAGCTGGGGGAGGGAAGTGTTCCCTCCACATCGTGTAACGCAGGTAAGAGCAAGTGGCCTCAGGTTCCCACCTCTCTGCTCTGTTCACACTTGTGCCGTCTGCAAAGACTGGGTATCCAGAGGCTGGTAGGACATACATTCTTTTTGAAAGGGAGAGGCTTCTGCTGCTCACCGTGAGGTGGCTGGCTTCTTGGTGTCACATCCTTTTTGTTTTGCTCCCTTGAAATGAAGCAACGGAAAACACGATACGGCTAACGGGCAGGTGGCCGCCCCGGCGTGGCCGCCTCCTTACGTCCTGTGTCTTCCTCCCGCAGATGTGACATTTGCTGCGTCACCTTCCGCACACACCGAGGACTGCTGCGCCACAACGCGCTGGTCCACAAGCAGCTTCCCAGGGACGCAGTGGGAAGGCCCTTCATCCAGAACAACCCCTCCATCCCTGCCGGCTTCCACGACTTAGGCTTCACCGACTTCTCCTGTAGGAAGTTTCCTCGCATTTCTCAGGTATTCCGATTGGCCCATGACTGGCAGCCGCCTCCATGGTCCACGCAGCGGGACCGAATTTCCTCACCTGAGGCTTCCTTTCCTTAAAATGCTGTCATTTGCGTTTTTTCTGTTTAGTAGTACCTTCCTCTTGAAATTCAGCTTGGCCCTTCCCGTTTCATTGAGTTGTTGAGTTGACGAGGGCGGGCGGCCTTCTAGTTTGCGTGCTGAATTTCACGCTAACTGGCATATGAGGGTACCTCATCGGTACTTTGCCCATTTGGGGGGCATTTGGGTTTAAAGTTGTGAATTGTTCACTACCCCACACAACCCTAGGTGAATTGAATTTGTATTTTTTAAATATTTCTTTAATATCGATATCACAGCTAAATATTTCTAGTGTTGTAGCTTCTATTCAAATATTTTGGGTCACTGTTGGCCTGAGCTGTATTTGTGTTCTGCTTATAAAACACCTGCTAAAACTACTTTGGAACCCATTTTTTTCCAATTAAAAAAAAAAAATTGAGGGCTTCCCTGGTGGCGCAGTGGTTGAGAGTCTGCCTGCCAATGCAGGGGACACGGGTTCGAGCCCTGGTCTGGGAAGACCCCACATGCCGCAGAGCAACTAGGCCCGTGAGCCACAATTACTGAGCCTGCGCGTCTGGAGCCTGTGCTCCGCCACGAGAGAGGCCGCGATAGTGAGAGGCCCGCGCACCGCGATGAAGAGTGGTCCCCACTTGCCGCAACTAGAGAAAGCCCTCGCACAGAAACGAAGATCCAGCACAGCCATAAATAAATAAATAAAAATAAATAATTTAAAAAAAAAAAAAAAATTGAGGTAGAAGGTATCAACAGTGAAATCCTTCCATCACAGAAGCCCCAGACTCAGTGGCTTATTCCACGTGTACATGACCACGTGCATACGTCCATGTGTGCACACGCATATGCCTATGTCCACGTGTGTACGTACCCACATGTGTACGCTCAGGTAGCCCCCTCCCCCACGGTGCCCCTTCCCAGGCAGCCTCCTCCCCCGCAGTCACAGAGGAAGCCAGCTCTTCACTGATGGTGGTAGTTGCCATCAGGTAGGCTTGCAAGGCCCCCATTTTTAAAGAGAGAATTAATCCTACCTCTGTGGTGTTATTACTTAACCGTGCTTCGGTGCTGCCCTGCCGAGACATCCTGGGGATTGGCGTCATTCATCAAGCAGATAGGATTCGTAAGACGCTTAGTTGGTTTCCGTACTCAGTCCGGGAGTTAGCGAGCAGGGGAAGGTGGGCACCCTACGTGCCGTGGAGAAGGGCCGGATGCCGGGGCAGCTGTGCAGCTTGGCGATCGTTTCTAAATGCTCCTCTCTGTTCCCCTGCTTTCGCCCGCCCGGCTTCCATGCAGGCCTGGTGTGAAACGAACCTGCGCAGGTGCATCAGTGAGCAGCACCGCTTCGTCTGCGACACGTGTGACAAGGCCTTCCCCATGCTCTCCTCGCTCACCCTGCACAAGCAGAGCCATGTCACTGCCGACCAGGGACGGGAACAGCTGCAGGCCAGGGCCCTGCCTGGCGACGCCCCCGACCAGAAGGCCTTCCTGGCCATGCTGGGCCTGCAGCACATCGAAGACACCAGGCCTGCACCGGCCGAGGAGCCACTGCCGGATGACAACCAAGCAATACAGCTCCAGGCACTCAAGTGTCAGCTACCTCAGGACCCTGGCTGCACCAACTTGCTGAGTCTGTCTCCTTTCGAAGCTGCTTCCCTGGGCGGGTCTCTCACCGTCCTCCCGGCCGCCAAGGAGAGCGTGAAGCATCTGTCCCTGCAGCCCTTCCAGAAGGGCTTCATCATCCAGCCTGACAGCAGCACTGTGGTCAAGCCCGTCTCCGGGGAGCCAGCCGCCGAGCTGGCGGACATCCAGCGGATCCTGAAGATGGCGGCCTCGGCCCCCCCTCAGGTCAGTCTTCCGCCTCTGTCCAAGGCCCCCGCTGCCCCTCTGCAGGCCGTTTTCAGACACATGCCCCCTCTGAAGCCGAAGCCCCTGGTCACGCCGCGGACGGTGGTGGGCACCTCCACGCCTCCGCCCCTCGTCAACGCGCGGCGGGCCTCCCCGGGCCGCGTCAGCCCGAGCCTGCCGCCGCCGCCGCTGAAGCTCCTCAAGGGCTCCGCGGAGGCGGCCTCCGACGCCCCCCTGCTGCAGTCCCAGGCGGGGGCGCAGCCAAACACAGCCGCACGGCTCTTCCTGCGGCAGCCGCGCCTCGAGCTGCCGGGCCAGGCCGAGATGAAGACGCAGCTGGGGCAGGACAGCATCATCGAGGCCCTCCTGCCCCTGAGCATGGAGGCCAAGGTCAAGCAGGAGGTCACGGAGGGGGACCTCAAGGCCATCATGACGGCCCCCAGCGGCAAGAAGGCGCCGGCCATGCGCAAGGTGCTCTACCCCTGCCGCTTCTGCAACCAGGTGTTCGCCTTCTCGGGGGTGCTGCGCGCACACGTGCGCTCCCACCTGGGCATCTCGCCCTATCAGTGCAACATCTGCGACTACATCGCCGCCGACAAGGCCGCGCTCATCCGCCACCTGCGCACGCATAGCGGCGAGCGGCCCTACATCTGCAAGATCTGCCATTACCCCTTCACGGTCAAGGCCAACTGCGAGCGGCACCTGCGCAAGAAGCACCTCAAGGCCACACGCAAGGACATCGAGAAGAACATCGAGTACGTGACCAGCAGCGCGGCCGAGATGGTGGACGCCTTTTGCTCCCCAGACACGGTGTGCCGGCTGTGCGGCGAGGACCTCAAGCACTACCGCGCCCTCCGCATCCACATGCGCACGCACTGCGGCCGCGGCCTGGGCGGCTGCCCCAAGGCCCGCAAGCCCTTCGAGTGCAAGGAGTGCAGCGCCGCCTTCTCGGCCAAGCGCAACTGCATCCACCACGTCCTCAAACAGCACCTGCACGTGCCCGAGCGCGACATCGAGAGCTACGTCCTGGCGGCCGACGGCCTGGGCCCCGCCGACGCGCCCGCCGAGGCCCCGGGCCGGGTGGAGGAGGGCGGCGCGGCCCTGGGCGAGCGCAAGCCCCTGGCCGCCTTCCTGGAGCCCCAGAACGGCTTTCGTCACGGGGCCCCCGCCCAGCCGCTGCCCCCGCACGTCGCGGTCAAAGTGGAGCCCGCCAGCAACTTCGCAGGGGACTTCAACGAGCCCCTGGACTTCTCCCAGAAGGGCCTGGCCCTGGTCCAAGTGAAGCAGGAGAACTCGGCCTCCTTCCTGAGCCCTTGCGCCTCGGCCCCGTACGACTGCTCCATGGAGCCCATCGATCTGTCCATCCCCAAGAACCTCAGGAGGGGAGACGAGGACGCGGCCGCTCCCGGGGAAGCCAGGAGGCCCGAGCAGGGACCCGCGAGCAGTGAGCGGGCCTCTCCCTGTCCGCCAGCCCGCCCCGCCCTGCCGGCGGCCGTGGGCCCCAGCGGGCTCCTGGAAGAGCCCGCGGCCGCTGCAGCGGCGGCCTCTGCCGCCAGCGCGCTGGAAGCCCCGGCTCCGCCCCTGCAGGGCTCCGTTCAACTCGCCGTGCCCATCTACTCCTCAGCCCTGGTCAACAGCTCCCCGCTCTTGGGCAGCTCCACCCTCATAAGCAGCCCAGCCTTGCTGCGGCCGCTGCGCCCCAAGCCCCCCCTGCTTTTGCCAAAGCCCCCCGTGACGGAAGAGCTGCCCCCGCTGGCCTCCATTGCCCAGATCATCTCATCCGTGTCCTCGGCCCCCACCTTGCTGAAAACCAAGGTGGCCGACCCGGGGCCCGCGAGCACCGGCAGTGACGCCGCAGCTGCGGACGTTGTAGGGGGCGCCGTCTCCAAAGCCACCACCGACGTCGCCGGCAGGAAGGGATCCAGTGACTCCCCCCCTGCTGCCACCAGCCCAGAGGCAGCCTCGCCCACGGAGCCGGGACCAGCTGGCTTGTCAAAGAAGAGGGGCCGGAAAAAGGGGACGAGGAGCCGGCTGCGCACCAGCGGCGGGGCGGACCTGGACTCCGGCGGGGAGTTCGCCAGCGTCGAGAAGATGCTGGCGACGACGGACACCAACAAGTTCAGTCCGTTCCTGCAGAGCGCGGAGGACGACGCTCAGGACGAGGTGGCCGCGGACCACAGCGGGCCCAGCGATGAGGAGCAGGGCAGCCCCCCGGAGGACAAGCTGCTGAGGGCAAAGCGCAACTCCTATGCCAGCTGCCTGCAGAAGATCAACTGCCCCCACTGCCCGCGGGTCTTCCCCTGGGCCAGCTCCCTGCAGAGGCACATGCTCACGCACACTGGTAAGAGGGCCGGGCAGGCCGTGGCCCAGCCGCCGGGCTGAGGGGCAGCGACGGGTGGGGTCGAAGGAGGGGGGCCCTCTTCCCGCCTCCCCATTCCTAGCTTCTCTTCTCCCTCGGTCTCAGAAGCAGGGGCTTGCCTGATGGGGCCGAGAGTTTTTCCCTGTGTGCTCGTATAACCAGAATGGCCTGTTTCCGTTGGCTGGGCCTCCGAGGGCTGCTGGTGAAGGGAAGGGTCAGGCAGGGTGTTTTTAGGTGAGATGGTCTTGGGCCATCGCATCCCTCACGTGGTCGAGGCATTACCTGCTTGGTTGAGACATCATCTACTTGGTTACGCACAGGAGGCAGCTTAGGGGGACGAGGACTTTGGCAGAAGAATTTGCATTCAAGGCAGCTTTTAAAATTGCAGACATTCTGTGAAGTTCTTTTGACTGCTGTGTATTCATAAAGGGAAATATTGCAAATTTTGCAGTTACCTTTCAGTTCACTAAGGCGATTACATCTCCTGTTCATCATGAACGTCAGTGACAGAGTAGCTTTAGAATTTAAAAAATTTTGTATCTGTACTAAAATTGTTGGCTGTTGCAGAGAGAAACACGCAAATATAAATATTATCCTAAGTAACAGACTTAAGTTGCCAAAAAGATATCCTAAAAGTATTTTTCAAATGTTTTCGTGTATTGATTTTTAAAGAGAAGTTTGAGATAAGAAATACACTTTAAATAATTTTATACCAAGTAGTTAGTAGTCAGATGACCCTACAACTTAGGGTCATCTCAAGGTCATCTTAATTATGAGTTACTGAATACTCAAGCTGAGTATTCAAAATTTACATCTTTGAACTAAGGACAAATTGGGTGAGATCCTTAACCTTTTGGAGATCGCCACCCAAATATTAATTGATAGGACCTAAAACAGAATAAAGAATCGTATGGTACAGGATTGCCCGATAAAATACAGGATGCCAGTTAAATTTTGAATTTTCAAATAAGCAACAAATAATTTTTAGTATAGATATCTTCCATGCGCTATCTGGGATGTACTAAAAACTTACTTGTCGTGTATCTGAAACTCAGATGTAACTGGGCAGCCTGTGTTTTTAGTTGCTGAACCTGGTAACCGCAGGCAGTGCAGAGGCTCATGACGGTGTGGAGAGGGGAAGGTGGCGGGACTGGGCGGGAGCCACGCTCTGTATCCAGGCGGAAAGGCTTCACGCAGGGTGGATCCTCCGTGGAAGGCTGTTTCTCCTAACAAGTTGGGACATCGGGAGGGGATGGCAGAGCTGTCCTGGGCAATGAGAGTGCCGAGGAGACGGGCAGGGCAGGGGAGGGGAGGGGAGGGTGCGCTGCAGGGTCTGTCTGAGGCCGGCTGCCACGTGGGCACGGCGTCTCTTTCCGGCGTGGTGGGGCCTCAAACCCAGGCATCAGTCAGGAGTGTCTGTCCACGGAGGACTCATTTAACAGGAACCAGAATTCCTAGATTTGTAGAGTCTGTGCTGCATTTTCAGGCTGTCATTTTCTCTCCGTTTGAAATCATTTAAGCCTGACAAAGTAAGGGAACAGTTCTAAGGAAGAAAGCAGTTCAGAAAGAAGATGCTTCTTAGAGAGAAGGTGCCCCGCACAGCAGTCTCTCTTGCCGCCCTCTTTGGGTGGCACCTGTTTGTCGCCTGCAGAGTCTCTGGAGAAGTGAGTATTCCCGTTACTGCCTTTGAGCAAGCAGATGGTCTGGGTGTGATGAGGCGCGCTCTCCCCTGCCAGCACCGCCTCCCCACCTCCTCCTCCAGCCCGGGAACCCTGTGCTTGGCGGGTACCACTGGTTCTCGGGCGCTCTGTTCTCTTCCCTGCACGCCAGCGGTCTCCCTGAGAGGACTGAGCCGCCAGTACTTCCTCTCAAGGGTCGTGCCGTGTCTTTCCAGGTGCCTGATAGAAGCTCCTTTTGAACGCCGAAGTGTCCTCGTTGGTTTAAAATTTGGTGGCGTCGGAATGGAGCAGAGGAGATGGGAGTTAGTCTGAGACGGGGGCGGGGGGGGGGCGGGGGCAGGTGTAGGTGTGAACATGTTCTGCCGCTTCTCCCCCCACAGTCACTGCCCCCTGACGGCCGTGTCTGCTTCCAGCCCGTCCCTCACATCCTGTGTTCTTGCTGTGGGGTCGCGGGCTTTGTCTCTCGAGGGGCGCATTCGGGCGGGTAGAGAACCCTTCCAGGGCTAGTGGTGGTGACCGGGCCGCGAGGGCCATGTCGTCCCCATCTTGCCATGACGAAGTTGAGGTTTAGGGAGGCTTGAGTAATTTGCCTGCAGGCATTCGGGGGACGCGCAGTAGTGCTGGGGGTGGGAGCCAGGGTCAGGTTCCGTCTGAGGATGCAGGGGGCGTGCCTCTTCTGCCCCGCTGTATCCTGACACGTCCCAACGCAGAGAATTGGGAAGTGGTTTGAGACCAGGTGGAACACGGCTGTGGACCACGAGCTGTTGACCAGAGGCTTCGTGGCCGTGGGATGGTGCTAACCGCACGCTTAGACCTAGACGGAGGCTGGCGCCCATGGGGCTCGGGTAACGTCCTTCGCTCTTCCACAGCCTCAGCTTCCAGCAGCAGTCTCAGCAGTAGCTCCGTTCAGTAATTTTGTACAGCCCTCGGCTACGTCTGGTACGGTGCTGGAGCTGGACGGAGCCTGAGAAATCATGTGACCTGCCCACCCTTCCTGCACACTGAGGTTTTCCTGGTAGACGGCTCTGCTGTGGGATCTCCGAGTGCCTGCCTCCTGGCTTCCTGTGAGGCGCTCCCTCCACAATGCTGAAATTAGACTGAGGCTCACATGCAGCAGAAACTAAACGTGGACTCTGCAATGACCCTGTAAAACCTCGTTACACAGGGAAGAGGCTTGGGGGGCCGGCGTGGTAGTGTTACAATCTAGCTGCATTCCAGCCAGAAGCTTTTGAGTGGTGTCCAGTTTTAACCTGGATTGAAGCAAACTGTGCATCTTGAGAGTCGGCCTTTTCCCAACCTCTCAGCGAATGCAAAGAATTCTAGCATCTATACATCGTCTCACAGACGTGTTTCCAGTGCACCCCGCCCCGTAAATAGGCAGCATTAAGTAGCCCAGGTGTTCAGTGTCCAGCCGGGGGTTCACTGTTGCTCAGGCAAGGGGCACGTGGTTTCAGCCCTTTCTCTGCGTGGCTCAGGTTCTAGGAATCGCGTCTTAGGAGGAAGCTGGCGTCTGCTGGCGTACTTCGTGAGATCCTGGCGTGACCTCCACACACAGCTGAGTTTCCTCCTTCCCCTCCTCTGCTAGCCCATGGCGTCCTGTTGAGGAGGACCGTCCTGGCTCCTTCCCTTCTCAGCCTGAGCAGTGCTGCCTCTTTAGGAGAAGACGGCTCACTCTTCCTGCCTTTCCCCCTCGTGGGCGTCCCGTGTGTCTTGAGGCCACAGGTAGAGGAGAGAGTGCCAGAAAACGGTCCATTTCAGCCCCTTCCTCATCTTCCTCCTCGTGGAACGGAGGGGCCGGTACCTGTGATGCCGAGGACCACCCCTCCGCTCTGACACCCCGGGCCCCCTGCCTACTCACTCTCTAATGGTTGGCTTCGCTGCCCTTTTCTGCCAGCCTGGGGCCCGCCCCACCCACCTCTCCCACCCGCTGTTCACAGGCAACCAGCGTCGGAGCTGAGAGCAGTGAGATGTACACACCTCAGTGTGGAAGCACTTCTGACACCAGCCGTGTTTGGCTGCTTCCAACTTTCTTAAGGGGCAGCTCTGAAAGCGTTTACCTGGCCGGCCCTGCGTCTGCCAAATCCTGAAAGAAAGACAGACAGACAGAGAGAGGCCTGTGCCCCGGGCCGGGGCGGGGTGGGGGGGTACGGAGAGACGGAGAGGCGTATGAGGGTGTGAGGCCGGGCCATCGGACTTGCTCTGGTTGTTCGTCCTTTATTCCTTCCTGCCCAGTGCCTGCCAGACGGCGTCGTCTCCTGAAGAATTTCTCTCTTCGTTTCTTGACTGTTCTGTGAGAGTGAAAACCGCTGGCTGACATCGCGGGGTGGGGTGGAAGGACGTCAGGGGCCTTTGGTGCAGAGGTAGCTCCTTGTTACAGGTGCGTTTAGAAACACCCCTGCTGAAACAGTCTTCTGTGGCTGCTACCAAATGAACAAAATCAGTGGATACTTTCCACATAGATTACGAGTCAGCAAGGTTTTTCTGAAACCTGTATGATCATAAAATAGTAAAAGCGCTCTTGTTTTCCTCTGTGCACGCAGTCTGGAGAGAGCACACTGCTGTGTCACATGTGCAGCTTATGCAGTGAAATGGGAACTTTTAAAGACTCCTGTTAGTTGTCACTTTGGGAATCTTCCTAACTGGATACAATACTTTCAGGTCATTGAATCGTTTTCTACAGTTAACCTTAACATGACTCTTCATCATCATGGGACACCAGCCTGGCTATTCAAACCAGCCGTAAGAGTGAAGCATTGACCAGTGTGAAAATTACAGAGTAAATCATGTAAGAGGAAGAAGCAAGAAACTAACTGCTTTATTTGAAATCAAGAACCAGGTCACAGTTCATAGTCACAGCTCCTGACTTGTTTTCGTCTCGAGCCTGGTTCTCTTGTTTTTCAAACTGGCCTGATTCAGGGAAGCTGTGATGTTGCCTTTTGACAATAAAATGTTAAAGGAAAAGTAGTTTCTTCTTACTTAACACAGCCTGAATAATTATTAAACATTATGTTCAACTTTTAGTGAAAAGCGAGAGGGGCGCACAAAAAAAAACATTAAAATACTTTACAACTAGTCTTCACGCAAAAAGCGTGATTTTTTTTTTTTTTTTTAATGGGAGCATTTTTATAAATTTAGCGCAAAACACCTACAAGCTTTGTGAAGCAGTCGGGTTCTCCAGTTCATCCTCTCAGGCCCAAGTGGAGCTCCTTAGCGGTGCACGGGCCCGGTTTCTGAGTGTCTGATTCCACCTTGCCAGGCTTCTAATTCCGTGGTCTTTGACGGTTCTAGGCATCTGTGTTCTTAAAAACCTCTACCCGTGATTGGGCGCCATGGCTCGGGCGGAAGTGGGTGTCCCCTTTCTTTGGTTACTGCGGATGCCCACACTTGGAGTGCGGGGATTCGGGGTCACAGCGGTGTGCTCCGTGCAAACGGCGCCCCAGAGCTGTGCGGCTGGCAGTGCCAGCCCTTCCTGGCCTGAGAACTCTGGGCTCCAGGCCCGCTCTGCTCGCTCCCTGGTGCCTGGACTTGTGCGCCTGCGCTGGGGCTGGGGTCCGTTAATGCTCGTCTAAACCTGAGTGGAAGGCTGAAGCCCAGCCCCACACCCCCCTTAGTGTTTCCAGGGAACCGCGCTGATTGACTTGCCTGTCATGTCTTGATGTGTGTGTGATCGTGGCAGTCCTGGGGTTATGAGACAGCCGTGCTGGCTGCAGCTCTGTGAGTCCTGTTTGTTGGTGCACGAAACCATTTCCCTGTAAAATCAGAAACCGGGACCTTAGAATGTGGCACTCGGGGGGGGAAAACAGAAGAATCCAGTGATGCAGTAGCTGATAACCACACCTCCTCTGTCCTGGTGCCCGCCCACTCCCTTCCCTGGTCCCTCCTCTTTCCTGCTCTTTGTCCTCGTGGTCTGCCCTGGCTTCGCCCCCTCGTCCGTCCATGCAGACATGGGACCGGGTGCTGAGGAGCCTGCAAAAGGAATCCAAATGGAAGAAGGGGAGAGGCCGGTCAAAGCAGCTAATGGCCGGGGGGGGACAGGCAGCTGGCCCTCTCGTGGGGCTGGTGGGGTTGGGGGCCGCTCAGTGACTCAGCTTCGCACGCGGGCTGCTGAGTGGAGCCCGCGGCTCTGATGAGACTCGGGACCTTGGTCACCGATCCACCACCAGCAAGAGCTTAGAGCAGGGGGACAGAGAACCTTCGTGCACCAAGCCAACCTCCGCTGTCTTGCCAGCTAGGACCACAGTGACCTTGGGCAGAGGTCAGACAGGAGGCATCCCGGGAAGTCAGAACCCAGCACTCCCAGTCCAGGTGGGAGGGCCGGACCCCAGAGACAGCCAGAGGGTTCAGGGTTCCTCCAGGAGGCCCGGGCGTTGCCCTTCGTCCCATTCGATGCGCCACGCCCACGGTACTTGCCAGGCTGGAAACTGTCACAGGCGTCCTCTCTCTGTGATGGACACAGGTGTTCTCCTGCTGTGCTCAGATCCCTTCGCTCACCTTTGTTGTTGTAGTTATTATGTAAGATTTGTAATTGTAATACTGCTGTTTTACTTCAGATATGTATCTTGGTTTCATTGTTAACTTTTAGTATTTTGAAGACAAATCTTTCATCCCACTCAGGATAAGCGAAGGTGATCATTTGAGTTGCTGCTGTTCTCAGTGTTTGTTTGTTTTTTTAAATGTATTTTGTTTATTTTCTTAGAAGAAAGGGGTTTGGTGGGGGGGTGGACAAATGCCAACGATCCCAGGAGAATGAATGGAAAGCGATTTTTCTTTTTCGTTGCAGTAGAAAGCCAGATAAACATGTATTTTTTTTCCCGCTTCAGGTCAGAAACCCTTCCCTTGTCAAAAATGCGGTGCCTTCTTTTCCACCAAATCTAACTGTGAACGCCACCAGTTGCGCAAACACGGAGTTACCGCCTGTTCCCTGAGAAGAAACGGGCTTATCCCTCAGTCAAAAGAGAGTGATGTTGGAGCCCATGATAGCACAGGTAGTGCCTCCAAGCGATGGAGAGGAGGGCGCCACAGGAGCCCGTTAGCCGCGCCCCGGCCTCCGCGCTGCGGCTGGCGGCCTCGCCTTCTCTGCAGGACCCTGAGGCATCCTGCTGGCATCCCAGCAGCAGGACGAGTATGGGGGCCACGGTAGCGCCCCCAGGCTGCTTCTCTGAGCTGCTAGGGAAGATCTGTTCCCCACCGCCCCACCCCAGACACCTGTCCCTGCCCTTTGCCCCGTGGAGCTGGGCTGTGCAGGAGGGAGCACAGTCCAGCTCTGCCTAGGAACACGTCTGAAAGGGATGTGGAACTCCTCAGGTGTTGCTTTCTCAAACCCCAGCGTCTGCCGCATCCTACAGAGCAGGGACGGGCCACCCGGGTGTCAGGGTGTTGCAGGGGCTAGTGATGCTCCGCCCTCAACAGGAGGGGCCGGGCTGGGTGGGGCGTTCTTCTTTTCAGTAATTCTTTTCCCAGTAAAAAAACTTTTGTCTTGTTTGAAAAAGCACTCTGCATGTCCTTTCTTTAATCACATCTCTGCTTGACCCGAATCCGGGTATTCTTCTCATGTGCTGATATGTGCTTCCTTCCTCCGGCCCCTATAGAGCAATTAACAGCTGCCCCGTGCGTCTCCTGCCACCTTTTTTTTCCTTACAGCTTCTGTATTTACTCGTGTCCTCTATTCAATATATTCCATTATCTCCAACTGCTGGGGTTTTGTGTCCCTCGCCCCCCAAAACAAAACAGAACATCGGCTGCTGCAGGTTACTCAGACACAGGGCTGGTTGGCCAGTGCTGAATAACTATTGCAGGTATGGGTTCAGTCTGGCAAATCTTGAAAGCTTGACGTTTCCCCCTTTTCTGAATCCGAGGAGATTCCCCGCAAATGTGCTTTTCTAGGGTTGTGACTGTGTCCGGGCCTCTCTCCCGCAGACTTGGGTGGGTTGGGGGCTGTGTTGTCTGTGAGTGAGTGTGGACTGCAGGGTCGGGCTCCAGCCCCAGCTCCAGCCCCGGCCCCCTCGTCCTTGTCCCAGGTACGGGGGAGAGGGGCGCGGTGAACGGGCAGCCTCTCCAGGAAGAGGGGCTGGTGCCGAGCCCTGCACTCTTTCCCCACACCTCCCACCGAGCCCAGTGAAACAAGCCCTCGAGCAGCCAGGCCCTCGGTCGCGGTGCGCCCAGACCCTCTCAGGGTATAAAAGTATAGGCCGGTTTGCCACCCTGCCTCCAGCGTCCAGGTCCACGTGGCTTGCCAGGATCTGTGAGTAGAGAAACGCACAGGTCCCACAGAATCTTGCCGTGACTCGGGTGCCCTCGAGCCCGAGGTTGCTGGGTGATCTGCTGTCCAACCCCAGGAAACTGGCAGCGAGGCTGGCAGAGCACACCTTCACTGGGATGACCCCTCTCAGTGTTTGAGTGTCAGCTGCCACACCACGTTCTACCCAGCCCATTTTCTCACAGCCCGTCGCGGTCCCAAAGGAGGGAAAGCAGCTGACAGTCGAGGTGGCCGCGGGGAGCCCTTGGTTTCCCACGCTGGCAGACAGGTCTTAAACTGTAACAGCCACGTGCTGGATGCATACTTTGGGTTCAGCATCTTGATCTGTATGATCAAGGAACACCAAAGCCAGGGCTCCTGCAGGCGCAAAGCTGATCGGAACTTATGTCTTAGCTTCGGTGCGGCCCACATCTTCATGGTGGGTGAATTTATTTTTTAAATTGCAGTTATGAGTTTTGTTTTTCCAAGTCCCATCAGCGCCCTCCTTGCCCCAACCCTGCCCAGAGGCTGTGTAGGTTTCCTTTAAGGGACAAAGCCTCTGGAAAAAGAAAGTTCAGTGAGAGTTGTAACGTGAAACCAGCAAAGAGAAAAATATGGGTTTGGTTTAATTGTGGTCACAATCCGTGGTGAGAAAGAGGGCTGAGAGGTAAGATGGGGAGAAGGAGGGTCAGGGAGGTGGATTTCAGTGATTTCAAGGGGAATTTTTTTAAACCAGGTGAGCATCATGGAGGGAGTGAAGGTTTCTTTCCGGCTCCCTCCCATAAAGTTAAAAGTGAGGCTTTGGAGAAAGACCGTAAAAACACAAAGGCAGGAAATGACCAAGGCAGTTCTCGAGGGATTTCTAGGTTTATATGCCTAGGTTGCATTTTCTTAAAATCCCAGGACATGTTTTGCAACATAGGTCTGACTTTTTCGATCACATAAGGTCTCACAAAAATGCGCCCTAGATTTTCCCCCAAAGGCATGCTGAAGATGCTCCGACGGGGGCAGTTTTAGCTGAAAGGGACATATTGATAGTTCAAAGCTAGGCTGAAACTGTGGTTCACTTTCTGGTGGGCAGAGGTGCCCTGGCCCACTTTGCCCTCAGGGGACGCTCCTGGTTCCTCCTCAGATGATGCCTGTAGGAGCCTTCCTACTTGTGGGCACCTGCATGTGACTTTTCAAATCAGTGTAAACATGGACTTTTTTTTTTGGCCTCGCCGCACGGCTTTTGGGATCTTACTTCCCCAACCAGGGATTGAACCCGGGCCCAGAGCAGTCAAAGCGCCGAGTCCCAACCACTGGAGCGCCAGGGAATTAATTCCCCAGCGTGGACACTTGAAGACTGTCCCTCAGTGGTGGCCCCCTTGCCGGCCCAGAAGGCCACGTACGGGCATGGACTGCACCACGGGGAGTGCTGGTCTAGATAAAGTGGAGGCTGTGCCCCTGCCCAGCCAGGTAGGCGTTGAGGTCAGTACATTGTCACCTCAGTTGGGTGACGCGAAATTTCTAGGAAGCAGTAGATACTTGATTGTCGCGCTAACGTAGAAGTCTCCACACTCCGCGTCGCATCGGAGGAGCTTTGGGCTTCTTACCTACCGGTGCCTTCAGATTCTGTCTGCTTCCTCTAGCAGTTTTTTTAGATTAGCATCACGAATGAGGGACTGGCTGACAGGGACAGAAAAAAAACACATTTTTCTTCCCCTGCCTCCCCCTCCCCCCTCCACACCTCCCCCCCCCCTCCCCCCTCCCCCCTCCCCACCTCCCCCCTCCCCTTTTTCTTCTCTTTTCTTTTCTTTTCTTCTCTTTTTTTTTCTTTTTTTTGGCTGCACCTCACAGCTTGCGGGATCTTAGTTCCCCGACCAGGGATCGAACCCAGGCCCCCTGCAGTGGAAGCGCAGAGTCCTAACCACTGGACTGCCAGGGAAGTCCCCAAATCAACACATTTTTAAAGCCGCATTGCTTACAGAAGTCATCAGCTCTGCCACCTGCGCTTGGAAGGGTGAGCGGCTGCGGAGGACGAGGTCAAGATAGGACCTGGCGCTGTAAGGCGGTTGTTCACGAGACAGAGGGGGCTAAGTGCATTGTTCCCAAGAATTGCTGAGAAGAGCCCTTGGTGCTGCTGGGAACTTGAAGGGCACCGGCTGCCCTGCTAAAACACGCCCCCTAGTGGACGTTGGGTAGAACGCAGCAAGCCCTCTCCACTCCTCGGAGGAAGTGAGTTGGCCTCCCATTGCCTTTAGGGTGAGCTCTCCGTTATCCACACTTAGGGAGGGCCCAGGAGTCAGAACGATCTGATCTTAGTGTATTATCGTAGTATTTTTACTTGGGTTTGATTTCAGAATTCACTGTGAATTTTTCCCCCAAAGTTTATCATCTTAAATATATCCTACTACAGTTGAAATTTTAAATAATCCATGTTCTTTGGTGGAAAAAAATTAATAATTAAGTGAAACAGCCTAGAATATACTGGGACAAATAGGGAGTAACCAGAGATCAACCCTCCCCTCGCGTTTTTGTTTTTTTGTTTTTTTCTTTTTTTTTGGCTTTAATGTAACTACCCACGGAACCAACAAATAGGAAACCAAGCATTCTGTATTTTTTTTTATTGTGGAGTTTCTACCAAAAGCCATTTAATAGGTGCTCTCCATTTGCGTGATTCAAGAAAATGAGCAGCTGGTTTTTCCCCTGGAATATGGCCTCGATGTTGGTGTGCATGTCTCAGGGGTCATCTTCTTTCATCTTTTGGATAATTGTCAGAAATCATTTAAATTGTCAGAATTTCATTCAGAAATTTTATATTCACCCCACAATTACTTGTTTCCTTCTGAAACCTTTTAAGATACTCAAACAGTGGTTGCCAAAAAGTAGTCAGAATAAAACCAGTGAAAAGAAGTAAAGTGGGAGAGCCGCGTAGACTGCTGTAAGTGAGCCAAGAGCCCCAGGCAGTGTGGCCATGGCAGGGCTGGTGCAGCTCCTTCGCCCCCAGCCCAGGGCTGCATTGGTGGCGAGTCGTGGAGCCTGTGACTCAGAGCCACGGGCCTGGGTCGGTGTGGCGGTGGTCTGCTCTCATCAGGTGAGGCTTCAGGTGAGGCTTCAGGTTAGATGTGTGACCTTGTGATCGGAGACCTGGCATGATGAGGGAGGTGCATGTCACGTATGCGCCATGAAATAACGAATTTTATCAGCCTGATGCCACAGTAGTCCGTTGGCCATTGCATCTGTAGTTACTAGTCAGGCTCAGCAAGCTTTAGCTTCACTGTCAGAGCACATAATAAAATACTGGCTCAGACCTTGTTCAACCAGAATAGAGAGGAGATGGTGCTTTTGATAAATACCGTCATCTCTTTGGTGTCGATACTGTTACCACCAGGCCAGCCCTTAAGAAGGCTGATAGAAACTGGTGGCCTGTCCACATCTGGTTTTGCTGTGGAGACTGGGCAGGTAGGAACCCCTTGAGAGACAGGGAATGTTTCCGCTCCCTACACGGGGTCCTGACAGCTGCCAGGGGGGGCCTGCAGGTGTGCATACAGATGTGCATGCGTCTCCTGTTGCCTGGGACCTCTCCTGGAAACCAGCCGTCAGGCAGGAGCATGAGTGCCACATACACAGAATACTTGCTTTGGGCCACTTCCTGTGAGGTGCTCCCAGATACCGTGTTTGGGGGGTGGTCCTGTGTAGGCTGCATGTGTATACAACCTCTTTGCACTGGAAAATAACTTCTACGGCTCAGCTTCCTCAACCTCCCTCGTGCTGCGAGTCTCTGGAATGTGCCAGCTGTCCTCTCTCGCCGTCGCTCTGTCTGGCTGCCCCTGGGGGCCCCGAGCATCCCTTTGTGTGCCCGTGGAGGGGGCTGGCTCGGCATGGGGGGTGAAGGGAGGCCGGGAGCTGCAGGCGCAGCGACCCTGTGACCCCAGCCATGCGCCCATGTGCGGCTGCTCCTTCTGCCTTTTTAAAATTAACCCCAGATTCGTCTTGGCCCTTGAGGGACATAAGGGGTGAGGGGGATTTGGGTGAGAGAGGTCCTGGCAGGGGTTGGGAGACAGGCCCCCGGGGGGTGGGTCACGAGCGAGCCCTCGGAAGGGGCGTGTCTGGTGGCCCGGGTCTCAGCCTGCCCCGTGCTTGCTCCGCAGACAGCCAGTCGGACGCTGAGGCATCGGCGGGAGGCGAAGTGCTGGACCTCACCTCCCGGGAGAGGGAGCCGCCGACACCGGAAGGAGCAGCCGAGCCCAGCCCGGTCCCGGACGAGTCGCCGGCGGAGGAGGCGAAGCCGGCGGCAGCCACGCCGCTGGCCGGGGAGGAGAGGGGCGCCGAGGAGGACGCGGAGCCCGAGGACGAGCGCGCGGAGGAGGAGTGGGATGAGGACGCAGACAGCCCCGAGGAGGACACGGCCAGCAACAAGAGCCTGGACCTCAACCTCGCCAGCAAGCTGATGGGCTTCAAGCTGGCCGAGGGCGAGGCCGGCGCGGGGGGCGGCGGGGACCCCGGCTGCGCAGGACACCGCACGCCCCGCCACGCCTGCCACGTCTGCGGCAAGAGCTTCAAGTTCCTCGGGACCCTCAACCGCCACCGCAAGGCCCACGGCCGCGAGGAGCCCGGGGACAAGAGCGCGGCCCCCCCGGGAGCCCGAAGGGCCACCGCCCACTGCCCCCGAGCTGCCTCCGAGGCCCGCCGAGCCCCCGGCCGCCGAGCCCCCCGCCCAGGCGGAGGCCGTGTCCGAAGCCCCCGCGGAGAAGCAGAGCGAGGAGGCCGAGGGCCCCTCGGACGGGGATGGGGAGGGCCTGGCCGAGCAGAAGCCCTCGGAGAAGAGTGAGGACGACAGGAAGCCAAAGACAGCCTCCCCCAGGAGTGCGTCCAGCAAGGCGGACAAGAGGAAGAAGGTGTGCAGCGTGTGCAGCAAGAGGTTCTGGTCCCTGCAGGACCTGACGCGGCACATGAGGTCGCACACAGGTGAGGCGGCAGGGGCGGAGGGAGGGCTGCTGGCGGGGGGTGAGGGGGCGGCGAGCCAGCCGGGTTCCCGTCCTCCAGCCGCCGTGGGCAGCAGGACGCCCTTGCCGAGCGGGGAGAGAGTCCGGGTGAGCTAGGAATTGTAAGGGCTTGTCCAGCTCTTAGCACTGGAGGGCACGCGCTGGAGCAGTGGACGGCGGAGGGGTGTTGGCCAGCGCGTTTTGATCGGCCTCTTAGGCCTCTGAGCCTCCGTCGTCCTGTCTCTAGAATGGGGATGATGGCTGCCCTGTCTGGTAGCAGCATCTAGAAGAATGTGGGTTTGGCCCGGGGGCGGGGGGGGGGGCTGGGGGGGGGGCCGGCGGAGCAGGCGCTGCGGCCGGGCTCCTTGGGGCTGGCGGCCCGGGGCCTGTGTGGGGAGGCACCCGGGATTCGTCGCCAGCCAGCAGGTGTTAGGTGGGCCGTGCAGCGAGACCCTTGTCTGTTCTTGGCTTCGCAGCAGCGGGGCTGATGGGGCTGAACGGGGCGGTCACCCGGCTGCTTCCTGGGCACGTCCTTGCTCCTCCTGGAACCCACCGCCTCTGGGCTTGAGGCTGCAAGCCCCAAAGCAGGGGCTGCTGTTCTGGTAGAAAGGCCGCCTGGATGTCCTCGTGAAGCCGGAAGATACAAGTGATTCTTCTCCCGCCAACAGAAAGCTCCCCTGTGTCTTGGTTTCAGCTCCCCTCTCCTCCCAGCGGCCAAGGTGCACACGTGCCCCCCACACATACCCACGGCCCTGTGCTGGGACTTGAGGGCACCGGAGCTTGGCTCCCAGCAGAGAGAGATTCTCGGGCTACTGGCAGGTGGTGCTCTCAGCTGCTCTCAGCTCCGTGTTTGCAAGCGAGAGGGGAAGCCCCAGCTGCTCTGAGTCAGAGCACAGCATAATCTGCAGCTTTGACTAGGGAGGTGCCCGCCCTGCAGGGTCCCTGGCGACGGTGCCCGACCCGGGAAGGACGCCGCTGCTGTCCTTCCACGGGGTTCTTTCAGGCCGGTCTGGTTGTCCCTGAGGTTCCGCTTCTGGGACTCTGGTTCCTGGATCGGGTGTGCGAAGCCTGGGCTGAAGGACGAGGAGACAGGGCTGTGTGGGCCTCCACTCTCCTCCTTCCCCATTTTGCCAGTTCGGACAGATAAGGTTTCCTGTGAGCGGGAGGGAGGCCCGGCGCGGGCCTCGCCGCCCTTCCCCTGGGGCCTTCGCTTGCTCTCATGCGGCGCAGGGAGGTGGGTGCCGGTGGCCTTGCTGACAGCCGTGAATCTCTCTCCGTCCCCCAGGAGAGAGGCCGTACAAATGCCAGACCTGCGAGCGAACCTTCACCTTGAAGCACAGCCTGGTGCGCCACCAGCGGGTCCACCAGAAGGCCCGGCAGCCCCGGCACCCCGGCAAGGACAGCGACAAGGAGGAGCGGGGCGAGGAGGACAGCGGGAGCGAGTCCGCCCACAGCGGCAACAACCCCGCGTCGGAGGGCGAGGCGGAGCCGGGCCTGCCCGCCGGCAGCCACGTGGCCGGCGCCCGCAGCCGGAAGGAGAGGTCTGGCCCCCAAGGACGGCCGGCCGGACGGCGGGTGCCAGCCAGGCTGAGGCCAGCAGGGGTGCCCCCAGGGCCGCTGCCGCGGGCAGCCCCCAGAGCCGGCGTCCCCGGGTGACCCCGAGCGGGAGAGCCCCCGGCGGCCCTCGTGCAGGACCCTGCTGGAGCTGCCCGGCAGGAGGCCCGCCCACCCCCTCCTGGCCGCTGCCGACAGCGCCTCGCTCCTGGCCTGGAATGACAGCCCGTCCTGCCCCCCCAGCACACAGACGAAAGCCAGCAGAGCAAAATGTCCTGAGTCTATATTTCCCCAGGTTTCCTCAGTGCCCTTCAGCTCTCGGGGTGGGGGAGGGAGGGGGAGGGGGGTGGAGAGAGAGGCGGGCGCCTCGCTCAGTGCCATAGCCTTACAGACCCATGCGGAGATGCAGCACGTGCGACTCGAGTGCCTTAACTACTTACCAGCCCTTTGGTGTCGTCTGGGTGTTGTGTTTTCCCAAAATGACTTTTTAAAAACAAAGCAAATATTTTAATGAATTATTTGGAGAGGACCTTTTCATTTAAGCATTAACGTTACCTTCTGTTTTGGTGTGTGTTAACTTGTTTTTGCAATTCTGTGATAGTAACGTTTGTTCTGTGAGCTGGAAACAGAAGGAAAAAAAAAAAAAACATGCCCTTGGATACCCACGGCCAATAACTGGAAGAAAGCGATGTGAATTTCATGTAAATTCCCAGAGGAAATGTGGAGAAGATGCTCATTTCTCAACTAGATTTTTTTTTTTTTTTTTTTTCTGTTTGCTACATGGTGGAGCTGTAATTTGGTCCTCGATATATTGCAGGATGTGGTTGATGAAGGTTTCCAGTTTGGTTCAAGCCAAAACCAGGAAAGATTCTAGCTTCGACCTCGTACATGTTTCCACACTCTCAGCGTTAGATATGCCATTACTGTTCAAGTTTCAAGACAGAGAAGAGTTCCCCTGGCAACTGAACTGATGGAAAACATGCATAGGTGTCATGTATCTGATTTCCCCCCCCCCCCTTTCGGTATATGTATTAATAATATTATTATTATTATTATTATTATTTGTAGTTCATCAGTTTGCTGGTCTCTGCAGTCAGCAGAAACAAATGGGCAATATTTGTCCTGGGAGACCTGGGCCGCCCCCAGGTCCCCGTGTGAGCGTCTGCCCGCGGCTGTCCTTGGCTCCCCGGGCGGTGGCTCTTCTACTGTACTTAGACAAGCCTTTCTTCCGTGACTGCAGAACCCAGCAGGGGCCGTGTGGTCCTCCCGCCCGCCCGCGGGGCCGAGGGGCAGCCGGGGAGGGGAGAGGAGGCGAGGTGCGTGCCTGGGCTTCCGGGAAAGCCAGGCAGCAAGACCTGTCACTCGCGGTCTTCCTGCCAAACCCAGCCCAAGCGTCACCCGCCTGTGCTCCTGTCCTTTGCAGAGCGATGAAATACTACTACTGGTAATAAAACTGCACATGCGAGATTGAAGAGGAAAAATAGGTGTATGTTTACCTTCCTGTGATTTGGGGTTGGTGCTCGAAGATAAACATGTTGTGTCTAGTTTCTGAATCGCCTGGACCCCTGGGTGCACAGAGGCGGGATTTTCTTGCGTGAGCATCGTTTGCAGGCAATAGACCCCCTTACTGTAGCTGCCAGCAGTGAAAAGAAACAGATCCTACTGTACTTGGGCTGTGCTCAGCATCCTGTCCTCCCGCCAGACGCCTGGGACGCCCCAGCCTCAGTGCCTCAGGCCTCCCGTGCCACCCTCCCGGGACCCTCGCCCTTTCTGGCCCCCGGGGCTCCTCTGCCCTTACGCCTGTGTCCACCACAGGGACCCCCTTCCTCTCCACTTCCTCACCAACTCCTGGTAGCCAAAAGCCAACCACCCGGGCTTCAAAGGAAGCTGTGTGTTCTTGACATGATGAAAAAGTGATCTCTTTGCATGTGAAAGGAAAAAGGTTGAGGTATATATGACTTTTAACTGTATTAGGGATGTGTGAACCAGTTTCAAAAGGAGGTTTTCTTCACTCTCCGTGAGCACGAATCAGAACCAATGATTCCCCCACCCAGTATCACTTCCTACCAAGCGTGGTGTGCTTAGTTAAAAACCAGTTCATTCATCCCTTAATTTCTTACGACGATTGTTGTTGTTATTTTTGTTGTTGTTACTATTTGGGGTTGCTTGTGTTTTGTTGTTCTTCGCAGCTCTCCACACTCAAACTCGGAACGCTGTGGGGAGCAGCCACGACTTAGCTCTACGCTGGGGTGAGACGGAGCAGGAGCCGGGCCGGCAGCACAGCCGGGGCTGCGGCTCGCGGTGATCACGATCGACTGAAAGCTTTATTTAGCCTTGTCTGCACCCTCGTAGTCGATAAGGTCTTGCCACATTTTACTAGTGAGGTTGAGAGATGTATCATTTGTTTGTTGTTCTGTCCCCTCCCCCAATATTAAACTGTGAAATTTGTGATTTGTTTAAACTCTGGGTGAATCATAGCTTAGTTTGCATGTCCAGCTAATTTGTTTCTATACATTTTGTTTGATTCTCTTTCTCCTTCTCTCAGGGCTTTTACAAAAAATATATATATATGGATCTTCTGAAAAGTTTTTGAGGTGCAAGTTTCTCTCTTTTGTTTTTCTCTTTGATTTATGGACACGATGCTGAGATTCAATCACTACATGAAACTCCCGGCTGTGAAAACAAAACAAAAAACCCAAAGGGCTGTTTTTTCCACCAGCCCTGGGGAAGCTATGTGACAGTCGGATGCCGGTTTCAGGAAGTTTCACCGTTCTTTCCACCCTCTGTTCCTCTCTTTCCTCCAGAAGGAAGTTGATCCTAGTGATTTCAGCCCATGCATTAAACAGGAAACAATAATAAATGTGTAGAATTCATATTTTTCTAAAGGGAACTTAAAAACTGCTGCTACATGTTATGTACAAAACTGGTTTATGCCACATGAACAGAGAATCACAAATTTGGTTTTGGTACTTTTCGCTCCTCTTTGTATTCAGTTGTATAGTACTTCCAAATTCAGAATGAGAAGAAAAGCTGTTCTGTATCAAACCATCTAAGCAATAAATGTTATATTTTAAAAACGGCAGGTTGCCGGTCACCCGTCCTCTGATTTGCTGTGATCCTGTCAGCTTGTCCCACCCCCAGGCCGCAGCCTGCTGGGGACGGGTCATTGGTGTCCATGGCCATCGGGGGGGGGGGGGGAACCTCAGGCCTGCTCGCCGCCAGCGTGGCACCCGTGAGAGCCGTCACCAAGGTGGCATCTCTCAAAAGCTGCCTCGTGCCCTCATCTTGGCTCGCCCAGGGTGGTCTCTTCCGGGGCCGCAGCAGCAGCAGCTCGGTCCTTGCTCACGACCACTGACGCCAGGGGCTGTGTTTCTGGCCAGCGGCTCCCGGGGTCCACTTTGTCTTTCCTCCTCCTCCAACCTGGTTACATGAGATTGAGTTGTCCCCGGGGCGGAGAACTGCTGTAACTCAGAGGAGTCCTGAGTTAGTCTGGACAGGGGAGTGGCCTGGACAGGATGGTGACCCCAGGGCTGGGGGACAGAGCAGGTCAGAACCCATGTTTGGGGGATCTGCCATCGTAAAGCAGCAAAAGGGCGAAGTCCCGAATCCTCTAAGCTGGGGGTGGATCTCAAAGCAGCCCTGGAGGAAGCTGGGTTCAGGGGAGCTGATTGCAGAAAATGCTTCCAGCGAGTTGACCCTGTTAACAGTTCTGAGCGCCAGGGCCTGCAGGACAAGAGTTGATTGCTCTGGCCCTTAAGGCCTCCAGGCCCCCCATACACACACCAGCTCCAGGAGACAGACTGGCTTTGGTGAGGTCCGGTGAGGGGTCCTGACCGGTGTTAATAAAACAACCAAATAACTCAGGAATGGTTGTAACATAAACAAGCAGCTCCCAGGAGACAAGCCCTCGTGGGCGCGGGGTTGCCGCTGGCCACCGAGGAGCCGCACTTAACAGCCCCTCCCCAGGAACGGGGTCGTCCCTGGCTGGGAACTGGGAATGCGCGTGGTCAGTGTGAAGGGCAAAGGGGCGGCCCCTGTGGAATAGGACGCAAAAGACGCAGGGTGCAGACCCCAGGGAAATGCCCCTCCGCCCACCGATGTCTGCGTGTGTTGGGTACAACCCCTGGGGGTCTGGGTGATGCTGGAAGAAGCATATAGGAGGTGAAAGATGGAATTTATCGAAAGAGTAATAAGCCTGTTACTTAGGAAGAGGAGAGGAAGTTCATCTGCCCTGTCACCTCCCGTGCTTGGGGCTGTCAGCCATCTGGGGCCCCCTGCCCCTGGGGATGAGCTGCGGGCCCTTCCTCCCAGGCCACCTCACCCCCAGGCGCCCACCTCCGCCCCGGCCTGAGTCTCCCGTGCTGCCGGCCCCGGGCAGACGGGGAGGACGCTCAGGCTGGCCGGCGCCCGCTCGCCCAGGCAGCTGTCCTGGAAGAGGGAGGCCGTGGGCACATGCAGAGTGCGCGTTCCTGGCAGAGTTTATATTTTGGCTCTGATGGCGAGTTACATGAGGAGCCTTAGCGTCAAGAATGATGGGCGGGGGTGGGGCGGGTTTTCCTTTTTTGTTGTTTTTTAAGATTTTTTTTGATGTGGACGATTTTTAAAGTCTTTATTGAATTTGTTACAATATTGCTTCTGTTTTAGGTTTTGGTCTTTTTGGCCATGAGGCATGTGGGATCTTAGCTCCCCGACCAGGGATCGAACCTGCACCCCCTGCAGTGGAAGGCGACGTCTTAACCGCTGGACCGCCAGGGAAGTCCCAAGAGTGATGCGTTTATTAGGTAAACACGTGGGCTTGGGTTTTCCCTTCTGTTGTCTCTTCAAAGAATCCCAGTCAAGCACAGGTGACCCCAGAGAACCAAGGGCCATCTCCCCCGAGGCCCTGCCTCACCTTCTGCTTGCTCCCGTTAGAAACCCCCTTCGCGATTTACCATCCCTATTACAAGATGGGGAAATGAAAGGAGTTTATGTTTAAAAATCAGTTTTACTTTTGTAGCTGTCAAAACATGGATAAGGCCTTGAACTGGATGGAGCTTTGGGGGTGTTTTGCTTGTTTCTTCCCCAGGATCCAGTTACCCGACGGGTGCCTTTATTCAACAAGGTGTAGCCTGGGCCGCTGCTGTGCACCTGGCACTGTCCTCAGCGTGGAGAACACAGTGAGGAAAAAGACAGAAGACTCCTTTCCCTGCGGAACGAAAGTTGTAACAGTGGGAGACAAACGGACTAGACCAGGAAGATACGGAATCAAGGCAAGTCCAAGGGAAGAGGAGCCACGAGGGGGCGGGCACAGTGACCTGACGGGTCTCAGGACATCCAGCACTAAGAAAGTCACTCTCGCAGACCTGCTGAGCCGACACCTGCGTGGGAGGGTGTGAGGGTCTGGTCCCCGTCTCAGCGGGAGGGAGGCGGAGCCCAGGCCGGGTGTTGGACTGTGTGGATTCTGGGCCCTTCTGGCGTCTCCTCCCACCAGGCGCTGCTCCAGCCACAGCCTGAGCACAAGCCACCCAGAAATCTTGCTTGAGTTTCTGCATTGGTGCCCGACTCTCAGATTCCAAAGGCTCCTGGAAGCGGCCGAGGAGCGAGAAGGGCCCTCCGGCGCACTGCCCCGCCACCAGCTCCCCGCCCGGGTGCCAGGCCGCCTGGGCCCCCTTTCCACCACCAGCTCCCGGGGAGGCTGGGACCCGGGGAGAGGACCGGGTTTATTTTAAACTTGAAATTGAAGGTTACTCTTTAACAATGACAAAACAGGCCCCTCCAATTCTCGGTTGCCAAATCAGTGTCCTAAATAAGAAACCAGCGGGCACTCCTTTCCCGTTTTGCTTTTCGGGGAAGGAAGCCACAGCCCAAGGAGGGAGGGAGGTACGTGCCCGGCGGCTGGCAGCCTCCACCTCGCCCGCAAGAGTCAGGGAGGCCGGCGAGGCTGCAGCCGCTCCCCAGCCCGCCTTCTTCCAGGGACGGGGGCAGCTCTTTTAAGTAAAAGTTTGGAAAATTTGGGAGCTGCAGGAAAATATGGAGAAAAAAGTTAAAGCGGTCATCTTGCCTCTCAACGCTGTTTTTATTTATTGAATACTGCTGTTTTAGTTGGGCCCGACTTCCATTCCTTCCTCACTCTCGGACATGTTTATATAGCACGTTGCACGTTGCAACTTGTTTTCCCGTGGGTTTTGTCTCTCATCTTCACCCACGTCCAGTGAACTGGGAAGGAAAAAAAATCCTTATCGCCTTGGAGCAGAGACGAGGGTGAAATGACTTGCCCAGGTCAGCTGGCTAATGGGTGGCCTTGTTAGGATGAAATTGCCCACCAGAAAAATGCTAAAACGGAAGGTGGGTGCCGTGGGGGTCTGTGGTGCTGTGTGGTGTCCACTGAAGCAGCAGTTACAGAAAACTGGGAGCACCTGCTTCTCAGACGTGGAAGCAGATGCCATGTGGGTGCTGCCCATGTGTTCCCAAGGTTACTCAGTGCCTTCCTGACTGTTCCAGCTTCTCTGCTGCAAAGCAAGTGACACCAGAACTTAGGGGCAGGATTCCGTGGGTGGCAGGGCTCTGCAGGGCTGGCTCATCTCTGCTCCACAAGGCGTCTGCCGGGGCAGAACCTCCAAGACAGGAGGCCCTTCAGCTCCTCGGTGTGGACAACCCACGCACACTAGAGAGAGTTCCTGGGTTGCTCGTTAAAAATTCCGGACTTACTGATTCAGGAATTTTTCTCAGGAGGGAATTAGCAAATTCCCAGAGAATTCTGAAGCCCAGGAAGGTTCGAAAACCACTGTTCCAGAAATTACACACAGTCCCGGGCTCCTGCCGGTCGGCTGTGCCACCAGCTGCCGTCAGGAACACCGAGGCCGTCGTCTGGGCTGGAATAACTCTGAAATCTAGGACATGCGCCAGGACCTTCCTTCCAACACCCCGCCTGCCCTCTTCTCCAGCCCGTGTAGCTACCCACCCACCTGTAGCAGCACAGGGACCCCACCGCACCCCGGAACCGGGCCCCGGCCCAGGAAGTGAAGCTGCGTGAGTGCTGCATGAGCCCGACCTCAGCCCTGAGTTCTGGGAGCAGGCGCCTCCGCCTGCGTCTCCCTCCTGGACCTCTGGGCCCCCGTCTTCTGATACCTGCTTGTCCCTTCGCCAGAGCTGGCCGGCAATTGCGGGACCCGGAGCAAAACGAAAACGGGGGGGCCCTTGTTCGAAACGCAGGGAAAGCCTTTCTCCTTCCCTCTCTCTCTCTCCTACCCACCCCCATGGTGTTGCTTGTTTGCTGTTTAAGATCGGCTCCCTCGGGCACGGGGACCCTGGCGGGGGGTAGGTGCGCCCAGGCGCCCGGGGCCTCACCGCAGCCCCTGTGCGGACCGTACGCACACCCCGCGTCCCGACCAGGCCTCCCCCGGGACCAAGGGGCCGCGGTCTCCGGGGGAGGGTGGGAAGCCGGCGGCCACCGGGACGGCGGGAGATGGCTCGAGGCAGGTGGCCCCGGAGCCAGCGCACTGGCCCCAGCGCGTCCTCCAAGTCCCAACGCCTTCGCCGGCAGAACCCAGCTCACGGACAGGATCGTGAGGACGCCGGAGGGGGCCCTGCCCCGGCCCGGCGCCCCTCCCCAGTGCTGCCTAGACCTGCTACCCTACAGCGACGCCTGCCTAAGCACCCCCCACCCCTCCTCATGGGCCCAGAATCCAGGGCTGTGTGTCAGCCGACTGGCCGCGGGTCATGTCCCCCAGCCTCAAGCGCCCGCTTATTCCTCCCCGGGCTCTGCACAGTCGCAGTGGCCGGGGGCTGCCTGCCGTCCTGCCGTGTCCTCCACAGCCCAGCCCCGCCCCTGGTGACAGCCGGGCTCTGCCCCGGGGGGCCTGTGCCCTGTCGCCCGGGACGCCGTCCTCCCAGCTCTGGGCCTCGGGGCCCTACCAGGCAGCAGCAGGGTCGGCGGCCTGGCCCACGTCCTTCTGGAATCTTCCAGATCATTCCCACCTGCTTTCCCTCCCCGCTCACCAGCACCAGGGCCCAGCCCTACGCCCCCTGAGGTTAAGTGCTGACTCTCCAGGGTTTGGATCCTGCCGGAGAAGGTGGGGCTAAAGGTGCCCCCATGGTGACCCTGAGTGAAGGGACGAGGGCCCGTCCGTCAGCCTCAGTGGGCGAGGAGAGTGGAAGCAGAGGCAGCGGGGTGTGGGCAGAGGTGGGTGGAGGCGTGGCGTGAACAGGAAAGGAGGGAAGCACCTCATCTTTACTGAAACTGAGCTGCACCCGAGCCAGTTTTTCCTGTTATGTATTGTCTTTTTTTTTTCTCTTAAGACTAGTTTTAGGTTCACAGCAAAACGGAGAGGAAGGATTTACTCTCTGTCCCCAGCGGCCCCATCCTCACACCCCGGCACGCCGGGGCGGGGGGCGTCTACGACAACGCCTGAGCCTGCACGGGCCCTGTCCCTGTCCCTGTCCCCCGGAGACCACGGTTGGCACGAGGGCTCGCTCGGTGGCGGATGTCCTGTGGGTTTGGACAGACGTCCACGACGTGGCTCCGCCATCACAGCAGGGGACAGACTAGTTTCACTCCCCCCAAGTCCTTGGTGCGCCACCTCGTCATCCCCCCTATACCAATGGTTTTTTAAAAGTTTTTGTTTAATTGGGGGAGAAAGAAAGGAGCCAGAAAAGCGTGCGCATTGGCTTCCAGGAGGTGAGCTTCCCAACGATGTCACGCTGATCTGCAGCCCCGGAGGGAAGCTGGAGGCGGGGAGGGGCGGGGCAGGGCGGGGCGGGTGGGGAGGGGAGGGGAGGGGAGGGGCGGGCGAGGAGGGGAGGGGAGGGGGGCGGGGAGGGGCGGGGCGGGCGAGGAGGGGCGGGGCCGGCGGGGCGGGTGGGGAGGGGAGGGGAGGGGAGGGGCGGGCGAGGAGAGGAGGGGAGGGGAGGGGGGCGGGGCGGGCGAGGAGGGGCGGGGCCGGCGGGGCGGGCACGGGAGGCACGTGGTGGGTGGGTCCCTCCTTCCTTCGCTCAGGCATCACCTGCGGGCGCCCGGGGCCTACGGAGCCAGGTAGGAAACCCCAGGGTGAGGGAGGCGCAGACTCCGCTGCCCCGGGGTCTGGGGGGCCCGGGGTGGGGGGCGGAGGCGCAGGCCAGTCGCCCTCGGAGGGGACGACGCCGTTGAGTGGCCCGGGCCGGGACGCTGGCGGGGACAGCGAGAAGCGCACGTGAGCCCGGGGATTAGAGCTGTGGTCGAGAGCGCGGTTCCGGCGTCAGGAGGGGGTCGATGAAGGTCGATTGTCGGATCAGAGCTGGTTCTAGAAACATCCCGCGGCGGAGCGCAGGGCGGAGCGGAGCCGGGAGGCCCAGGGAGGAAATGGCTGAAGTCGTCCGGGCCCAGGTGAGGGGGTTGGAGGGGGATGGAGGGGGCCGCCGGGGTGCAGCGGGGCGCGGGCGACGCGGGGGGACGAGGCGCCGGGGTGCGGGTCGGAGCGGCGGACGCGGGCGGCGCTGCCACCAGGGCAGCCGGGGGGCCGGCCAGGAGCTGGTCGCTGGGCCTGGAGGCCGTGGGCTCATCTTGTTCGAGGAGCCTTTGATGGCAAAAAGGGACAAAAGCCAGCTCGGACCGGCTCATGCAGACATGGGACAGTGCTAGTGGCTGCACGGGAGGCCGGGAGGGGGCCTGGCGCTCGGCGGGTGCAGGCACCCCGGGGCCGGTGCTAGAGCCGCCTTCTCCCCGCTCGGCCTCCCCGGCAGCTCACCCTCCTGTCCCCCAGCCCAGCTACTCCGCTGCCCCTTCTCACCGGGGACCCGGCAGTGACCCGTCTGGCCGGAGCCTCGTGCCCACCTCTGGGTCACATGCCAGTCTTGGAGCAGAGGGCCAGTCGGCTGTCCCTGAGCTGCCCGGGTGGAAAGTTCCGCAGAGGAGGACTTGGGGGTGGGGCTGTCGCCGGGGGGAGGGGGCGTTTGCGGGGCCCGCTGCGGCGTCCGGTGGGCAGGCGTCCAGGCGGGGCGTCCGCAGCTCAGGGGACAGGTGAGGGCTGCCGCCGGATGCGAGTTGTGTAGGAGCCGAAGCTCTGGGGAGCCCTGAGGTCATGGGGGTGGGGAGGGGGAGAGAGAGAAGAAAGGGGGTTCCCAGCAGCTTTATGGGGTTACCCCTGGGGCAGAGAAACCACGCTCCCTATGCCTGCAGAGCTGCCTGTAGTAGCAGGAAGCGGCACCCTCTCTGCCCCTGCAAAAAGGTTAACCTGCTTCGCGCTGAAGCCTGGGGGGATGTGTGTGTGTGCGCACACGTGTGTGCGATCAGGCAGGGCTCACAATCACTCATCTCTCGATAGCAAACACCTGTCTCTTCCTCCCTGTGCCCACCGTCGCTCGGGCCCACACACCCGATGGGGCACCGCCAGTTGGGCACTTGTTTGGTTCTTTTCATATGGTGGGATGTATTTGTCCTTTTTCCCCGTTTCTTTTGTTTAGCTGAGCTGTGTCTCCTCCGCTAGACTGGAGGACGCGCGGGGCAGTTATCCTGTGCCCCCTCCAAACCTCAGCCCGGCGCCTGCACGTTGCAGTGACTCGGGGTGTGCGTTTTGCAGACGGGGACAGAGCCCGGCTAGGCGGGCCCTGCGGGCCGTGTGGTCTGGGCAGCGGGGCAGGGACACAGTTTTGGGTCTCAGCCGTCAAGCAGGTCAGCGCCAGGACTGGGGCTTCTGCCCAGGCCGCGTGGACATGCGAGTTCTCAGTGAATGAGTCCACCCACTGGCGGGGGGCAGGGAGCATAGGCTGTGGCTCCGACCTTCGCAGGTGCTGCGCGTGTCAGGCGGGGCTTCTCCCTGGGCGGCTCATTACGGTCACCTGGGGACTGTTCCCATCCGGTGATGGGGCCTCACCTGAGGCCCATTAAACGGTCTCTGGGGTGGGGCTCCACGCCGAGGGTTTTTAAAGCTCCCCGGAGCTTCCTACTGTGCAGAAGGCTGGGCCTGCCCAGCCTAGGGTGTCCTGAGGGCGACACAGGGACAGCTGATGGGATTCGGAGCCAGACAGACCTGGGTTCAAATCCCAGCCCCACGGTGACTCGGCTCCTCTGGATTTGATGTCTTTGTCTCCAGAATGGGTGTTAATTGCCCCTTTCCCAGAACATCAGGTACGTACAGAGCTTCAAGTACATCGAAGCTGCCTAAAATAATAGTCCCCAGGCCTCCCTGAGACCCGCGGCCTTCACCGAGTAGACCCTCAGCTTCTGTTTCAGGGACATGTGGGGAGAGGGAGGCCCCTTCAAGGGTGCCATGACCGGGACGGTGGCAGCCGTAGTCACACGGAGCTGGGGACGGAAAAGCCTTCCTTCTCCTTCTGATTATAGAGGAAAGGATTCATAGTCTCCCTGACGTGACCTCTGTGAGTGCTTCCACACGTTACACAAAATTGTCATCTATCATCTATTCGTTTGGAGACTTTCCGTTTTCTGAAAAGCAGCGGGGACCCTGAGTCGGGGAGGGGACATCGCAGCTGGGACTGTTACTGCCAAGCCTGCGTCGCGTCCCTCCCTCCGACGGTGGCTCTCCACCCGAGCGCTGGCCTGGCGGGGCCTGGGCTCCTCAGCGGTCCACGAGGAGCCATCCGAGGGAGGCGGGAGGCGCCAGAGGCCCGGTGCGTGGGTGAGGAAGGCTTGCTGACGAGGGTCCTGCTTTGCCTTTGGAGTCCCAGGGTTGCTGGGCAAGGCCCTCTGCATTATGTCACACTGCAAGGTTGGCGTCGGCTGGGAAGCACTGGGCCCAGGGTTGAATTTTGTGTTGATACTAGAGATAGAGGCTCACCAAAAAGCTGCTTAGAAATCTAAAAATTTCTAGAGTTTGGAGGCTGCAAATGTTACATGTTTATCTGAAGATAAAGCTAACTGGACCACGAGGTAAGGAAGGGCAGCTTCAACTTGAGAGATGGTACTTAGACGATCAAAGCCCTTAACCACGTATATGATCAAGGTCATAGCTAAGGAAATACTGCCTGTTATGGGCTGAATTGTGCCCCCCCAGATTCAACCCCCAGCACCTCGGAATGTGACTGTATTTGGAGAGAGGCCTTTCAAAGGGTGATTAAGTTAGGGTGACCCTAATCCGATCTGACTGGTCTTATAAGAAGGGGGAGTTTGGACCCAGACACCAGGGATGTGTGTGCACGGTCCGTGTGAGGACACGGGGAGAAGATGCCCATCTACACGCCAAGGAGGGGGAGGCCTCAGGAGGAACCAACCCTGCCGACGCCTGGATCTCAGACCTCCAGCCTGCCCGGCCGGGACCCCTGGGCAGCGTGGCTCGGGTGCCTCACGTTCAGATCCGGGAGCGCCAGGCATTTCGTGATTGTATTAAGCACCACGCTCCTGGGCCTGAAACCTAGGATGGGTGTGGAGAGAAGGAAGGTGCATCTGGTCAGATCTGAGTGCCCCAAAGATCACGACCGTCTGTCCCCCAGGGCCTGAGAAGAGCCGTGGGGCTTCCTTCGCTCTGGCTGGAATCTTCCAAACCTCAGATCGGCGCCTCCTCAGAGGTGCCCGTGTCCCAGCTGCAGCCTCACTCACCGGGGAGCTCATCAAACACCTAGAATCCAGGGCGGAGGCGCGGGGTGGGAGAGAGTTAGCAGCCCCTCAGGGGGCCGACGTGCTCTGAAGTGTCTCTTGGCTCGGGAATGACCCCGACGCACCCACCCCCTGAAAAGCGCTGCCTGGCCCCCTGTCACCCCTCAGCGAGTCTCAAACTTCGAATCCACCTGTAGTTTGTTTGAAACTGCAGATTCCTGGGCCAGCTCCCCGAGACTCCACTGTAGGTCTGGAGGATGTTCCAGGTGATTCCACACGTGGGGTTCACGGGCCAGCCCTGAGACGCGCTTCCCCCACGCGAGTGTGTCTCTGCACCTGTGTCCATATCACCCACCGGCCGGATCCCCTTCCTCGCCATCTCTTCTGTTCCTCAGCTCCTGCCTCCCCCCCTGCTCTGCACTTGCAGGCTCAGCTCAGAGCACCTCCCCCGACAATCCGACGCCTCTCGTGCCCCCCTCCCAGCCCGCCCCCGGCCCGGCCTTCTCTTGCCGCACAGTTACGGCCTGGCCGGTGCAAAGACAGGGACCAGGGACGGTCCTGTGCATCCCTGACCCCCGGGGCCTGGCACTCAGCAAGAGGTGGACGCTTGTCGGTAGCCTTTCGGTTCAATTTATTTCCGTCCAATTCGATTCAGTGCAGTTCAACTCAATTCACATCAGCATAATAAGAGCCTGTCGCGAGCCCAGCACACAGACGCGGGCCTCCGCCCGGGGGAAGGGCCTGTCACCTGGACGCGTCCCCCACGAAGCATCCCTCATCGCGGCACCAAGCCCTCCCCGCCCGGCTCGTCTCTGAACATCCCCTACGTCGATACCGGCAGCTGCTAAGGTGTGTGTTCCAGCCTCCACGTCGCGGGCTGGCATCCCGCCCGGGTCGCCGTCCCCGTGACGGGGAAGCGCAGGCCAGACGGAGCAGCCGGCGGCGTGGGGCCCCGGGTCCACGCGTCCTCCCGCGGGCGGAGGACGACATCGCACAGCAGCTGCGCTACGGAGGCCGCTGAGCCCTGCCACGCAGCCAGCGCGGCGGTGGCGCCTCCGCAGAGCCCGCCGAGGGGCCGGCGCCGTCCCGAGGTTCACGAGGAGGGAGGCCGGCGTCCTTCTGCAGCAAGCAGCCTTGGTGGCGGGGCCCGGCCCGCGTGGCGAGGGATGGCGGCGCTGCGGGAGGGCCGGTGACATCAGTGCGCCTCCCCCCTCCTGCGTCTGAAACAACAAAGGGAGACGGTCAGCTCCTGGGCGGCCTCCCTGCGGGGTCGGGGCGCGGGGCGGCCGGCGAGGCCGGGGCCCAGTGACGCTTCGTGCTGCTCTTTTGGGTCCAGGTGCCCAAAAGCCCCGGAGAATCCCCTTCCTCCTACCCCGCCCCCCCATGAAGAAACAAATGGAAAAGTCTCGGATTGGGGGCCAGTTTCTAAAATGAGTCTATTCTGCGACTCCCAGAAGAAATCTTTATTGGGATTAGTCAGACTTTAATGCTCTGAGTGAGGATCTGGCATGAAACGAAGCCCAAAGCGTAGCCACGCGCCAGGCGTAAAGCAAAAACCCACCCAGGCGCGTCCGGAGAGACTTGGAGGGCTCGGCTCTGCAACTAGAGCGGCGCCCAGAGTCTCACTCACTCTTGCATTCACTCAGCAGACGTTTGTCGAGCGCCTGCTCGGTGCCGGGTCTGGACTGGGGCCTGCGGGAGGGCAGGGCGGCCTGGGCCCCCTGAGGTCGGTGCCCGGGGCGTGGCGGGCCAGGCCGCTGACCTAAGCCCGGCGCCGGGCGTGCGGGGCCTAAGGAAGCTTCCCTCGAGGAGGAGGAGCCGGGAGACCGCGCAGGGCCCCACCTTCGCCCGCGGTCCGCGCCCATGTCACAGGGACCGACCGGAAGGGCCGGGCGCCGTGCCGCGTGTCTCCTGCCGAAAGGGCGCGACCTGAGCCCCGTCACGAGGACGCAGCACACAAGGCCCGGCCGGGGACACGCGGAGCTACCGGCCCACCCTCCCTCAAGGCGCCCGTGTCCTGAAAGGCCGAGGAATCGTCCAGACCCAAGTGGCCCACGGACACGTGACAAGTGCACGGACGGCGTGAACCCGGACCGGCCCCCGAAGCAGGAGGACGGGCCGGGGGCGGTGCTGGGCCAGGTGGCGAGCGCTGGCCGTGGCCTGTGGCCTGGCGGTCACTGCACCGGTGTGGCACATGCCCTGGTCAGAGCGCGTGCCCGTTCCCGGGAGGGGTCAGGGACGGTGCGGGTCTCGTGCAGGTCTGTCTGTAGCGAAGGTCAGCAGTTAAGGATCTGGGTGAAGGCGGAGGGTGTGGGAATTCCTGTGCAGTGTTTCGCAGCTTTTCTCCAAGTTCCAAACTGTATGAAAATTAAAGGCTGCTCCCAGACTCGGTGCCGGCCGGGCGGGTGAGGGCAGGGCACCGGCGCCGCGTGTGGGCGGAGGGCGCGGAGGGCGGGCGGGCGGGAGTTCGAGGCTGGGGGCAGAGCGGGCCTGGGTTCAGAGGTCGCACGGAGACAGCAACAGAGGTTTGGGTCCGGCTCCTGCAGGCCGTGGGAGGGACCGGGCCGTCGCCGAGGGTCCCGGTGGCGCCTCGTGGCCGGGGTTGGGACCAGACCGGCGGTGGCACCGCAGGCACGGCCACCACGTGGGCGCCGCTTGTGTCCCCTGCTCACCGGCCGCGGGGAGCCCACTCACTGGGGACCAGGGCCGCGTCCCAGGGAGTGTTAGCAGGTGACGTGCAGGGGGACCCGTCAGAAGGGGCTTTCCTGTGGAGGTGACGGCGCCACGGAGTCAGGACATCCCGAAGGAGGTGGTTCAGGGAAGGAGCCCCCCGCCCCGCGTTGAGCTTGAGGTGTCTGTGGGACACTGGGGTTTGGCGGGGCGGGTCCGGGGTCCGGGTGCGGGGCAGAGCCGCCTGTGTCAGCTCCCGGGGGGCCTCGCCACCTCTCAGGAGCCGGGTGGCCGCGGGCAAGTGGCTCTGTCCATGGACACCTTGGTCTACATCCCTCAGCAGTAACTGGTGCTACTAGATCCTCCTCAGACGAGGCTGGGGGCCCCGAGCATTGAGAGTCAACACGAGGGAGACGCTTAGAAGAGGCCCCGGGTCGGAGGAAGCGCTCACCACCTCCCCGGCAGCCACCACCATCCTCAGCTGGCCTCAGGCATCCAACACGAGGAGAGGAGACAACGGCGGGGGGCAGTGAAGCAGCCCCGTTTCTGTACAAGGACAGGGGGGCCACTCAGGTCCAGGCTGACACCACTGGCTGCGGCGCGTGCGCTGTCCTGCCACAAGCTAGTCCAGGGCTTCCCGAGGGCAAGCAGGACCGCCAGGCGAGACCCAGACTCTCCTGGCGAATGTTCTGCAGTGCAGTTGTGGGAGCACTGGTGGCGGGCATTAAAATGCAGATTCCTGGGCGGAATTCGGCAGCTCTGGCCACGGCGCCCTAGGCAAACCTCCAGCCCTTCACCCCCAATCTTACGGGCAGCAAGGTTGGTGAATGCCGCCTAAGAGCAAGAAATAATTGTTGAAGTGATTCGTTTGGAGGGAGAAGGAATGGCAATTATTTTCATCCTTTATCTCAAGCAATCATTTTGGACCCTTTAATTTCCATTATTCAATAAAATAGGTAAGATTTAAGTGGGCAGACAATTCCCATCATTTTAATAAAGGCGCTGTTTCCTTGGGAAAAAATGAGGTTGAGGTAGTTATTATTACTTTTTACTTGAGCCTGGATAAAAGATTTTTGACAAAGGAAGGCGTGATAGAGGTCTTCACGCACACAAAAGACCGTTGTAAGGGAGAGAAAGCAGATTTTTAAAGGTGATCTGGAGGGCGGAGCTAGGACACAGACACAGGGTAGCCGATCTGGACTCCAGCAAGAACTGTCTACTGGCTGAGCTGTCCGAGGTGGGGAGGCCGCCTGGCCAGGTGGCCAGAAAGCCGGCCTACATGACTCTGTGGATTCTCTCCAGCTCTAATGTTATATGAGGCTCTATTAAGTACAGAAAGAAATATAAGGACCACACCTTTTAAACAGAATTTCACCATTCTAGGGAAAAAAAGTTGATGATGATGGTTTTCAGTTGGCTGACAAATGAACATTGTTTATGGAATGAGGAAAAAATACATTCCTAGTAGTGAAAATGAGGTTACTCTGCGCCAGGCACTGGGATGGCTTGCTTTTCTCATGCAGTATCTTTAACAAATCCAACCAAACACTTGGCGTATAGTGAGGGCTTTACATTGATTGAACGTTAATAACTAACAATTTTAGTTACGATTATCCCCATTCTAGGGAAGAAGACACAGGTGGGACCGATTAGGTGACTTGTGTAAGATTGCTAAGTGGGTGAGTCTGGATTCAAACAAGGGCCGTTAACCGTCATACTCCTATCCAATGAGAGAAAGTATTTCACGAGTGCATCCGAAGTAAACACGTGCGTGTGGACGGGGCGCAGGCAGAGCAGACGGGCAGTGGCTTTGTCTGAGACCAAGTTTCTCTTGGGAGACAAGGCTCCAGAGAGCACGTGCTGTGTGTGTTTGGCCAGCTCTCCAGGTGACATGATCACTCAATCCAAGTCACTTCATTGACGTCTTAGCAAAAGCAGTTATTTTCACTTTAGTCCCGTGTTTGGTTTGGGGTGGAGGTGGAGCACAGGATGCCCAGGCCGGTGGGTTGCAGTGTTTGGAGGAGGTGGCTTGCTTTGGGGGAGGACAACTCCTAACAGTCTTCCTGGCGATGCCTTGGGGAGGCCCTGGGAATGAACCGGCACGGCTGTACCAGCCGTGAGCAGCAGAGGACGGCAGAACATGCCCGCGCAGACGGGTTTCAGGGGGCCTGGGGGTCAGGGTTCTGCTTTAAAATGTTTCCCTGTCATTTGGAGGATTCTTGCAGAGAAGGAATACTACTGATTTAAAGTTATGATGCAGGTAATGAACTAGTCCCTTGTAAGAAAATTAGCAACTTTTTCTTAAGTCTTAATGACACGGCTAGCCTCCTGACTTGAAACTCTCCTTTTGGAGCTGTCACCTCTGATACCTTATCTCATTGTCTCAACTTGATATAATTTGCCAAACTTGGATTATACGTTTAACGAAAACTATTTAAGTTTACAGTTCACTCACGATTTGGGAACTTACTTGATTGTGTGAAGCTCGGCTGTGACACCCCATTGTTTCACTTCCTTTTCTGGAACTCACCCACGGGATTTCACTTGAGCCACCTTCCCGGCAGCTCCTGGGCACTCGCCTGCCAGTTTCCTTGGCTCTGTTTGGTAAACGCCGCCTGCTGGGGCTGCAGCCCCCGTCCCTCCCTAGAATCCTCACCGCGCAGATGAGGCCGGCAAGTCGACCTCTTTTCTCCTGGGTTTTCGGTGAATGGGGACCGTGCGGCCACCGGGAGAACCTCCGTATTACGAGGGAGGCAACAGGGTTCTGCGAAGGCTCTGGACACAGACCAGCCCGCGTTCCAGTCTCAGCTTTGCCACTTCACACTCGACCGCGTCTTAGTACGTCACTGGTCTTGTACATTCAGTTTCCTCATCTGCAAGACGGGGGTGTTACCTACTTCACTGCAGGGCTGTGAGGTTAACTCGTATTTATTAAACACCTACCACATGCCAGGTACCGTTCCAAGACTTGGGGACCCGGTAACTGGAAACTCTTGCTGTCACGAAGCTTAAAATTCGAAAAGGGGGTGACGGGCAGCGGAAGGGCCAGGGAGCGGTGAGGGACGAGGCCGACACCCAGGGTGGCGCGAGGCGTCGGGAGGGCAGGCGCCCTGGACGAGGGAAGGCTGCGGGGGGTGCCGATGCAGGGGGCGTCTGGGCAGAGGGAGTCACTGCCGCGGCGGGGGGTGGGGCCGCGTGGGCACCAGGGCTGGGAGGGCCGGCAGTGCCAAGCACGGGCTGGCACAGGCCCAGATGGAGATGCAGGTGGTTTATTAATGTGAAGGCGTAAGAGATGAGAAGCAAGCCTGGGTGCCGTCCAAGGAAACCTCTTTTGAGGATTTTCTACCAATCCATCTTGATTTTCTCTGAGCATGTAAAGCGACAGAAACATCTAAGTTTTCGAATGGGCTCACTTTCTTTCTGGGCTACAGCCAAGCTGCCTACAACCATTGCGATTATTATACTCATCGTAGGAGGCTCAAATAAATTTAACACTTGTATTTATTTCTTCCATTCTAAAATATAAGCACATTACAAACACTTTGAAAAGGAAAAAAAATCCACCACTCTACCACAAAAACTGCTTTAGCATTTTGTGTATTTCTTTTCAGACTTTGGACTGATCTGAAATTTACTTAATACTGAGCGTTTCAAGCATTGTAGAGAAGAAATTAAAATGCTGGTTCTTACTGCCCTAATATTTTTTGATTCATTTCCTTTCAGCAGAAAAGACTAAAAATATTACATAGTTACAAAGACTAAATCGCCAGAGTATGCACAGCTTCTAATCAAAAGTTGCTTTTTCTATGAAGAACACATTAATTCAGCTCTACCACTTACAACAAAATCATGAAAAGAAGGAAATTCTCGGTACTGACTCAGTGATATACTGATGAAGTTAAACCAAAGAGGCATCTCTGCTTACTTAAAAACGTTTAAACGGTCAGAGTATGTAGTCTCTAATTACTGGGAACCGAAACTTAATATGCGCACACACGTACATACGTACGCGTGTGTGTGTGTGTCGGGGGGAGGTGTCTTATGACCATCATTTGAAAAGTCAAAGAGCTCACAGCCAAACAGCACATGTAAAGCTCATCTTAAGTCTTCTTCATTCTAAAACAAAACTTGTCACTTGAAATGTCTAAATTCTGTATGTTGAAAATATGTAAAGCTTTTTACAAATTCCAGAGAGAAATTAAGATCAAGGTCATAGCTTCCCTTCTTTGCTTAATATTTTAGATGCACTTTGTGCTCAAAGATGAAGACCTAGCAGTAAAACGCACTGGCACGTTACAAATCATTCTGTATTGAATGCAAATCCTTTCAAGATCAGCTTTAATTAGTGATATGCAAATAAAAAGATGCGTTTGAAGATGAGTTTAGGCAGTAGGTTGGACCAATGGAAATAACCAAGAAAAAAGGGTGTTCTTGGGTTTACCAAACTGGAAAAACTGTGATTTCCAAATACTCACTGAGCAGGAACTTTTCTCAAATGTTTCATTAACTAGTCAGTCCTAAAGGTGGCCAGATAACTTTCTCACAGTCACCAGATAAAACCCACACTGCAGAAGAACGTTTTGTCATAAATAGCCTGATTAAAATACACTGCCCACTAGAATTAAAATAGCAGACACCCAAGACCTCTTGCAGTGAAGTAGGAAATGTAAAAAAAAGTATTTTGAACCAGAGGTATTTTTGCCTATGCTGAATAGATTCGGATTTCTTTAAAGTTCTTAAGTTGTTAAGATTTTGAAATGGAGAGAACTGAAATCTAATTTAATTCATAGCAGAGGTAAATTAGTAAGAATGTATTAAATATTTAAGGGCAAATCACTGTACCTGGGCCTCTTTAAGATTTAATGTTGGATAAACAGGAGTCACGTTACTGAAGAAGGACAGAGATTTATGGAGGGAAATAAACATCGGTGACTTGTTGGTTTGGGGTTACAGTAAAACATTTAAGTGAAAGTGAATCACGGGCAGTTAGAAGGGCAGGGGGAATCCAAGGGCCGGCGTCCAGTGGCTAGACGCACAGGTCAAGGCTGGCGAGGAGGGAGCGGAGGTCCCAGGAGAGGTCTTTGGGGCAGAAGCTGGGTTGAAAAGAAGTTAGAAGACTGAAGGCCCAGTGAAGAAGGGGAAGCCCGAAGCCCAGGAGGACCGGAACCGTAACAGCCAGAGGGGCACGAGAACACTCCAGACTGAAGACGGGAAGGTTTCCGCCCAGGGGCACGGGAGGACAGAAGCCGGGACGGGGAGGACGGGGGGGAGGGGACGGAGGCCAGGCCCGGAGAGAAGTCTCCCGAGTATCTGGAGACGGGACTTGGTGCCAGGAACGGAGGCGCCCCGGGCAGGCGGCTGCGGGCGCGGGCAAGCCCTCGAGGCACAGACACGGCGGGGCGGCCACGGCCTCTCGCCGCTGGTCCCTGAAAGGAGAGTCTTCAGGCGCCAGCAGGTGTGCTGTCCGGGAGGAATGCGACGAAGGCAGGTCCCCCACGGGAGCCACCCTCGCGCCACCGTGCGCCCTGCAGCTTCAGGACGGCAGCCTCAGCCGCTCCGGGTCGCGCTTCCACTCCGTGGGGACAGAGGCCACCCCTCGCAGGGGCACATTTTGAAAACACGCAGCGGTATTTTAACTGTGAGACGGTCACTCGGTCGTGAACAGGATGAGAAAGTCACGCAAGACCGGAAAGTACTGCAAGTCTGACACTCAAGTGCCCGGCGCCGCAGGGGCCCCAGGCCTGCTGCCCGCTCTCCGGGGCGCCGAGCGTTCACGTACACTCGACAGGTACCCTGACTTAAGGCACAGAAGGGGCCTACCTCGGAGAGAAACTGCCAAGCAAGTCCTGCGTGGCGCGACCAGAACGCGGTAAGGCGTCTCGCGCGCCAGCCGCAGCGCAGCACATCGCAGGCGTCGGGCCGGAGGCGGCGTGCGGGGCCGCGGCGACCTGACGCGCATCTGCGCCCCCCCAACGCTGCTCCCGACCAACTCGTTTCTCACGCTCCTCTCTAACGTGCTTTTAGAGCTTGAGCACCCGTTTTGACAAATGTGATTCAGATGGATGATGGGACCAATGGATTTCTGAAAAAACGTTAAGGCCGATGATCTTTGGGTGGCTCGGTCTGAGGCTGTAAGAAATTCTGAGAGGCGTTTCAGAAATGTTTTTTGAACGGCGGGCGATGGCATCACTGGAACGTGTGCCGCCTCCCCAAGTGTTCCGAGAGCTGCGTGTGCAGGCTCTAACACCCCGGGCAGCCCCAGAACGCTGGTTCATTAGTAGACCCATTATTAGAGCTGGCCCCCTTGCATGTCCATCTTAAGGCGTTTACTCTTTCATTAAAAACGAACACTGTTTTACTTTTCTATTCGGTAGAGTTTAACCATCACTCCACAACGAAGCCCAAAAAGCACTACCCGCACCTGCGTCGCGCGCGCTTCACGGGCTGTTCCTGCAACACGGCGTTTGTGGCAGCACTCACCCACGTGCCAGGCCGTGTCCTCGGCACCTCATAACTCCGGGGGTCAGGCACCCCAGGCTGAAGCCCAGTGCCTCCAACTCAGAAGAGCGAGCCGGGATTTGAACCCAAGCAGACCGATGCGAGTCCATTCTATATACCTCAGTCCTCTTTCTTTTTGCTAAAGTAAACTAGATTTAAGGAGAAAAAATCATTTGACGTTGTATTAGGCAAAGGTACGAATCAAACTGGGACTTCCAGGTATTTCTCAATGTAAAAAACACACCGAGACGCCAGAGGTGAGCTGCCTTCTCACCGTCACCACTGGTTCCTGGCCAGGGCAGACTCCGCCCTAATCCCCAGGCCGGCACACCACGCGGCCCCACCTCTCTCTGTTCAGCCTCACAGAACTGCCAACAATAGATACTGGGTTATCAGCAGGACTCCTGAACACAGCCCTCTGGAAGACGGCCAGTAAACACTGGCCCACGTTTCCTTGTCTTCTTCAAACCCTTGTGTTAGGTTTCCACGTGAGGGCTGTGAACTAGAAGCCGGGACAAAAGGCCAGCAAGACACAAAGATCATGGCCCAGCAGACAGGCCAATGAGACAGGATGAGGTCATCAGTCGTTCACAGGTACCGTAACAGAAAGATACGTGAGGGGCGGCAGGGATCAAGAAGGGCCTAGCCAAGTCATCTTCAGCTGTGGTTTCTGAACTTTAAATAAGGGCTGTCCTTCCTGTGTTCCCCAGGTGATGCTAGGTTTCCTTTTTAATGCTCCATTGTGCCCTACTGAGGGAAACCGCTGTCTGAACAGTAAGACACGACAGATGCCTAACCTGCTTCCCAGCTCCATCCCCGTGTGTGTGTAGCCCAAGAACAGGGAGACCATCACTCTCACCTCTAACACGAAGGTGAGTCTTTCAGTCCTTGAAAATTCAAACTAGAAAACCCACCTTGAAGAAAATGTTTTTAACCATGATTTTGAAATAACCATGAGGTTATTTGAACTTGCTAGTCGCTGGATTCTAGAAAACCAAGTATTTGTTTAAGCTGCCCGAATGCTTGGTTTTACAAAGTCTCCATCTTAAACCTGGTACAGGGAAGAGAATATATAAGATCCAGAGTAAGACGGGTCTGAATCCAGAGTCAGTACGAAACCTCGCACGAGCTTCTTAAACTCGGAGGTTTCGGTTTTTCCCATGTGTATAAAATGAACAGTTATCACCTTCTTTCAGTGGGTTGTTGTGAAGGTTTATGAGATGATAAGTGGAAAGGCCCAACGGAACACAGTACATGGCTGATGTTTAATAAATGAGCTCCTTTCCTACTGCCTTAAAAAAAAAAAAAAAAGCAGCTAACTGGTACCCAAACCCTAATCATATTCCTATATGATTCCAAAAGAAAAGAAAAAAAAACTCTAAAACTTCGGATTATGTAATTAACTACTGTGTAAGTCCAGCCTTTTGTGGAAATGGAAAAGGAGTAAGAGTCCTGAAGAAATTATTTAGATGTTCACAAGTCAGTCCCCAAGTTTTGTCCTTCCCTCCTGTTCTCTTCTAAGGATGATGATCTTACGAATACAGATCAACATTCCATTCACTTGAATAACCAGGGTCTTGTTTATGTGTCAAGTTGCTCTTCACTAAGCTGGAGATACTAGTTCAAAGAAAAGTAAGATTTTATTTAATAAAATTAGAGCAAATTTATTCATTTTACAGCTATAAATGATGCCGTCCAAAACTGTGGTAAATTACTTCAAGTGTATCTGGAAATGTCTTTAAACGCAAGGGTGTAATTTATCAAAATCTTGCAGAAATGATGTGTATTGTGCCAAGTTCATTGGTTAAAAAAAAAAAAAAAAAGTTATTTAAATGCTCTAGCCAAATAAATTTTCCTTCATACCAAGGGTATGGATATCATTGTACCACAAAAGATGAATGCTATATAAGAGCCTCACATACTGTTACATTTATCTACTCCTGTACCTCCAAAATAGCACCAGTCATTAAGGAAAGGCTTCAATATCACATCACCACCGTTTGCTTCTTCCCAACAGAGCCAAAACACAATTCCAGGCTCATGAACTGCAAATACACCTTTAGGGCAGGGCAGTGGCTTTTTAAATTTTTTTTTTTTTAAGATGTAAATTTGCCTTTTCCTCCTATCAAAGTCACTATTTTCTGAAGCTTATTTAAAATGAAAAACTTCACTAGAGTCAAGTCAATGATCCTTTCCCTCTGATTTCTCTTTTCCTCAGGCTTCTACCTTGGAGGTACCATTTCCCTCTTCAAGGGGGCAGGAACAGTCTTACAAGTCACTTACTATGTAAGACCATGAAATGAATGATGCAGCTGTACAACCAAGGTGAGATCCATGCTTTATGAACACATTATTCTCACACGTCCCAGTGACAGGCTTAATACACAAGATTCTCAGTTCATTTTACAGACTCTGGAACCAAGTTGTTCAAAAGATGAATTCTGAAACCATGGTTGGTGTAGCAAATTAATATATCAAAACAAACAAAAACTTCAAATATTTACATTTAAAAAAGACATTTAAAAAACAGGCTACTTATTAAGTAAGTGTGCTTGAACAAACCATGTGTGGAATTGAATTCCATTCATTATGGAGTTAGTTTCTGTTAAACACTGACACTACAGAGACCCCTGGCATCTGAGGACTTAAAAATTTAAGTGTTCCCAATCTATGCTAAAAAATAAAATATGACATAATTTCCGTGCGCTAATTTGAACCTCAGATATGGAAGGTCTAATACATATAAGGCAGATTACTCAGGAGTCAGAAGGCCTGGCACTTGCAACTCAGCGTGGCTTTGCCATTGCCGAAGTATCACCAGGAATTCAATAAAATGCTCTGTAGAGGTCATTTAAATTTTTTGATTACACCTTACTTCATTATGTCCTAGTAATTTCACAAATTTGGACATTCACAAAAATGTTTTGAAATATATCAATATTCCTTGAGAAGGTGGAGGGTCTCCTATATTACATCAAATAAAAACCATGCGGTTTCTTAGAGCTCACAGAGCTTTCCAAACTAAACTACTGATCATACAGCCCAATTAAAAACTCAAACACTTTATATTACAGGTATAGAAAGTTTATAGCTCAGCACTGCCAATATAGTTAATTTGACACCTTAGCCCTACTTGCAAAGCGGTTAACAGCTTTACAGTAACTTGTTTTATCGTCATTGTCTTTGGCTCAGATGTTTAAGGACTTAAGCAACTTGGAAAGGTTTTTCATTTGTGTTGTTTCATTTTTTTGTGTGGGCACGGGTGCAGGTGGGGATTATAGTAAAGAGGGGTCAGTTCATTATAATGAAGACAGATCAGGAATTAAACAGCTACTAAAATTTCACTTACCATTTCCTTACAAAATTACGTGGGAGAATATGACTTGAAGACAGAGGGAAAAGCCTCGGATGTGTTCATACTGTTTTACTCTGCTGCTTATCCAGCCTGACAATAACGCCGAACTTAATTTACTACCTAGGGCAAGGGCAACTAAGAGGGATTTTATGAAGCCCAATTAATTTTGGTTCTGATACCTTAAGTGCTTAAAATTTTGGAGTTCTTCAGATTAACTTGGAAAAAAAAAAAATCAACAACCAAAATACCCCAAAGAAAGATTAGATAAAAAACAATTGGTTAACCATTAAAAATTATCTAACAACTCTTTAACAGGTTAGGATTAGTTGGAATTTTGCTTAGTCTGTAGACCAAGGCAACTTTTCTTAAGCAAGATGCTTCTATTAAGGAGAGGAAAATGCTCTCTTAAAAAAACAAAACAGAGTGGTCTAAAAATCATCCCAGAGCTATCTCTTGGGTCAGAAATAGAACAGTGGACAACTCAGTTTCCACATATGTACCTTTTTTCCTTTAAAAAAAGAGAGTGAAGTTGGTTTTATGTATCAAAACCAGAATTTTCATGTTTCACAATTTTGGTGCTAGAGATCCCCAAATTCCTTGAACTTATTTGGGAAGGTTTCGGAAGGTGCGCATTATAGTAAACAGCAGCAAAATACCAAAACAGTTCTACTGCTAAAAAGCAGCTACGCCTGCTCGTGCCTTTAGAATACTAGTTGTAAAACAGCAACAACATACAAATTTGTGCCATCAAGCGGGATTTGCGCTATTCTAAAGAAGAAACGTTTTCTTTAAAAACAGTCCAAGGCAGGACATCTACAGTCATACTGGGCAAATGCTGAGTTTTGGGGGAAAATGTCAGAAAATGTCCAAAAGGAAGAGACAATAGCATTATATTTAGTATTCTAAAGGCATGCGTCAGATAGATAGTTCAACAATGATTCTGGTAAGACCAACTGCTCACATACATACACACACACACTCACATAGATTTTAATGGTTTTAAAAAAACCAAATTTGTTACTTTAGAAAAATAAATGCAGTGCATTTTCAGCAATGTTATCGCCACAGACTCTGATTGCTCAGTCCACACATTAAGTAGTAGTTGCCTTCTATGGTGATATGGCTTCTCTGCACTAATTCCCATCAGGCCGAAAAACATTAGGGCGGGTTAAGTAAAGACCGAATTGTTGCACAAAGAACATTTACTCATCAGATCCCACCGATCTCTTCTGTGCCCGTTTCCTGGGCAACCTTCTTGGTGAAGCTTTATCTGGAAGAAAAGAGAAAGTTCTGACTTGCCTGGCTATCGTGTATGTGTTCAATTCAAAAGCATTTTCCTTCAACTTTACCATTAAGTTAAGAAAACGACACATGCAAGAAGACCATCTAATAATAAATTACTCTTATCTAGCATAGGTTTTTTAACCTTTAAAGTAATCCTTCAAGAGGTAACTCAAAATGAAACTCTACCTACTTGTAAGTTGCTAAGAGTTCTCATCACACACAAAAAAATTTTTTTGGTAACTTTGTATGGTGACAGATGATGACTTACCGTGGTGACCACTTTCCAATGTGTACAAGTTATCTATCATTATGTTGTATACCTGGAACTAATATGTCATTCATTATATGTCAATTAAATCTTTTTGCAATTAGGGTGGGAAAAGATCTAATCTTGATCACTGTAATGTTGAAGCTACCATACAAAATCCTGAACTCCACAGCTCAGCATGTTTATACATGATACATGCATAAGTAAACTCTTTACAAATAGCATAAAAATTTTATATTGATTACAAATTAAAGACTTAATATTTATAAATGCAGTGCCATGCAGTTTGCATAATTTTTGGTAATTTCATAAATTTACCTGAAATGAGCAGCAGGTTAAAGGAAATTATACAGCACGTCAATACTAAAAGCATCCTACGCACATAAGCACTATCTTTTTACTTTTTTCTCTTATGTTAGAGTCTTAGTGTGGTCTATTAAGCAAAAAATAAACTGGTGGTGAGTTTCTTCCACTTCTATCCAGTAAGGAGTCATCTAGAAGTTTCTTTAAAAAGTGAAAGACTGTCTTCTGACCATTGTCTTTTTCATATTTTCTAGGAGCACCTAACCTATTAGGAACGTAAGTTCTTTGCGGAATAAGTTACACATTACAATTATTTTTCCAGTTTAAAAAAATATACAGTAAATGTTTACAAAGAATATTTAGAAGCTAAAAATTCTTTTCAAAAAACTGCTTAAGAATTAATGACTGAAATATCACGTGAGAGCTGGCCTCAGTGCTTTATTGAGGTTGGTAATGATGTGTTTCGGGGGCTCCAGTGCCTAAAACTGAGCACAGAAGCACTTTTCTGACAAAGAAAGCCTACAACTTTCATCAAATTTTCAGAAAGGTTAGACTATGAATTACTGCGTCTTCTACTCCTAAATAATTTTTAAATATAAGCAGCAGCTGAATAATCTTTTTTTTTTCAAAAAATGCTTCAGAATCTAACAGCCACCTATGTGGACACAGCTGTTACTATGGATTAAAATGGTCCTTACTGACTCCCAACAATGTCAACCCCCTGCAGCAGGGTTTTAAATACAGGAATACACAAAAAAGAGCCTCGGAGAACCTGCAAAGCCTGTTCGTCCAACACACATGAATTTCACTTCATCAGTAAGACAGCCGATCCAACTTACCTTAACAGTGAGTCTAAAACCTTCCCCTCCCACATGTCTAGCTCATCAGAGTTAAGCAGCAGACAAATGAAACACACACAGAGCAGCCTGGAGTCATCCAGCTTTGGGGAAAATGGCTCCAAATGCCTCAACAGCCTAGAAAGTGGCATTTCATTTCAGCAAAGAACAATGAAATGTGTATAATGGTGCTTCTCAGTCATCAAAGGAAACCACGTCCTTCTTACCTCCCCCAAAACCCTAAAAAACTTTAAAAAAAGAAAACAGAAAACCCTAAACATGATGTCTCATATTGAATAAATGGGGCAGATCCAAAAATGCCTCTCCTGCCCATTTAAAAAAAGACTAAATTGTAGTAAAATGGTAACTCACTCCAACTTTTTTCATTTTAGAAAAGAGAAAGGCAAGATGTTAGCAGAAAGTTAAAATGGTCCCTTTCCTCTTTCTGGGACTGCATAATCTAATTTCCTACCTCACCTGTGGGGAAATACTATATAAATAACTTTCAGATGGATTTTTTTTTTTATTAATGAGATACATGTCACAGTTTTCTAACAGATCCCTGAGTTAAAGTCACATTACACAGAAGACTTCATAGTTAGTTATAGCTTCTGATGAAGCTTTCCCTATGTACACATATGAAACAGGAATAGTTGCTTGCCGCAACTAGAGAAAGCCCACGCACAGCAACAAAGACCCAACGCAGCCAAAAATAAATAAATAAATAAATAAATTTTTAAAAATTGTTTAAAAAAAGGCAATGAAGCCATACTGCTTTTATGGCAAATGTTTTTAAAAAGTCCAATTACAATTGGAGAAAAAAAATCTATACTCTTCTATAAAGATTAATATTTAACTAGCTGCATATAAAATAGAAACTGAAATATACGTTAGGAAAACTATCAGGCAGTATTGTAGGTTTATTCTTTCAAAAATAGTGGGTAGTTGGCAGTTTTTCTAATAAATATGGTGATAGAAAACTGTTCCCGTATTCAGTACACTTACTGTAAAGTATTCACAAACTATACAACAGCTCCCAACACATCAAACACCATTAAAAAGATGAATTGCCTCACCTCTCCTACTCTGCACTGAAGCCACAGGAAAGAAGAGAGACAGGAAAAAGGTTAGGAATATAGAGAATTCACACATTTGTATACAAACTGCAGATGTGGAAGCATTTCTAAATTAAAGCATAAATATAGTGCACAGAATAAAAATGTGATGCATTCACTGCTCATCATATTAGATTCGTACAAGCCATGAAAAGATGAGTGTTAAGGAGCACTGACCAAGCATTTTTTTTGCCAAATCTAAGATACTTAATTTCCATTTAAGAGAAAAGTTTCCCAGGCGAGTTTGCAGGAGTACTTACTGATCTGATTCAAAGTTTCCTGAGGAATCCAGCTCATGTCAACATCACTCTGACTCGAGGTACCCGTCTCTACCTTCTGTATGGGTCTCTTGCGCTAAAAGAACAGAAAAACATTATTGTAAAGGAGTTCCATTATATTATTTACTATAATTTTAAAACCACCCATCAAGCTACCCACTTAAATATAATAGATAAACATGTTCTCTTCTAGTCCTAAAACATATTCCTCAAATATTTTTTTAACAAGGCAGGAACATCATGTCTACACCAATATAAAGAATAAGGAATTAATCTGCAAAATTACTTATTTTCAGTCTTTAACGACCTTTTCCTCTGCTGTAAATCTTCATATGTTATTACACAATTGGTAGACCAAGTAAGAACTTCTATTTTTACAATGATTTTCTTTCATTTTGGGAATCAAATCTTAAAGAATAAACTTATTTCCACATTAAACAAAAGTTGGGATAATTACTGAAATGTTGCATGCAGGCAGATCCCTGCATTATTAGCTAAATACACTTAAACAGCTGGCATAAATAAAACAAAACAAAAATATATAATCCCATTTAAGCTAACAACCTCAAACTTTGTTCCTTAAGTATTTGCAGCAAAACTGCTAGAAAGTAAGAAAGTGATTCAATTCCACTCTTTGGTCCTATTCTTTAAAAAAAAAAAAAACAAAAAAACAAAAAAACCCCACCTAATTATTTACCTAAGAAACAGAATATTAATTTTACAGTCCACAAATTGGACTCTGAATACACAGAGATAACTGAAAAACTGGCTTATACCTAATACATAAACTTATAGCAAAAATGCTGACTATTATGAAAACAAGGTAAAGAATGTTATGAAAATTAACATTCAAGCACTAAGTATTTTTCTTTTAAAAAGTAAGGATTTATTAATAACATTTACTGCTAATTTTACATAGGTTTGATTGCCTGACTTACTGCTTAATAAAGATTAACCAAAATGTCTAGCAATTGTTTAGGGTCTAGTTCATATCAGTGTAGTTGACACAAATCATGTTATATACTGAGAGGAATAGTATGGGTTATTTTGTTTTGGGGTTGGTTTTTTTTTGGCAGGGTGAGGGAGAAGAGGGACATGAGGATACAGTGGCAGAATTAGCTACCATGTTCAGAGACAGGAAACCATGATTACACCAGGTGCTTCAATGCTGCCACTCTACTACTCTAACTCGAAACACAATTCTGACTTAAATATGGCCAAATTCATTCGTTCTTTTTCAAATGAAGACTCATTAAATTGCTAATCAGAAGTCAGCCCTATAGTCAAGAGTATTAAAGCAAATATATAAAAGCTGCATTACTTATAGATAAAATACATATCCATGAAAGAGTATGATAAACAGAAGAATGAAATCTTATGTCTGAGTTTTAGGAATAAAAATTCTAGCATAATATAGAGTTACGTAACAGTGAGAAGGTAAATACCATCCTGGAGAATGCAGACAAAGGACACCAACTGCACGTGGCAGTAGAGTCTAAACAAATCCAAATCATACACCCAAGGTCTCCTCTTCAGGCTTTATTTTATTTATTTTTATTGTTATCATTATTTTTTTTAAATAGGTCTTCACTGGAGTGCAACCGCTTCACAATAGCGTGCTTGTTTCTGCTGCACAACAAAGAGAATCAGCCACATGCACACACAGCCCTGACCCCCCGGGCCCCCCACCCCCCAGGTCATCGCAAAGCATGGAGCCCATCTCCCTGGGCTATGCTGACGTCCCCCACCAGCCAACCACCCCGCGCTCGGTCGTGTATATATGTCCGTGCTACTCTCACTTCGTTCAGGCTTTATTTTAAAAAGGCACAACAGGGCTTCCCTGGTGGCGCAGTGGTTGAGAATCTGCCTGCCAATGCAGGAGACACGGGTTCGGGCCCTGGTCTGGGAAGATCCCACATGCCACGGAGCAACTAAGCCCGTGAGCCACTATTACTGATAAATAAATTAAAAAAAAAAAAAAAAAAAAAAAAAGGCACAACAAACCTGTAATCTACAAACCCACAGTGAGAGCAAGAAGCCACGAATAACTAGACTGCACTTAGCACTGTAACGACTTCTGAAGGATGGCTAGAAGAGCTGTTTATCTATACTTACCTTTCTGGATTCGAGGAGCTGGTGAAGGCCGACCACCACCAGAAGCCCAAGACCAGCAAGGAACATCCACATAAAGATTCTGACATAAAAGGAGAGGGTACAAACTGGCTTTAGTTCACAAGAAATACCACAGCTCATTAAAACTATAATTGTGCTTTAACTCCTACGAGACATGAGTTAATTACAACAATAATTCTAACAAAATATAATTTTTCCAAATAATTTGTGGGGAAAAGGAACAAAATATTTTAAATTCAACGTAGATCCAGGTAACAGTTTTATAAATTTACCTTTAGCAACAGTCAGTCCCCACCCCCCAAAAAAGGCATATGACCTACAATGAATTACTTCATAATTTGTTATAGTCAAAGCTCAGTTAAAACAGCTGCATTAGGTGTTGTCTTCCTCAAATATTAGACTTTGCACAATTTTATTTAAAAGTTACTTTTAGTGAATTATATGAGTATACAGTGAAAAATGATTCATCATTCGCAAAGGACACATTTTTCAAGATAAAATCTTCTGGTTTATGTTTTCAATAGTAATTTTGGAGGCATGAAACTTAGATGAGGCTGATGACCAACTTAAGAGGACGGGGTGGAAAACAATTTAAAGACGGGAAGAACAAAAAGCAAACTATCTTTCTAAAACAGTTTTTTGTTAGCTTTAACTATCTTTCCTAACTTGGTATTAACAGTTCTAAGAATCATCTAAAGTATGAATTTAACTAGTCAGGATTTCACCCAATCTACACCTAATCTTTCACCATTAAAAATACAGTGACGGAAGCAAGCCTCCCAGTCCTACCTTCTGAGGTCAAGACCTACGCACTGCGACTTTCACTTACGTTTCTCCATCTAGCCCATCTTCTCTCTCAATAATTGTAACTGTTTGATTGAAGACAGCATCTTGGAAAACATTGCCCTGTTAAAAAAAATAAATCACAAAAATCTGAAATGTGTTGAAAGAATGAAAGCTTACAGGATTTCTTAAAACTTACCCTACAAATACCCTACCGATACCCTACCGCTTTCTCATCGCTTAGAAGGTCAGTAAGACTCAACAGAGGCGTACGTAAGTGCACCAATTCAATGTCAGGGACTCAACGTTATGATGTTACTTTCTCCTCAAAAATAAAAAAGGCCTCCAACTTTGCTAAAGTTGTCCCCACTTTCTTTGACGGGGATGGGAGAAGATGTGAGAAACCAGAGAAGTAAAGTAAAAACAGGATAACGTGCAGAAAGAAACAGAGCCCACAGAACACTCTTCAGCTAGAAGCCCTGGCTTCTGTTGTAGGTAATCCTCCAAATGAGAAAGGAAGAGCATGAACATGTACAGCAGGAGCTCCAGAAGAACATCATTTTAAGAACTAGCCTTGAACAAAAGTCAAATTCATGTTCTAAATTGACAATGGATTGGAAATCAGTTTATATTAAATGGGTTAGTGACTTTCAGTATCAAAATCTTTTTCTGTGGTGGTCTCCAAATAATTCTGTCAGCTCACCACAATTTAAGTTTTCAAATACATGAGAATCACTGGGACAACACACAGCTGTGTTCAGCTGTGTTCAGTGTTTTGTGTGAATCATCGAGGTAGTACTTTTCCAAAACTGTCACTGCTTATTGCTGAACTGTAACGATTTAAGTCTTATCCAAGATCATTCTATTAGCATTCCTCTAGTGACAAGTCCAAGATGAAACAAACATTCAAAATGGAACTGAAGCTACATATATGCTTGTTGGATTAAGTTTAATTCTGCTTGAAAACTTGATGAAATACACAGTCCTTCAAGCTACTAAACTATAAAGTTGAGGAAGCTTAATACATTGTTTTGAAAATAAGGATGGGGAATTCCCTGGTGATCCAGTGGTTAGGACTCGGCGCTCTCACTGCAGGGGCCTGGGTTCATCCCCTGGTCGGGGAACTAAAATCCCGCAAGCAGTGCAGTATGGCCCCCCACCCCCCCCCCCCCAAAAAAAAAAAAAAAAAGAAAAAAGATGAAAACTCTTTCCCACTTTCTACTAAGTAGTTTTAAAAAAAGACACAAAAGGAAAACTTAACTGCAGCATGAGAAATTTAACTCAGATGTAAATATGTTGACACTAGGGTGATGAAAAGGTTGAATAAGCTTCCAAGAGAGGATGAAATTTCCTTCTCAGAAAACTTTTTCAAAAGGGAATGGTTTAGATGTGCTTTCTATCTGAAGGAGGATGTGACAGTTGGCATCTAGAGGTCAACCCCCAGCAGTAAAATTCTAGTGGGCTTCTCTCATTCATTCATTGGATATATGTATACTATAGAAAGATAGTAAAATATCCTAAGAAAGACAACAGAACTTATATTAGGCTATTTGGTTCTCATAAACCATAAGCCTTACTAACATCCTAAAAATATTTGGTTACATTTTCTCTATGAGTGTATAAAATGACAGAAAAATAGTCACAGAAAGTCCTTAAAACTTACCAACAGAAGCAGTAAAATGGGCAAAATGCAAGCAACAAAAGGAGGTACAAAAATTACTTAATATATATTAACATCTGAGAAGTAGCAGATTCCACTGTGCGGCTTACTGTTCCTTTTCCTTTTAAGATCCAGCTGGAGTCACTGTCACTTTCCTACCCCTACACTTACTTGTCTCTAGTATGTATCACTTATCATGCTGTGATGTTGTCTGTCTACAACCATCTGCCCCATTGGATTATAGACTTGAAGACAGAGATGTACAATTTATCTTTGCCTCCCTGCTGCCTGTCAGTTTCAACCACAAAATAGGCACCTGAATGAATAAATATAAGAATATTCATTAAACAATGTCAACTGTCCTCATCCATTAACTTAAAAAAAAAAAAAAAAAAGAAGAAGAAGAAGAAAGTTTAGAGGGCCTTACGTTCAAATCTTTGTAGTTCAGATTGATGACTAGACCAAAGGGCCGTCCACCCATGGGCTCTGCAGGAATGAAGGAGTACTCAAAAGTTGCCTGTCTCTGGGGTGGCACTACAGTATTCAGAGGAAGAGCTGTGAAATTCTGGATATAAAACTGGTAGTCCTGAGGATAACGGAATGAGGCGTCTAGAGATTCAACAATAAAATCTTCTGTACCCTTGTTTGTAAAGCCTACCAGGAACTTCACAATGTTATTTGCTGGAAAATCTAAGAAACAAAAAAAGAGACAGGAAGATTAGAAAACATTCAAAGGGTACAAAATAAGTAGACATTACAAATGGATTCTGGCACCCTTTCCTGCTATGTATGGATTTGGTTTCAGAACCCTTTTCAGTAGAGCACTCCAGCCATCCACTAACTAGCAACTTGGAGTTCATGTGTAAGCTGAAACCCTTGTCTGCATGGCAGCATTCCAACTTAAGAGTTGAACTGAGCACCTCAATTTAAGACCAGATCACTTCCAAGTTGTATGTCTAAGAAGGAGTTGTATACTTTCAGCAGTAAGGTTATCTTGCAGTGGGGCTACATGTCTTGGTGAAGTCACCTTCATCTCCAACTCAGTATCTGCTCTCTGTGCAGATAATGGAGAGAAAAATGACAGAAAGGTAAAGTCTAAGAGGTTCACCTGAAAACTGTAATATCTATTAAAACATAAAAAAAAAAATCAATCAGGCAATCCTTATTTGCAGTTAGTCAAAATGCAAACAAATGTGACCCAAGGAGGCAGCTACAAAAATAAATGGGAAAAACCAACAACAACAACAAAAACCCCTCAAATTATACTTTCTGCAGGCACAGAGGTAGAATGTACGTGGGAATAAAACAGAAAGCTTGAGAAGACCAAGAAAATGAATAACCTCAAATAAGAAGTCTTCGATAATTATCCTGTGGTCTACAGAGCTGCTTCATCCATAAAGCACAGGTTCTGGGGTCAGACAGATCTGGGTCTGAATCCTGTCTTCAGAATCTGTTTACTAAGTGAGTAACCCTGTTCAAGTCGTAACCTCTCTAAACCTCAGTTCAACAATAACTCTCCTCTTAGGGTTCCTATTAGAATTGAATAATACAGGCAAAATATTGAAAACAGTGCCTGCCACATAGTTCTCAATAAATATAAGCCATTAGTTAATTTTCTTCTAATGCAACATAGGCTCTAGTCAAGGCCTAACTGTAAAGATTTAATATTTCACTAATGTTTACACTCAAAATATGAATGTTATTTTACTGTGGCAGTTTGAAAAAAGTTTAAAAACAGTATCTTTCAAAGGGACATTTGATTTCTAGTTAAAATGGATAGTATTTATTTTTTCCCCACAGTTTAAATGCCAGAAACGCTACCTTACAGATATGGGTATTCATACATGCAACTGGGTTTTTCCCCAAAATGTGTCTACACTATACTTGTAAAATAAAGACCTTAATCATTACTAATGCTTCCCCAAAAAGTGAGCTAGCCATTTAAAAAAATTCCTGTATTTGAATTACAACCAACACTCCCCTCTCACCTTCTCCTTTCACAAACAGGATGGTTGTATCTGCACTTGGTGAAGCTTCAGGTTCACCAGACACATCTTCTTCCTCTTTATCTTCAGCCTAAGAAAAATGTTAAAAGCAGATTACTATGGGGGAAAAACAACATCATTTAAGAATAATGACTTCACTAGATTTGGGACAATATATACATTGCTTCTCCAAGGCTGTGTTGGGATTAGTAGTGGAATGAATTTCATTGTAACTCTTCGGTGAAAATAAAACTTCAAGAGCAGCGCATCTCAAAGAGTAATGTGCATGCTGATCCCCTGGGGATTCTGCAGCTATGACTCAGGTCAGGGTGAAGCCTGAGATTCTGTATGTATTTCTAACAAGCACCCAGGAAATGCCCATGAAGCTGGTACTTGGATCACACTTTGAACTGCGAGGTTCTAGAGTGTGGGTTGGTAAATCTTCTGTAAAGTTTGAAAGAAGTTTAAAAACAGTATTTTTCAAAGGGACATTTAGTTTCTAGTTAAAACGGGTAGTACTTACTTTTCCCCTTAGTTTAAATGCCAGGAATACTACCTTCCGGGAAAAGAAGAAGTGTCATACACACTCTTCGTGCCACCCCTCCCCCACAAAGGGCGAAGGGAAAGAGACTCCAAAGGAGGCGCTGGCCTGAAGACGCAGGTAGCAAATGTCTTCCGCTTTGGGGACCACGAGGTCCCTGCTGCAACTATGCAACTGCGGGGGCAGCACAAAAGCAGCCAGGGACAACATGGGGCTGGGCAGAGCTGGCTCTGTCCCACATTCACATTCTGCCGACCCGTGCTAGGGCCTGGTTATTGGTCTTTCCATCCCAATTAAGAATTTCCCTGTAAGAAGTCATCACAAAACTTGGAAGAAATGGTTTTTTAAAAAAATGTGGGCTTCCCTGGTGGCGCAGTGGTTGAGAATCTGCCTGCCAATGCGGGGGACACGGGTTCGAGCCCTGGTCTGGGAAGATCCCACATGCCGCGGAGCAACTGGGCCCGTGAGCCACAACTACTGAGCCTGCGCGTCTGGAGCCTGTGCCCCGCAACAAGAGAGGCCGCGATAGTGAAAGGCCCGCGCACCGCGATGAAGAGCGGCCCCCGCACCGCGATGAAGAGTGGCCCCCACTTGCCGCAACTAGAGAAAGCCCTCACACGAAAACTAAGAGACCCAACACAGTCATAAATAAATAAATAAATAAAATAAATAAAGTATTAAAAAAAAAAAAAATGTGACCAGGGAAATACTGGGGTGGAGATGTCCTGAAACTCAAACTTGCACGACTTGGTACATTTACTATTAATCATTGAACTGTATGCTTTAAATGAGCAAGTATCATGATGTGTAAATTACATTCCAATAAAATTGTTTAAAAATGTCAACAAATTTTAACTAAAAATTTTAAACCCCAGTGCAGCATTTCTCCAGGCATCAATGAGAATTAGATACTCATATATTTGAAGTGTCCAGGCCCTTAACAAATCGAGATGCTTAAGGGCACCACTGTTTACTGGCATTTAACTTTTCATTTATGTACTCTCTCTCTCCCAATACAGACCTCTCAAGAGCAAAGCCTGTCTTACATTTTAAAAATTCTCCACACCCACCTCATATGCTTAAGGCACTCAAAACACTTCTTCAATGACTGTTGTACAACTCATTCAATTGTATTGTAAGTTATATTTTAAGTATCTTTAATGATACCTTCATTTACTAAGACTTAGTGAATTTCTACTTTTGGGAAAAGAGACCCACAAGTAAGAAAAGAGACCAGAAACAGCTGTCAAATAAGGAGAAAAGGATATACTTGAGAAACAAGAGAAATCATCCCTAAGATTTGATTAACAGGTTGTGGAATAAAAAGAAATGAAAGCAACAAGGTAAAAGCTTGAAGCACTGGAGCCTTATCAAAACAGAATTAAGTTATGGAAGTAAGATGGATGGTAAATGCTGAATTCCATTTTGGACAGATAAAATTTGAGGTACTTATGGAACATCCAGATGTGCTATCCCACAAAGAGCTGGAAACAGAGGAATGAAGCTCGGTAAGGTAGGCGGCTAGAAACGAGATCTGGAAGTCATCCATGTAAGGCGGTGGTCGCTAAAACCACAGGTGTCATCAACATTAAGGGAGTGAGCAGAGGGAGAGAAGGCGGAAGAGACCAGGGAGCAGCCGCTGAACAGAGAAAACCGATGGGGGTGCCACAGAGGTCAACGAGGGGACTCAAGGAAGGGGTGCTCAGGAAATGCTAAAGAGGCCACACAGGGGAGGAACAGAAAACAGGCCAGGAATTTGGCAGTTAGGGCACTGGTGACTTAGCAAGAACAGTTTTACTAGATACATGGGACCACACCAACCACTGTTAGAGAACAAATGTGAAATGAGCAGAACAGAAAGCAGTACAATTTCCTCTTTCAAGAACTGTGCTGGTAAAAAGAAAAGAAAACGTGTAAACCTCAGGTGGAGGAACACAAAGTGGAGGATGTGAGCACATCTGTAGCTTAACAGAATTAAATCACGGAGAAGGATCAATGCGTAAAGTTACAGAAAGAAAGAGGATAATAAACAAGATCTCACAAGACCAGATGGGGAGAAGGTGGTAGGGCCGGCCTTAGAAGAGAGTAAAGACAACTCACTGTTAAAGGAGAGATGTAGAAAACATGAGTGAATAATATATTCAGAAGTAGAATGTAGAAAATTTGACAGAGTCCACACTTGATGGCCTTCACCTTCTAACATCAAAGACAATATTGTTGCTAAGATTTCACAGAGGACTGATTTTGGAGTTTAAAAGTGGTTAAAAACCAATTCTATGTAGGATAAATTACAGTAGTCAAAAAGAGAAAATAAAATTAGCTAGAAGCATGCCACAGTGATCTTGATTCTAGCCCAATATTCTTACTGTCATACTATAATTTTATAGTAAAAGTTTCAGCGTTAGACACCTTCTAAGAGATCTTCTCTAAGCCCTCCTTCTAAGCGGAATCTTCACAGAACATATTTTATATATTGTTTATTGTCTGCTCCTCACCCCCTGCCACCAAAATGCATACACACTGTCCCAAGAACATAAACTCCATGAGAGCAGAGAGAATCTCTGGTCTGTTCACCAGGGGAATCCAAAACAGTGCCTGGCACATAGTAGGAACTCAATAAATACTTGCTTATTGACTGAAGAAAAGAAAGAAGAAAGAGGAAACTGACCCAGAAAGATAAGTTGCCCAAGACCAGAAAGCTAAGTAGTATGTACCCAAACCCAACAACAAATGGTCCAGTGGTCCTACTATAATGTTACCCTCATAGACTCAAGTTCATATCACCTTGAACTGTTCTCTGTTTCACGTCTCCCTCCTCGTGCCAGGAAATACTTACGGATCATCCTCAATGACTGGCCCCATTCTCCCAAATTCAATCCACTTTAATTCCAGTAACAAACCTCTAAAAGCAAGAATTTTAATACCAAATTTGTCTATATAAGGGCTAAATACATGTATATAGATACACTATATATATGTATTAAATCAAATACAGCACTAACCAAATCTGTGGGTTCATCTTCTTCCACTTCTGCTTCATCATCTTCATCTTCAATTACAGAATCTTCCACCGTTTCTTCATCTTCTGTAAGATCTTGAGCCGCTGCCAATGAGCCTAACAATAAAATAAAGAACAAGCAGTTAAACTTTACCCTGGAATACCAATGTTTCTAAATCTCAGGTATATAGGCAACGAAAATTTTCCCTCGGAATAACTCAATCTCCCAGCTCACTCTAGTGATGCCAAATGACGACGTGTCTAAGAATATTCATATGATTTTATCTTACTGCTAGTCTTACCAACTGCACATTAATTTTAGTGGGAAATGCTGTTTAATTCTAAAAAGCAGCTGGAAAAATGAACTGCTAAAACTAAAGATGCCTTAAAGCCCAAATAAAGAAATTCAAGCAACTCTGTTAAGCATATTAAAGAAAGTAAGTTTGTTTTAAAAGTAAAAAACTCCAGAATTTAATCTATCATTAACCACATAAAACAAACCAAAAAAATCCAAGTCTAAAGGAAAATAGCAATCTAAATATCTAGGCAAGAAATCCTGTTATTAGAGTTGACTACAGCTCAAAACTCTTAGTACTTGATAGCATGTAATTCCAAGGAACAAATATCTGTATGACATCCATAGTAAAAACTAGCTCTCATGAAACACATTTGGTTTAGTAAAAACTTTATTGGTAATTTCAAGTTTGAGAGCTGAGAAAGCATGCATTTATTTTTGCATACAACTTCGAACATATTTTAAGATACTTTTTATTTCTCCCACACTTAACATCATAGTGAAAGCAAGCATAACTATAACGCCAAGAAACTATACATCATAATTTTATAGGCAAAAGTACGTCACATTAAATCTATTTCAGGCAAGACCCTCAAAAGAAATTTCAAAGTTCTAGTGACTCTTCCAACATTTCTCAGAAAGAATGATGATGTGGCAATTAAGTAGAGGGGAAAAAAATATGGGAAAGGAAGCATGTGCACATGCTGTAATACCCAGGAGAAACAGTGTATACTAAGAGGACTGCATTTTAAGTCTTTCCCACTTCCTTGAGTTCTTACTGCCCGTTAAGACTTATGCCAAATATTAAAGAACACTGAACCACACTTTATGAACTGAAAATCAGCTTCTACTGCTTGCTAAACAGACTAAACAGTGCATTCATAATTTACAAGTCATTTTGTAAAACCGGTAAGAATACCCACATCTGACATAATTAAGTTGTACTCAATTAAATTTCAAGATTTCTCAATATATACAATGGTTTTCACCCTACATTTATAAAAAAATGTTTTAATGCTAACCAGTAACAATTTTGTGCCTAAAAAAAAAAACTAACACTTTTACATTGGAAAAATTAAGAGAAAACATCTTTTGAAAGACAGGCCACTCTGCACAAAAAGTGTTCAAAGATACCCAGTTAGATACTGATGTTTCTTAAGAAAAGAAAGCCTGAAAAAATATACTTTAGATTCTAGACAAGTACGATTACCAAATTTTCTTAAAGAAAATGAAAACATCGACCAGCAAGCAACTCCTAAAGGAAAAGCATTCCTATATAAACCTGCAAATGAATTAACGGTTTTGGTTAATTCTCCCACTTGGTTTTCTATCCGTTAAATAGAAGCCAGTCAGTTCACTTTTCTTTGCAAAAGAACTCGTGGATACCTGTCACTATCGTTCACTTTGCCACACAGCTTGCTTAAAGTTACAGAATAAAAGGAACTCTAGCGATCATTTAGTCAGACTGAATTCCACAGAGGAGAAAATGGAAGTTCACGATAGAACCAGGGTAAGAAGCCAAGTTTCCACATTTCTGAGGTCCTGCTACCTATTCTCACACCAGGTTAACTGTTGGAACAAACCTAGATAAAACACGTACAGCTCGAAGGAGACTACATTTTTTTCAGGACAATGCGATGCTTCCACAAAACAAAACGGGAAAAATAATTACAAAAAAAAGGAGAGCAAAAGGAGGGCTCAAGTCCCGGACATGCCCAGGGATCCTTCAGCCCGCCTGGGAGCAGGGCTGGACAGGCGGGTGAGGATGGGGAGTTCTGGGGAAATCAAGACACCTGGGAGCACAGAGGGATGTGCTGATAATCGGGGAGAGGACCAGCAGCACGGCTCAGAGTTCAGGCTAGCAGAAAACAAGGCTTTCAGCAAATGAATGGAGGACTCCTGGCGTGGACGCTAAAGACACGTCAGCCCAGCGCCGAGGGGCGGGGACGGGGTGGAGCGGCGGCCGCTGGAGCGCCAGGGGCCGCCGCGCGCTCGGGCACAGCCTGCCCGCCGCCCCTCGTCCCTCGCTCCGGCCGAGGCCGCGGCTGCAGGCGCGAGCCCGGGCCGCCCGCCGCCCCCGAGCAAGCTCGCCGGCAGCGACCAGCCCTCGCGTGCAGGAGGCGGGGGTCAGGCAGGCTCTGGCGCGCGGGGGGCCGCCCTGCGAGCCGGGGGTCGGGGGCCGCGGAGAGGCCGGTGAGGGGGCCGCCGGACCCAGGAGGAGCCGCCGCCGCCGCCAGCTTCAAACCTGCGGTCGCGGCGTCTCCCACCCACCCGCCACCCACTCCCCTCGCCTCACCTCCAGGGCGGCCTCGGAGCAAGCGAGTGGCGGGGAAGAGCAGCAGGAAAAGCAGCAGCAGGCGGAGGAGGGACTTCATGGCGCGGCCACTCCGGCGTCCGATCCCCGTCCGCAAGGGCTCTCGGCGGCTCCGGCGGTAATGGCGTTACTCTTCATCCGGGCTCCGGGCGGGGAGGGGCGGGGCACGTACCACGCACGGCCTTCGCCACGCCCACTCCCCTGGCCGAGAAACGCCGCCAGCGTGGCTGCTGGGCTCGGAGCCTGGGGGAGCGCGGGCGGCCCCGGGAGTCACGTGGCCGGTTGCTAGGACCTCTGAGATTCCCGCGAGAGTCCGCCTCCCGTTATAGTCGCGGGCTGGTGACCTGCGGTTTGCCGCTCGCCCCGCCCTCCATCACTCCCTTCCAGTTAATTAGCGTCGTTAGTGGTTATTTTATTTGAATGACGATCCGCCGGGTGACCGGCGCAATAAAGTCTTTGTGTAATTTTAAATAGTGGTCTTATAAGGAGCATGAACTGCCAGCGTGTGGCACTGAAAAGCAAGCATATGTTTTGTAATATATATTACATAACAGTTAAAGAAAAAAAAACCCAAAGCATAAAAAATATACAGTGGAAACTCTTGTCCCCCCTCTGCAGACACCCTCACCCACAGTTAAACAGTGACAGTTCTTAACTTCTTACCTGACATTCCAGAGCTATAAGTCACCCAGAACAGGGCCTGGAATAGAGTAAGCATTTAGGAAACACATAATGGGGGCGGCAATGGCTGGACACTTTCCTTCTCATCTAGTGTGCACTTCAGGTTGCTGCCAGTAATCTGGTATGTCATGCAATTAAACAATGTGAATTCCAGGTACTGTTGCGCTAGACCAGCGTGAGCTGTCATACGGATGATAAAACAAATAAGCTAACACATGGTGTGCTTACTATTGCCAATTCGTGTCATTTAATCTCTGAAAATCCTTATGAGCTGGGTATTATTTACTGGGAAGAAAACTGAGACACAGAAAGTTTTGTAACTTCCCCAAGGCTTAAAAGCTAGTCAATGGGGGCTTCCCTGGTGGCGCAGTGGTTGAGAATCTGTCTGCCAATGCAGGGGACACGGGTTCGAGCCCTGGTCTGGGAGGATCCCACATGCCGCGGAGCAACTAGGCCCGTGAGCCACAGCTACTGAGCCTACGCGTCTGGAGCCTGTGCTCCGCAACAAGAGCGGCCGCGATAGTGAGAGGCCCGCGCACCGCGATGAAGAGTGGTCCCCGCTCGCCGCAACTAGAGAAAGCCCTCGCACAGAAACGAAGACCCAACACAGCCAAAAATAAATAAATAAAAAAAAAAAAAAAAAAAAGCTAGTCAATGACAGATGCAAGATTTGAACCTGGCAGTCTGATTCCAGACTGCGTGCTCCGCTGGCCTAGGACCTCTGCTGCTCTACTCCTGCACTGGCTCTGCTCAAGGCCTCCTTGCCCCGGGGCCCCTGGAAAGGCAGCTTGTGGCTGCTGCAGGCACCGTCTAATTCTGTCTGCTAAACCTGACAGCGCTGGGCTGAACCAACTCAGCTCCGCTCCACCAGGGCCGCCACCGCTGCTGCTCCTAAGGCACCTGGCAGAAGGGGAGGGGCTCCCTGAGAAGGCTCCTCCCACTTAGCTGCTGCCTCCACGCTTGCGCACGGCTACCAAAGCTGCCACTCTGTGCGAAAGACATCCCGACTGCGCACGCCAGTTTGATGTGGCTGAACCTTGCTGAGCTCTCTACTGGCGTGGAAGACTCTCCCTCCCCAACTTTGAGGCACTTTCTTTTCCATGAGTTTCAAATCAGACCTGCTCTGAGCTCCTGATGCCTGACAGGTTTTTTTGAAAAACACGTCCTACTATTTAACTTGCTGCTGTCTCCCAGCACCGGGAAGAATCTGCTGTGGACTGCAGTAGGAGATATATACATGTAATCATGCTGTATACTCAGAATCACCTCTTCTCTCTTTCACTGGACCAGGGCTGTCTCCCTGACTCTCTTTTCCCTTCAGAGGGCTGGTTTCTGGCAGAGAAGATTCTCATTCCTTATGTTAAAGAGATTCCTAGTAGGCCTGTCTCTTCAGTTCTCAGAACATGTTTAGATAGAGCCTGAACATATAAGGATAATCCAGTTTAGGCTTAAACTGGGACTTCCACTCCAGTTTTATTATTAAATGATTACTAATAGATTTTATTTGGGACTTGAATTTTAGACAGCCAGCCCCTAAAGGGGCAACAGGGACAAAGTGTGCCTGCTCAGGACGGGACTGATGTGAAAATGAAAACGTACAAACAGAAAACAGAGAGAGACCTGTGTAACTATCCAATTACTACAAAAATCAAAAGCAGTAGCCCAGGGAAGTAAAATCCTTGCCCTGATCTTGGCGCCCACAAACTCTGCACTACTGTGATCTCCATTCTCCCTGTAATGAGCAGCGCTCCCTGGGTGCCCATCCAGAGCTCTCCCCTTTGCTGGGTGCCCCTCTCTATGTTTTTTCTTTCTCACCTCTGCACTTATCTCCTTGAAGATCTGTGTTTTCCAGAAATATACTACATCCTGGTTATTCTCATTCTTACAGCTCAGGCAAACCCACACTTGACTCTCCACTTCTGTCATTTTACTTCCTTGGAATTTGTAAGAGCAGAGCTTTCTTTTCCTTTAATTTCTTAAGATTTCCCTCAGCATCATTAGCAAATGTGTCTGCTAAGCCCCAGTTTTTGTTCTGGATGTTCCCCCAGGTAACCCAGTAGCTAAGGAACTTCCTCATGTCCTTAAACCTTTGCTCAACAGTCACCCCCTCAATGAGGCTCACCCTCACTCCCGGTTTAAAATTACAATCCCCAGCCCCTCCCTTGTACTCTCAATTTCTTCTCTCTATTCTCTTTTTTTTAATAGCACTTTTTATCTTCTAACACAATATATAGTTTATTACGTCTCCTGTCTGTCACACTTGAGGGATCTTTGTGCCTTTAGTCAATGTTATAGAACAGCGCCTGACACCAGTGGTAACTCAGAAAATATCTGTTGAATTTGTTATATTATAAGTGACATCTTTCCCCACAAATTTGCAATCTAACTTCATTTGTAGACCTAATAAGAAATGAAAAACTGTCAAGCAAAAAAAAAAAGTTGTGTTTATTATATGCCAGCAAAGACTTCTGTGTTCTTTCACCTAGCAAGGGCTAAAAAAAAGTTATGGTTTTTGTACTTTACTTCTGAAAGAAAAACATTCTTTTGTGATCTATATGTAAAAGGAATACTATGGGGGGGGGAGGGGAGACTGTCCCCAACCTGGTCCTCTTCCTTCACAACTCATAGACTCCCCTGCCCATGCTTGCTCAGCTCGTATTTCCTGGAAAAGAACAGACAAAATCACATTCACCGCTTTCCTCCAACTGTACACTCATGCTCTGCCCTCCTTTCTGTTCCAAGAAAAAACTTCTATGGGCCTGTCAAAGGTCGGTCATCATTTGTGGATTGGATCTCATCTCCTGCTCAAAACCGTGCTATTTTGAAAATAGCCATCTCTCCTCTACCTCATAATAAATTTCTACTTCTCCAATTCATCGCTCCTGTCCACATACAAATATACTATAATATTGCCCATCTTAAAAAACAAAATTCTGGGACTTCCCTGGCGGTCCAACGGTTAAGACTCAGCGCTCCCACTGCAGGGGGCGTGGGTTCAATTTCTGGTTGGGGAACTAAGATCCCACATGCTTCGCGGTGTGGCCAAAAAGTAAAAAAAAAAAAAATTCTCCCGTGGCCGCTGGTACCCTCAGCAAGAGCCTCGCTTCTCTGCCTCAGACACAGTAAAACTTCCCTATCTCACCTCTCGATTTTCTTCTCCATTTATTCCACTGGGCTGTTATTTTCACCACTGCACTAACATATCTCATCTTGCTGAATCCGAAAGTCCTCATCTGAGCCCCGCTCCCTGCTTTTAAAAGTTTTGTTTGTTTTTTCTTTAATATTTATTTATTTATTTTGGCTGCATTGGGTCTTAGCTGCAGCATGCAGGATCTTAGTTGCGGTGTGCATGCGGGATCGATCTTAGTTGCGGTATGCGTGCGGGATCTAATTCCCCGACCAGGGATCGAACCTGGGCCCCCTGAAATGGGAGCGCGGAGTCTTACCCCCTGGACCACCAGGGAAGTCCCTCCACCCCCTTTTTTAACACCTGTTTCTCGAGGCTGGAGGATAACATACTCTCCTGGTTTTCCTTCCACCTCACTGCTTGGCTTAGAATTTTCATCCCCACCCTCCATTCTCCAGAGAGGGTAGAGAGGCTGGAAATGAAGTTAATGCTTAATCATGATGATGTCAGGAAGCCTCCGTAGAAATTCTCAAAGTACAGAATTCAGGGAGCTTCTAGGTTGGTGAACAGATCCAAGTACTAGAAGGGGGACACACCCCAACTCCAGGGGGACAGAAGATCCTGTCCTCAGGACCCTCCCAGACCTCGCCTTATGTCTCTCTTTATCTGGCTGTTCATCTGTATCCTTTAATAAACTGTTAAATGTCTGTGTTTCCCTGAGCTCTGTGAGCTGCTCTAGCAAATTAATGGACTCGGAGGAAGGGGTCATGGGAACCTCTGACTTACAGCTGATCTATTAGAGGCACAGGCGACAACCAGGATTTGCCATCAGCATCTGAAGTGGGCGGGAGCAGTCTTGTGGGATCTGATGCTACCTTCAGGTAGTGTCCGGATTGAGTTAAATTGTGGGACCCCCAGCTGGTGTCGCAGAGAATAGCTTGCGGGGGAAAACTCAGCACGCACCCGCGTCAGAGGTGTTGTGAATGTGGTCAGGGAGTGAGAGTAGGGAGGAACACAGGAGGGAGAAAACGGAGTTTCCCGAAACACTATTCTTCCAGCGCCAGTTTCTTCAATTAGGGATGTTCAATTCCTCTAGTCCAAACCGAACTGGAACCCATCAGTGGGGTAGCTGTGCTGTGAAATCTTGAAAATTCTCTTCTCGTAACATATTTGACCTTGGCCCTATAGGAATCCCCAACTGTGCTACAGAACGGTCGACTTTTCACCATAGGGTGCTGACTAGGATGTCTTACACGTGTATTCTAGTTGCTGCTGCAAGCTTGGGCTTCTGAAATACGGGACGATCCCTGACCAGTTTCACAGCTTACCTCCCACTCACTCGTCCCAGGAGTTATATTTACACAGGCAAATGTTACAGTCTTTTAACTATAGACATAATGTACAAAATACTGACATTTTGACATTGATTTTTGGCTGCGTTGGGTCTTCGTTGCTGTGCGCGGGCTTTCTCTAGTTGCGGCGAGCGGGGACTACTCTTCATTGTGGTGCGCGGGCTTCTCATTGCAGTGGCTTCTGTTGCAGAGCACGGGCTCTAGGCGCACGGGCTTCAGTAGTTGTGGCACGTGGGCTTCAGTAGTTGTAGCATGCAGGCTCTAGAGCGCAGGCTCAGTTGTTGTGGTGCATAGGCCCAGTCGCTCCAAGGCATGTGGGATCTTCCCGGACCAGGGCTCACACCCACGTCCCCTGCATTGGCAGGTGGACTCAACCACTGAACCACCAGGGAAGCCCTGGAACCTAAGTCTTATGATTCCATGTCGAGTGCTCTTTGTGCTGCAGCCTGATATCACCCACGAGCTATAATTTAGGGAAGAATGTGCTAAGAACCCTTGGAAAGTCATAGATAGAAGAAATACGTATTACTTTCAGATAAGGAGGAAGGTGACATTTCGATTAAGCCTTGAAAGATGCACATGTTTCAAATATGAGGAGCTGGGTGGTGGAGGTGGAGAAGAGAGTTTACTTAGGGCAGGAAAGGGCATTCTAGGACAAGGAAACCACGTGGGCAAAGGCACACGCACGTAATTTGGGGCCAGAGCATGTAAGGCAGTGAGTTCTGGACTACCAGTAAGAACTGGAAACCCTGTCCACAAACTATAATTCAATAAGTTATTTCAATTATATATAATGAAATATCATGCAGCCTTTAAAAATGAGAGCAGCATGTTGAGACCGGCAATATGGAAAAATATTTATCAGAAACACTATGAATCACAGGACTTCCCTGGCGGTCCAGTGGTTGGGACTCATCTTCCAATGCAGTGGGTGCCGGTTGGATCCCTGGTCGGGGAGCTAAGATCCCACAAGACTCTGGGCCAAAAAACCAAAACTTAAAACAGAAGCGATATTGTAACAAATTCAATAAAGACTTGGTTAAGATAAGACGTGATAGCTTTAGAGGAAAAGAGGGTTGCAGGAAGGATTTTTTTAAGGCTAGGGTAAGAATTCAATAAAGAATTGTAAATTAAAGGTGTGAGAGAGTAAGAATGATCGATGGAGCAAGTCCTCAAGAAGATGCGATAGGTCACAGTCAGGGAAACAAGGAACAAGGGGGGAGGAGAAGAAAGTGGATAAAAATAGAGGAACGGTGAGGTGGAGAGGAAACTGCACCTCCTCCTAGTACCCCGTGGCGAGAGCCCGCGCTCTGCTCCCTGAGAGCAGGGGCTGCGGCTATTTCAGACCCTCGCCTCTCCCGCCAGCTTCCTCCTGCAGGAAGAGGGCCAAGCTTTCCGCCAGGGTCTCCAACACCATGCACAGCTCAGAGTTGCCTTCCTAACCTCCAGTCTCAGAGGGAGGGGTGTCTGAACCTACGCTGTTCTGGGGACCCGAGGCCCTCTTTCCGCCTCTGAGACCTCGGTCATCAATGACCCTTCTCTCCTCGTTGTCTTCAGAACCTCCTTGACCACTGGATCCTTCTCAGCATATATTTAACTGCTTATTAAATATGTCCCGGGTGTTTCACAGCAACCTCGCCCTCATCCTATCTTTCCCGCAAACTAGTGGTCCCTCCTGTGTTCTCTACCTCTGTGAAGACGACCACCCAGACCTGTGCCAGGCTTCCTAGACCCCTCCCCCTTCACTCCCAGACTCCTCGCCCTTCACTCCCATAGCTAACAATTACCTATCCTTTTCACTTTGCCTTTGAAATCACTTTGCATCCATAACTTCCTCATTATTTCCTCTGTCACTCTTTTAGTTTCTGGCCTCGGTTTTTCTTGCATGGAGCACTATAGCAGTATCTTATCTGGTACTTTTGATTCTAGCATCACCCACCATCAACCTACCCTTTATATCACTATTAGGGTGATCTTTCAAGACGCATAATTTTTTTTTTAATTTATTTATTTATTTATTTTTGGCTGCATTGGGTCTTCATTGCTGCACGCAGGCTTTCTCTAGTTGGGGCGAGCGGGGGCTACTCTTCATTGCAGTGCATGGGCTTCTCATTGTGGTGGCTTCTCGTTGTGGAGCACGGGCTCTAGGTGCGCGGGCTTCAGTAGTTGTGGCACGCAGGCTCAGTAGGTGTGGCGCACGGGCTTAATTGCTCCACGGCACGTGGGATCTTCCTGGACCAGGGCTTGAACCCGTGTCCCCTGCATTGGCAGGCAGATTCTCAACCACTGCGCCACCAGGGAAGTCCCATAATTCTTTTTTTTTTTTGGCCACGCGGCTTGCAGGATCTCAGTTCTCTGACCAGGGATGGAACCCAGGCCCCCAGCAGTGAAAGCTTGGAATCCTAACCACTGGACTGCCAGGGAATTCCCTCAAAATGCATAATGGACCCCATCATTCCTCCACTTAAAAGCCTTCAGAGCGTCTCAGGACAAAGTTCGCGCTTCTTCACAAAGCACATGAGACAATTCACGATCACCTTCCTCTCCTGCCATATGAAGGACATGGGTTTTAGATTTTACTTGTGGTTCAGAGAGTATCACAGGATACCTCAGGCCTCTGTGCTGTGTGGGAAGAGCTTCCTCTTCTATCTACCTGGGGAATACCTAGTCAGTGATGAAGATCTGGCTCAGGTGTCATTATTTCTGTAAAATCTGCCCTGAGGTTTTCTCACCTAGTCCAGGGCCATTTCATCTATGCTTCTAGAGCACCCCTGACAGTTAGACCCATGCACCAATCTAAGAAAGAGTCATTTATCTATCTCCCCCACTAGATTACATGGTCCTTGGTGATCTCTGCCTGGTTTTTCGTTGTACCTTTGGCTTCTAACACAGAGGCTGTCACGTGGTTTATTGCACGTCACTAAATGTTTATTGCAAGAAGCACTGGCTTAGATGCTGCATCCTTGAGCCGTGCGCCAAAGGAGGTACGTTCACTGTGAGACAACCTTTTGGTAAAAGGTCATAAATGTCTAATAGCGCACATGGCAAATGTAGCACTTATGCACACAGCCCTGCTTGCGGACAAACTGTGTTAATCCTTCCAGTCCAACGATTTCACCATGTTCCACATTCCACACGCTGCACTATCCATCTTTTTGTTTGTTTTTGGCCGGGGGGCTGTGTCAGGTCTTAGATGCGACACGCAGGATCTTCATTGAGGTACGTGGGATCCTTCGTTGCGGTGCACGGGCTCTTTGTTGTGGTACGCAGGCTTCTCTCTAGTTGTGGCGCATAGGCTTAGTTGCCCCGCGGCATGTGGGATCTTAGTTCCCCAACCAGGGATCGAACCCGCGTCCCCTGCATTGGATGGTGGATTTTTAACAACTGGAACACCAGGGAATTCCCCCCGCATTAGCCATCTTAATGTTTGTCTTCCTCCTATCATATCTTAACTTTCCCTAGAGAATTCCATGAAACTAATAATAATGTCTCTTTTTAAAACCTGAATCACTTCCAAAGCTTTCAGGGCTTAATTTTTCAAATGAAACACTAATATAGCTGCAACTTACTGTGCATTTCTCATGGTTTGTCTTAAACCATATCGCAACTTTTTGTATTTGAGAAATTAACAAATTTTGCTTCAAAATTCATAATAAAATGTATCTTATAGAATTCCTCAACAAAAATAACATCAATAGTAATAGCTTTTATTTATTCAGCACTTCCTTTGGGGCCAGCTATAGATTCTCCAATATTTCCCTCTTGCACTTACCTGACTAATTTAAGTGCAAAACTAATTTCAGTGAGATAAAATAATTTCTTCCCTTCCATTCAAGGTATATCTTGATTCAATAATTATACTTTCATCCTGGCGCTGGGATTTATCAAAAGGATAATATGTTATGTACATTCATTTTTCTGATACATCTTACAAAATTAGCTATCTCTGGTTTCTTTGTTTAAACTCAGAACTAATTCCTCAAAACTATGTTAAGGTGGAAGTTATAAGGGTGAAACCTCCTTTCACCTGGGTTTTAATTCCAAGGGATTTCAGTGTTAGTGTCTTTTTAAATTTGGTTAATAGTAGGAAGAACCTGCCTGCCCAGAGAGGAAAAAAAATTTGGGGTGAGACACAGGAAATTTTCATATGTTACTAAAGGCCTGGCAATACAGGAGTGGTGTTCTGTGAGAATGAAAATTGACAGGTATTTGGAAAAGAAGCCACTGTATTCAATTGTTTATGTTATGTTAGAATACGTTTGATTGTTCACGGAAGAAATTAGAAGACTAGTAATCACGTTGTTTGGAATGTACAATCTCACCACTTACACAGATTTTAATGTATCTATGGACCTGGGTGCTATACTTAGTAATGACTCTCCTCCTGGAGCGGTTAACAAAAATGATTAATTGTTAATCTTCAGTCCTGTTTAATCTAAATCACTTCTATTTCCTTCTAAGATATCTGGCATATAAAAATGAAAGGATAAAAATTGTTTCTTCGGTTTTCAGGATAGACATTCAGGGACAGAAGAGCTGACTCTTGATTACATATGGAATTCCTATTCCATAAGCAGCGAGTTCTCGATTACATATGGAAAAGGGGCACAAGGAAAACCTACAGATAGATAAACTCCACAGATAATACTAATACTACATTTTAATCAATATTTTTGTTTGTTTCAACCTTTTTCCTATTAAGGAATACGACAAGGAGCAAGGTTGGTTGAGTTTCATCTTCCTTGGTTTGGTTGCCAGCTGGCAGAATGAAGAAAAAGGAACAGAAGCAAGGATCTGAACAATTCATGAAGTGACTCACCAGCACAGCATAACTAAGAATTGGTAGTATTAAGGTGTCCTCATAACTCAACTATTACAACAGCTGGGTCTCAGTGGGACAGAGAGAGACAGGCCCTTTGACTGTACCCCCTCTTCTGCAAAGCTGTGTCACAAATGGGCCATGGTATTCATGAACCCACCCCATGGCCTGGCGTGGGACAGGGCGGCAGCAGGTGTATCTTCTACTAGGAATTACTCCAGCAAGTATAGCATTGGGCCTGGGTCCTGAGTCTGTCTAATATTTGACTCCTATTTAGTACCTATTATGGGATAGGTGCTTGGGGCATGCCAAAATGAATATGAGAATTCCTGCACTAGAAGAGTTCTAGTGAGGTCAGGGGATGTGCAAGCAGAGAACTGTAATGACATATCATAGGGGCTATTTTATCAGAGGGTACAATGAGGACACACGGGAGGAAGCAAGTCAGCTCTGCCTGGGTGGGAAAGGCTTCACGGAGCAGGTGGAGCTCCCGCTGGCAGGTGTCTGTGAGGCGGGAACTGAAGGAACGGGGAGAAAAGGAGTTGGGAGAGAGCATTCCAGGTTGGGGAGCTACCCGGGCAGCAGCCAGAAGGCACAAAGGTAACACGGCATGTGCAAAACATTGCAAGTGTTAGATATGGTTGGGGTGTACGATGAGAAGGAGGAAGCAGTGAACGAGAAGCCTGGATAGGAAGGCGAGGGCTAGACCACAGAGGACCTCTATGCCAGCTAAGGAGCTGGATTTGGTTCTGAATGCACCTGGGAAGCACTGAAGGGTCTCATGTAGGGGAGGAGCATAACCAGGTTTTGCTTCTGCACAGCCACTCTGTCTACCCCGTGGAGGGTGGAGCCAACTGGAGGCAGAGCCACGAGTAAGCAGACGACTGTGACAGGCCAGATGAAAACGATGAGGCCCTGACATGAAGCAGTAGCCGTGGGGATGAAATTAAGGCTTCCAGTTACAGAACCAACTACAATCAGAGGCAAAAGAGGCCCTCATCTGAGGGCAGAGGGGAAAGCTAAGCTGAACATTACTGAAACATAACTTCAGGAACTCATATTTAATTTTGTGTAATTTGACAATTACATGGGAATATAGCATTCTTTATAATTATCATCAGTATGACCTACCACGGTCATGGACTTCGGATGACTTCTCAGTCTGCAGGAAACAGAAAGAGAATAATGTAAAACAAACAAACAAACAAGTGGCGGGTGGTGGTGAGGAGGACTAAAATAGAGAACATAGTGAACAAGGATGCCATTATTTAAAGTTTTCTTTTCCTCACTTTTCAAAGAGAAACTGTCATTTGGGATAGAACTATGAGACCCTAAAAGATTAAGATAAAGTTTTTCAATATGTAAAATATGGATCATTCTCAACTGCAATTAAATAAAAATATTGAGCCTCAGTATTGTTATGTTTTAACATTCTCCTAGATTTACTTAGGATAAGATTCTGGCTATGACTTGAAAACCTAATGAATCTCCTTGAAGTGATAAAGAACTAGAGGCCAAAAAAAAAAAAAACTAGAGGCCAAAACAAGACATCTGAGACTATTAAAGTGCTCACTTTTCTCTCCCTATTTCTCACTGTTTCCACTTCTAAAGACAACTGGCAAAAGCAGCACCAGAATTTTGAGCCAATGCAGAGGTGGTCTAAAGCGTGCTTGCATGCTGACTTGACTGAGGCCCATCGGTCAAGGGGAGGCTCATGGATGGTGCGTGTTTGCGTGCCGACTTGACTGAGGCCCATCGGTCAAGGGGAGGCTCGTGGATGGTGCGTGTTTGCGTGCCGACTTGACTGAGGCCCATCGGTCAAGGGGAGGCTCGTGGATGGTGCGTGTTTGCGTGCCGACTTGACTGAGGCCCATCGGTCAAGGGGAGGCTCGTGGATGGTGCGTGTTTGCGTGCCGACTTGACTGAGGCCCATCGGTCAAGGGGAGGCTCGTGGATGGTGCGTGTTTGCGTGCCGACTTGACTGAGGCCCATCGGTCAAGGGGAGGCTCGTGAATGGTGCGGGGCTGAAGGCTGATGTGAGTCTGAAGTTCTCTAAGAAACGGTCTTCTCAGCTAGAAAGGGCCTGAGAGCTCTTCCACGCCACCTCACACCTTTGCTTCAAGGCCACTCTAAGTCTATATAAATGGGCCTCAAATCTACTGTGAAGATAGGCCAAGTATAAGTACACAAATATCTGAACTAGTGAAATGTGTGAATTTAGAAGCAAATTTTCTTATTGCAAAATAATGCCAGAAAAAAATATTCCACAGTTTCTTTCAGCAACTCAGAGAAGATTCACATTCAGTTCAAACTAGCGATTACTGAGCATCTGTAATATGCCAGGCATCAGATCATATTCTTTCATATTAGGGAGAAAATCATAGTTAAACTATCACTTTGCAAATAATAGTGTAAACCTGCTAAAGGCTTTTGATTTTCAAAACATAGTTGTATTTGCAAATGGTATTCGGAACAAACATGACCCACGATATAATGAAAATGCAACTTTCATGTCTGCTCCCCACTTTAGCCTTTTTTTTATTTTTTGTTTTTTGGGGGTTTTCTTGGCCACACCACATGGCACGTGGGATCCCTGGCATGTGGGATCTTAGTTCCCCAATCAGGGACCAAACCACGTGCCCTGCAGTGGGAGCTCAGAGTCTTAACCACTGGACAGCCAGGGAAGTCCCTACTTTAGCCTTTTTTCACTCAGGGGAGCTCTTCCCCATTGCTGTTGGCTGAATATGCAGCAGGCCCAGTGATTTTTTTTGCTCTAAGGTAACAATCAGCCCTCACTGTGAAGGATTAAGCACAGCTCAGTTCAGTTCGATGCCCAGTGTTAAATATTAATCGGTCCTTTAACCTTCACTCAGGAGAACTTCTCATCCGTCTCCCTCAGCTAAGGCTTGTAGTTGGTGGACACCACCTGCCCCTGAAGGTCAATCTCTGCGCCCTCCTCACTCCCCACCTCCTCCCTTTGCAGAAGGAGGGAGGACAAGTAAAGCGATAAGACATTTTTACTTGGCTGGGTGGCTTCACAGTCTCTGGGATTGGCTGATTCTTTCTCTTGGAGCTTGCCACTGCCAGGGACCCCTGCCCTACAGTTCCCTGGGCCCAGGCTGAGGCATCTCTCTTCCGGTGGTCACCTGATACTGCTGCACCAGCCCCTAAGAATGTGCTGCTCCCTTTCCACTTCTTGCTGCTGGCATCCCACCAGGCAGCATTCAGCCGAGCCCAAGATGACTCAGATCTTACCTGCATGGTTCTTAAGAAACTGTCACAGACATTCTTTGTCCTGATGACAAGCTCAGGGAGAACAGGCCACCCAACTCAGCCCCTCTGTCGTGCTGCCTGCCACACCTTGCTTTAATTTTCTCCGTCACTGATCCTCCCTTTCCTAAATGTGTTTAGGAAACACATTTCAAAGTTCCTTAGGTGATCTCCCAGAGACCCCTCACAAGGCTTTAGCTAAAAGAGGTAGAATGACTTGGGGGTGACGGGAGCTCATGACACGACAGAGTCAAAGAAATCTCTTCTGCAATTTTCCCCACACTCCAGACGTTTCATATACTGGATCTGGTCAAGGGATATGAGTCATGAAAAAGGTTCTTTGAAATTTCCCTCAGAACCTCTGCACACCGGGCAAACTCACTCTCGTTTTGGGAATCGGTAAATATTTAACTAGCATCTTAAGAAGTAGGTCAGGAAGAGTCCCATTTTAACATCCTGCTATGGTCTGAATCAACCCCATAGGGTTTGTGCATATACCTTGTAGCATCAAATACTGAGAGTTGAGAGTCTTCTAAAATAACGGATTATAAGATTTCACATTAGTGTAAGAAAATCTGATCATAAGATCTGGTCTGCTATATATTTACATCAGGGTAAGCTGTTTTATTGTAGACAAAATCTTAGCTCATAATCTGTATAGTATTTTTCTTAGAGATAATCATAAGTTCCATGAGAGCAGGTAACCAGGCTTTCCAATTCAGGTCCTACAAAAAACATCTATCAAAGAAACTATTTTGTGCTAGGCAAAATACCAAGCACTTTTATATAATTTATATTAAACTGAGATAAGGAAAAGGGTTTTTTTTTAAATGTATAACATTATTATGCATATATTCTATAGTTAAAGACATTATTATTTAGAAAAAGAAACAACTTACCTTGGTTTTCTGGCTCTCTCTCTGGGCCTTCTAATTAAATCTTCCAAATGTTTATTTCTCTCTTCTAAACTGAAAGAAAAAACAACTGAATTTTATGACTAAAATGGACTTTTCTAGGCTAACATTTTGCTAATTTCATTGGAGGATTTGAGTAGATAAATTTCATGGTGGTCTAGTTCTCTATACATCATCCATCCATCTTGCTTTATGGGAATCTGGAATTCTTTCCAAGCAACTCAAATTATTATTATTTTTTTGTCTGCGTTGGGTCTTCGCTGCTGTGCGCGGGCTTTCTCTAGTTGCGGTGAGCGGGGGCTACTCTTCGTTGTGATGCACGGGCTTCTCATTGCGGTGGCTTTTCTTGTTGCGGAGCATGGGTTCTAGGCGCACGAGCTTCAGTAGTTGCAGCACGCGGGCTCAGTAGCTGTGGCTCACGGGCTCTAGAGCGCAGGCTCAGTAGTTGTGGCACATGGGCTTAGTTGCTCTGTGGCATGTGGAATCTTCCCAGACCAGTGATCGAACCCGTGTCCCCTGCATTGGCAGGCGGATTCTTAACCACTGCGTCACCAGGGCAGTTCCTGAATCTCATTCTAATGAGAAAGTTTATTTGGTACTTGATATGTTTCATTTGGGGTGCATTCAAAAACTTTTGTGAATAAATTCTAAGCATAGCAATGTTACTTTACTTGAATACCATGGTAATATCCTCTAAAATTCTCGGATGTTTCTCTGTAATTTCTTAACCTCGCTCCCCCGACCCCCAAGTCAAAGGGAGTTCTGAGAAAGGAAGATGAAATTCTGCTTGTTCAAGTAGTCCAGACACTAGGCACACTAAATATATCATTGAAGAATGGTCTTAACTTACAAAACAGCACATTTTCCTCTTTCTAGGAGTCTAAAAAATGAACTTAGCAAGCCAGGGAGCAAAATATCAGCAAATGTTTACAAAATTAAAAATTAAGCTTTTTCAACTTACTGTGCAATCTGGGAGTTCGATATCATGAGCCTTCGGTCAGCACATTCGATAATTTCTTCGTATGATGTAACCTTGAAAAAATTAGCTAAAACAATTATTCTGTGATAAATTCTAGGATATTTATTTAATTTTGCTTTTTAAGAATCTGTACAAGTTGAAGTTCAATTATATGGCTCCCATGAATGAAAGTTTTACAATAGGCAGAACATCTTCCTTACATTTTGAAATCAGGAATATGAATACAAATAGAATTGTAATGTGCCTGTTCATCATGCAGAAAAAGTGAAGTGTCAAAAAGCGGACAACTGTAGCAGCAAGTCAACTGTGATCCCTGCACGTGGTGTGGGTCTCAACCCAGGCTTTCAGTCCACGTGGTTAAAGTTCATGCAGTTTTCAAAAGGTAAACTAGCACACTATGTTGGCAAGATTTAGAGTGACCCTCAACATGAAGCAGCAATACTAAGACCTGAAAGTGCTGACAGCACAAGGACAGATACACACAATGTTCTTTGCTAGCTTTCAGCTAAAAGGCTAATGGAAGGTCATTATGAAGTGAAAGGAATCAATACAAATGTATTACATCACCCCTCAGATCCTTTTTAGCACCAAAATTCTATCGTTTTAATATTTCACACAGTTTTAAAAAGACAAATATTTACGTAAGAAAATGTGTACCTTATTTATTAAGTTGCCTAAATGTCTTTGATACTTGTCATTTTCTTCAATGAGTCTGTTGCAGTGGTCTTCTTTTAACTCTAGAAGATTTCCCAATTTTGCAATCTATGGAGAAACACCGGTAAAAATACTGACCTGGAAACTTCCATGAAAACCACGTGTGGATGCTAAGAACAAATCAGAACAGTGAGCTATACTTTATTCCAATATTCTCTTAAACTGATTTGTACCATAGGTGAATCGAGACATGCTATGAACCAGGTCCTAGTTTGATTGCACTTAGAACTGATGAGCAGAAATTAAAACAATATTTCAGCTTTCCTCCAATTTAATACTATGAAACAGCTTTGCAAATAATTAAACACCTGTTAGTGAATACAAATACTTATTAGCCCCAAATCTTCATTACCTTCTTTCCATATATAAACAATGGGTAGACATATTTGATTCTCTCTGAAGTAAAGCACTGATGTTGGGCTTGATGATGCATTTTCAGGTTTGATAAATATTCTCAAATATTCTCAAATATGCATAAATGAGAGTTTTGTTTTTTTTTAAGGTTCTGCTCAATGTATGTCACATTCTGACTTATGGTCCAATTTTTATTTGCAAAAAAATTTTTAACAATTTAAAAATTGTATTTCTAAAAGTGACATCTAGGATTAATTATCAGGAAAAGGTATTCACAAGTCCCTGAACAGTTACCTTAATTTTCAAAGCAATTATAGAAAAGGACAGAAATGTTCCCATTAAATAACAATGATAATAATGGCCATCAATATTCTAATGCTTATTTAAATATTCTTATTTACATATGCTTACACGTCTGTAGTGAGATACCCTGGAGGAAGCAATGGCAACACAAATTTGCTGCAGCCACACAGCAGCTTTCTTGTTCTTTCTCTTTACATAAATATATTAATGGAGACAATATCAAATCAGGGGTCCCAGTCCTCTGACTACACACATTATTTAAGGTAGGGAGTATAGATGTCACCTCACTTCAGCAGACCCAAGGTGAAGAGAATTTAAAAGATTTTTTAAAGGACGTGTCTAGAAGTAGAAAAGACTAAAATCTCTACTTATCAACTATTAGCATTGGGCTTTTCCCATTCCATTCCTTTGCATCTCCTCATGGCATCCTGGAGGGTGGGGTTCCTCTCTTAGCTTCACATACCTCATGACAGTTTACTGAAGCAGCATGGAATTCCTTCTCACTTCTGTTGTTTTTTTTGTTTGTTTTTTGTTTTTTTTTTTAATTACAGACTTAATGGCACATCTTGAATTTCTTTACTGGCTTTCAAGATCAAAGTAATAACCCTTTTAAGTCCTCAGATTGATTTTTAAAAATTTGCTAGCCTCAGATTACAGAAAGAAGAGCAAAGGAGTTCTTAAAGATTGTTTATTTTAACGATAAAAGAATTGCTCCGTAAAAGCCAGTTTTGGGGATTACAGTGAAAGGTAATCCAAAATTTTAAGTTTCTGCTAAAGAGTGTAGGGTTTAACCATTTTAAGAGCATAACTGTCATACAATAAACTGCATATATTTATAAAGTGTACAGTTTGATGTTTTTATCTATGAATACAACTGTGAAACCATCACCGCAATCAACATAATGAACATATCCACCCGCCCCCTGACCAAAGTTTCCTCTTGCCTCTTGATAACCCCTCCCTCCTGTCTGTCCTTCCCTCACTCCCATACTCTATGCCAGCCCTAGGCAAACACCCATCTGCTTTCTGTCATGACTGATTAGTTTGCATTTTCTAGAATTTTATGTAACAGAACCAAGGGGTATTTACTCTTATCTGGCTCCTTTCAGTCAGCATAATTATTTTGAGATCCATCTAGGTTACACGTGTATCAGTAACTCACCCCTTTTTCTTTTTTTTCTTTTTTAATTATCATTTAAATTTTATTTATTTTTTTATACAGCAGGTTCTTATTAGTTGTCTATTTTATACATATTAGTGTATACATGTCAATCCCAATCTCTCAGTTCATCTCACCACCACCCCCCCTGCCACTTTTCCCCCTTGCTGTCCCTATGTTTGTTCTCTACATCTGTGTCTCCATTTCTGCCCTGCAAACTGGTTCATCTGTACAATTTTTCTAGGTTCCACATACATGCATTAATATATGATATTTGTTTTTCTCTTTCTGACTTACTTCACTCTGTATGACAGTCTCTAGACTCATCCACATCTCTACAAATGACCCAATTTCATTCCTTTTTATGGTTGAGTAATATTCCATTCTATATATGTACCACATCTTTATCCATTTGTCTGTTGATGGGCATTTAGGTTGCTTCCATGACCTGGCTATTGTAAACAGTGCTGCAATGAACATTGGGGTGCATGTGTCTTTTTGAATTATGGTTTTCTCTGGGTATATGCCCAGTAGTGGGATTGCTGGGTCATATGGTAATTCTATTTTTAGCTTTTTAACGAACCTCCATACTGTTCTCCATAGTGGCTGCATCAATTTACATTCCCACCAACAGTGCAAGAGGGTCCCCCTTTTCTCCACACCCTCTCCAGCATTTGTTGTTTGTAGATTTTCTGATGATACCCATTCTAACTGGTGTAAGGTGATACCTCATTGTAGTTTTTTTTTTTTTTTTTTTTAATTTATTTTTTGGCTGCACCGTGCAGCAACCAGGGATTGAACCCACACCCCCTGCACTCGGAGCAGAGTCTTTTTTTTTTTTTATTTATTTATTTATTTATTTATTTATTTATTTATTTATTTATTTATTTATTTATTTATTTATTTATTTATTTATTTATTTATTTATGGCTGTGTTGGGTCTTCGTTTCTGTGCAAGGGCTTTCTCTAGTTGTGGCAAGCGGGGGCCACTCTTCATCGCGGTGCGCGGGCCTCTCACTATCACGGCCTCTCTTGTTGCGGGGCACAGGCTCCAGACGCGCAGGCTCAGTAATTGTGGCTCACGGGCCTAGCTGCTCTGCGGCATGTGGGATCTTCCCAGACCAGGGCTCGAACCCGTGTCCCCTGCATTAGCAGGCAGATTCTCAACCACTGCGCCACCAGGGAAGCCCCTCATTGTAGTTTTGATTTGCATTTCTCTAATAATTAGTGATGTTGAGCAGTTTTTCATGTGCTTCTTGGTCATCTGTATGTTTTCTTTGGAGAAATGTCTATTCAGGTCTTCTGCCCATTTTCTGATTGGGTTTTCTTTTTTTTCTAATATTGAGCTGCATGAGCTGTTTATATATTTTGGAGATTAATCCTTTGTCCATTGATTCATTTGCAAATATTTTCTCCCATTCTGAGGGTTGTCTTTTTGTCTTGTTTGTAGTTCCCTTTGCTTTGCAAAAGCTTTTAAGTTTCATTAGGTCCCATTTGTTTATTTTTGTTTTTATTTTCATTACTCTGGGAGGTGGATCAAAAAAGATCTTGCTGTGATTTATGTCAAAGAGTGTTCTTCCTATGTTTTCCTCTAAGAGTTTTATAGTGTCCGGTCTTACATTTAGGTCTTTAATCCATTTTGAGTTTATTTTTGTGTATGGTGTTAGGGAGTATTCTAATTTCATTCTTCTACATGTAGCTGTCCAGTTTTCCCAGTACCACTTATTGAAGAGACTGTCTTTTCTCCATCTTATATCCTTGCCTCCTTTATCATAGATTAGTTGACCATAGGTGCGTGGGTTTATCTCTGGGCTTTCTAGCCTGTTCCATTGATCTATATTTCTGTTTTTGTGCCAGTACCATATTGTCTTGATTACTGTAGCTTTGTGGTATAGTCTGAAGTCAGGGAGTCTGATTCCTCCAGTTCCATTTTTTTCCCTGAAGACTGCTTTGGCTATTTGGGGTCTTTTTTGTCTCCATACAAATTTTAAGATTTTTTGTTCTAGTTCTGTAAAAAATGCCACTGGTAATTTGATAGGGATTGCACTGAATCTGTAGATTGCCTTGGGTAGTATAGTCATCTTCACAATATTGATTCTTCCAATCCAAGAACATGGTATATGTCTCCATCTGTTTGTGTCATCTTTGATTTCTTTCATCAGTGTCTTATAGTTTTCTGAGTATAGGTCTTTTACCTCCTTAGGTAGGTTTATTCCTAGGTATTTTATTCTTTTTGTTGCAATGGTGAATGGGATTCTTTCCTTAATTTCTCTTTCTGATCTTTTGTTGTTAGTGTGTAGGAATGAAAGAGATTTCTGAGCATTAATTTTGTATCCTGCTACTTTACCAAATTCATTGATTAGCTCTAGTAGTTTTCTGGTGGCATCTTTAGGATTCTCTATGAATCCTATCATGTCAGCTGCTAACAGTGACAGTTTTACTTCTTCTTTTCTAATTTGTATTCCTTTTATTTCTTTTTCTTCTCTGATTGCCATGGCTAGGACTTCCAAAACTATGCTGAATAAGAGTGGTGAGAGTGGACAACCTTGTCTTGTTCCTGATCTTAGAGGAAATGGTTTCAGTTTTTCACCATTGAGGACGATGTTGCCTGTGGGTTTGTCATATATGGCCTTTATTATGTTGAGGTAAGTTCCCTTTATGCTTACTTTCTGGAGGGTTTTTATCATAAATGAGTGTTAAATTTTCTTGAAAGCTTTTTCTGCATCTACTGAGATGATCATATGGTTTTTCTTCTTCAATTTGTTAATACAGTGTATCACATTGATTGATTTGCATATATTGAAGAATCCTTGCATTCCTGGGATAAACCCCACTTGATCATGGTGTATGATCCTTTTAATGTGTTGTTGAATTTTGTTTGCTAGTATTTTGTTGAGAATTTTTGCATCTATATTCATCAGTGATATTGGTCTGTAATTTTCTTTTTTTGTAGTACCTTTGTCTGGTTTTGGTATCAGGGGGATGGTGGCCTCATAGAATGAGTTTGGGAGTGTTCCTTCCTCTGAAATTTTTTGGAAGAGTTTGAGAAGGATGGGTGTTAGCTCTTCTCTAAATGTTTGATAGAATTCACCTGTGAAGCCATCTGGCCCTGGACTTCTGTTTGTTGGAAGATTTTAATCACAGTTTCAATTTCATTACTTGTGATTGGTCTGTTCATATTTTCTATTTTTTCCTGGTTCAGTCTTGGAATGTTATACCTTTCTAAGAATTTGTCCATTTCTTCCAGGTTGTCCATTTTATTGGCATAGAGTTGCTTGTAGTAGTCTCTTAGGATGCTTTGTATTTCTGCGGTGTCCGTTGTAACTTCTCCTTTTTCATTTCTAATTTTATTGACTTGGGTTCTCTCCCTCTTTTTCTTCATGAGTCTGGATAAAGGTTTATCAGTTTTGTTTATCTTCTCAAAGAACAAGCTTTTAGCTTTATTGATCTTTGCTGTTGTTTTCTTTGTTTCTTTTTCATTTATTTCTGCTCTTTTTATGATTTTTTTCCTTCTACTAACTTTGGGTTTTGTTTGTTCTTCTTTCTCTAGTTCCTTTCTGTGTAAGGTTAGATTCTTTATTTGAGATTTTTCTTGTTTCTTGAGGTAGGCTTGTATTGCTATAAACTTCCCCCTTAAAACTGCTTTTGCTGCATCCCATAGGTTTTGGATAGTCATGTTTTCATTGTAATTTGTCTCTAGGTATTTTTTGATTTCCTCTTTGATTTCTTTTTTTTTTTTAATTCTCAGGCCCCACCCCAACTTCCTGAATCTGTGTCTCAGAATTGGGTGATTGTGAGGCATGCTCGGGGTTTTTTGTTTGTTTTTGTGGGTTTTTAAAAAATTTTATTTATTTATTTATTTATTTATGGCTGTGTTGGGTCTTCGTTTCTGTGCGAGGGCTTTCTCTAGTTGCGGCAAGTGGGGGCCACTCTTCATCGCAGTGCGCGGGCCTCTATCGCGGCCTCTCTTGTTGCAGACACAGGCTCCAGACGCTCAGGCTCAGTAGTTGTGGCTCACGGGCCTAGTTGCTCCGCGGCATGTGGGATCTTCCCAGACCAGGGCTCGAACCCATGTCTCCTGCATTGGCAGGCAGATTCTCAACCACTGAGCCACCAGGGAAGCCCCTCTTTGATTTCTTCAGTGATATCTTGGTTATTTAGTAATGTATTGTTTACCCTCCACGTGTTTGTGTTTTTTACATTTTTTTCCCTGTAATTGATTTCAAGTCTCTTAGCGTCATGGTCGGAAAAGATGCTTGATATGACTTCAATTTTCTTAAATTTATCAAGGCTTGATTTATGACCCAAGATGTGATCTATCCTGGAGAATGTTCCGTGTGCACTTGAGAAGAAAGTGTAATCTGCTGTTTTTGGATGGAATGTCCTATAAATATCAATTAAATCTATCTGGTCTATTGTGTCATTTAAAGCTTGTGTTTCCTTATTAATTTTCTGTTTGGATGATCTGTCCATTGGTGTAAGTGAGGTGTTAAAGTCCCCCACTATTATTGTGTTACTTTCAACTTCCTCTTTTATAGCTGTTAGCAGTTGCCTTATGTATTAAGGTGCTCCTATGTTGGGTGCATATATACTTCTAATTGTTGTATCTTCTTCTTGGATTGATCCCTTGACCATTATGTAGTGTCCTTCCTTGTCTTTTGTAACATTCTTTATTTTAAAGTCTATTTTATCTGATATGAGTATTGCTACTCCAGCTTTCCTTTGATTTCCATTTGCATGGAATATCTTTTTCCAACCCCTCACTTTCAGTCTGTATCTGTCCCTAGGTCTGAAGTGGGTCTCTTGTAGACAGCATATAGATGGGTCTTGTTTTTGTATCCATTCAGCGCACCTGTGTCTTTTGGTTGGAGCATTTAATCCATTCATGTTTAAGGTAATTATCGATATGTATGTTCCTATTACCATTTTCTTAATTGTTATGGGTTTGTTTTTTGTAGGTCTTTTTCTTCTCTTGTGTTTCCCACTTAGAGAAGTTCCTTTAGCATTTGTTGTAGAGCTGGTTTGGTGGTGCTGAATTCTCCTAGCTTTTGCTTGTCTGTAAAGCTTTTGATTTCTCCGTTGAATCTGAATGGGATCCTTGACTGGTAGAGTAATCTTGGTTGTAGGTTCTTCCCTTTCATCACTTTAAATATGTCCTGCCACTTCCTTCTGGCCTGTAGAGTTTCTGCTGAGAAATCAGCTGTTTACCTTATGGGAGTTCCCTTGTATGTGATTTGTCATTTTTCCCTTGTTGCTTTCAGTAATTTTTCTTTGTCTTTAATTTTTGTCAATTTGATTACTATGTGTCTCGGTGTGTCTCTCCTTGGGTTTATCCTGCCTGGGACTCTCTGCACTTCCTGGACTTGGGTGGATATTTCCTTTCCCATGTTAGGGAAGTTTTTGACTATAATCTCTTCAAATATTTTCTTGGGTCCTTTCTATCTCTCCTCTCCTTCTGGGACCCCTATAATGCGAATGTTGTTCTTGTTCATTCTTTTTTCTTTTTTCTGTTTCACGGCTGTGAATTCCACCATTCTATCTTCCAGGTCACTTATCCGTTCTTCTGCATCAGTTATTCTGCTACTGATTCCTGCTAGTGCATTTTTCATTTCAGTTACTGTATTGTTCATCTCTGTTTGTTTGTTCTTTAATTCTTCTAGGTGTTTGTTCTTTAATTCTTCTAGGTCTTTGTTAAACATTTCTTGCATCTTCTCGATCTTTGCCTCCATCTTTTTTCCGGGGTCCTGGATCATCTTCACTATCATTATTCTGAATTCTTTTTCTGGAAGGTTGCATATCTCCATTTCATTTAGTTGTTTTCCTGGGGTTTTATCTTGTTCCTTCATCTGGTACAAAGTTCTCTGCCTTTTCATTTTGTCTATCTTTCTGTGAATATGGTTTTTGTTCCACAGGCTGCAGGATTGTAGATCTTCTTGCTTCTGCTGTCTGCCCTCTGGTGGGTGAGGCTATCTAAGAGGCTTGTGCAAGCTTCCTGATGGGAGGGACTGGTGGTGAGTAGAACTGGGTGTTGCTCTGGTGGGCAGAGCTCAGTAAAACTTTAATCTGCTTGTCTGCTGATGGGTGGGGCTGGGTTCCCTCCCTGTTGGTTGTTTGGCCTGAGGTGACCCAGCACTGGAGACTACCCGGCTCTTTGGTGGGGCTAATGGTGGACTCTGGGAGGGCTCATGCCAATGAGTACTTCCTAGAACTTCTGCTGCCAGTGTCCTTGTCCCCACAGTGAGCCACAGCCACCCCCCGCCTCTGCAGGAGACCCTACAACACTAGCAGGTAGGTCTGGTTCAGTCTCCTATGGGGTCACTGCTCCTTCCCCTGGGTTCTGATGCGTGAACTACTTTGTGTGTGCCCTCCAAGAGTAGAGTCTCTGTTTCCCCCAGTCCTGTCAAAGTCCTGCAATCAAATCCCCCTAGCCTTCAAAGTCTGATTCTCTAGGAATTCCTCCTCCTGTTGCTGGACCCCCAGGTTGGGAAGCCTGATGTGGGGCTCAGAACCTTCACTCCAGTGGATGGACTTCTGTGGTATAAGTGTTCTCCAGTTTGTGAGTCACCCACCCAGCAGTTATAGGACTTGATTTTCTTGTGATTGTGCCCCTCCTACCGTCTCATTGCGGCTTCTCCTTTGTCTTTGGATGTCGGTTATCTTTTTTGGTGAGTTCCAGTGTCTTCCTGTCGATGATTGTTCAGCAGTTAGTTGTGATTCCAGTGCTCTCGCAAGAGAGAGTGAGGGCACGTCCTTCTACTCCGCCATCTTGAACCAATCTCCAACTCACCCCTTTTTCATTCCTGAGTAGTATTTCAGTGTATGCATGTACCACAATTTGTTTATCCATTTATCTGTTGATAGAAATTTGAGTTGCCTTCAGTTTTTGGCTATTATAAATAAGGCAGCTAGGAACCTTTGTATAAACATAGGCTTTCATTTCTCTTGGGTAAATAAAACACCTAGGAGTAGAATGATGGTAAGTACATGTTTAACTTTTTAAGAAACCACCAAAATGTTTTCCGAAGTGGCTGTACCATTTTACATTCCCACCAGCAGTGGATGAGACCTGTAGTTGCTCTGTATTCTCACCAATCCTTGGTATGGCCAGTCTTTTTAACAGACATTCTAACAGGTGTGTAGTGGTATTCACTGTGGTTTTAATTTGCCTCTTAATGATGCTGAGTATCTTTTCATGTGCTCATTTGCCATCCATGTATCTTCTTAGTGACGTGTCTGTTAAAACCTTTTTGCCCATTTAAAAAATTTGGTTGTTTGTTTTCAAGGATTCTTTATATATTCTAGATACAAGTCCTTTATCAGATCTGTGATTTGAAAATATTTTCTCCCAGTCCGTGACTTGTCTTTTCATTAAGAGCTCATTATTTTAAAGTTAAAAAAAAATATTTCAAAATAGAAAAGTTTTGGAAGACAGTCTATTAAAATCAAATCACTGGAAAAGTCTAAAACATTTTTCTGAAAGCCTATCAAAAGGCACTTTTTAATGTAGACATAGAGAATGGACTTGAAGACACGGGGTGGGAGGGGGAAGCTGGGGCAAAGTGAGAGTAGCATTGACATATATACGCACTACCGAATGTAAAATAGCTAGTGGGAAGCAGCCGCATAGCACAGTGAGATCAGCTCAGTGCTTTGCGATTGCCTAGAGGGGTGCAATAGGGAGGGTGGGAGGGAGGTTCAAGAGGATATGGGGACATATGTATGCATATGGCTGATTCACTTTGGTGTACAACAGAAACGAACACAGTATTGTGAAGCAATTATACTCCAATAAAGATCTATTAACAAAAAAAGGCACTTTTTAATAAACAAGGTCTAACAAGACCTCCCCTAACCCCGGGGTGCCTGAGGGCTGAGAGCAGATGTGGCAGCACTCTCTCCCAGCCCCCCTGGTCCCCTTTCCTGAGGGGCCTGCCCGTGAGTGCCAGGGCCGTGGTGCAGATGCAGACCCACAGAAGTTGGGATGGGCCTTGTCAGTCATCTAGGAGAAGCGGGTTCCAAGGGCAGGGTGGAGTTTGGTGGAGGAAGAGCACCGTGCCTGGCCCTGCCCAAAGCAACATGCACTTGACCGTAGTGGAGGAGGAAGTCCTCTTGGAAAGCTGCCCCCCTGCACTGTGAGAACAGCAGGCACTGAGAGGCAGGAGAGCAGTGGCTGCTGGTTTGGGAGGAGGTCCGCTGGGTCCAGGCGGGCTGCTCAGACGTGAATTCCTGTAGAGGAGGAGTTCCTGGATTGGGTCCCCTCTGTGATCCCCCGTATTCTAGATTTGTGGACACAGTTCCATGTTGATAATATATGGACTTGCCCCAATATATTATGGGACACTGAAATCCAAAACACTAAAGCAAATGAGGTCAACATATCATGTATTAGTTTCCTGCTGCTGCTATAACAAATGATCACAAACTCAGTGGCTTAAAACTATGCACACTTATTACCTTATAGTTCTGTTGCTTAGAGGTCTGACAGGTGTCTCACTCAGCTAAAGTCAAAGTGTCAGCAGGGCTGGTTCCTTTCTGAGGCTTTAGGGGAGACTTTCCAGCTTCCAAAGGCTGCCCACATTTCCTCAGTTTGGGTCCCTCCCTGTCTTCAAAGCCAGCAATGCTGCGTCTCTGACATCCTTCAGTGGTCACGTCTCTCTACAACATTGCTGGGAAGATTTCTCCACTTTTAAGGATAGTTGTGATTAGACTGGGCACATCCTGATAATCCAGGGTAGTCTATCTTCACACCTAAAGGTCCTTGATTTCATCATGCCTGCAACGTCCCTTTAGCCATAATTGCTAGCTTTCTTGTTTCATTAAGGAATGCAAAGTCCCTTTTGCCATGTTCGCAGAATAGGGCATGGACATCTTGGGAGGCCATCATTGTGTCTATCACACCCCTGAGAGGAGCACTGAGGGCTGCTGTGACCTGAGGTACAACAGCCTGGCCTATACAGTCAGGGTATCTGGCTCTACCTAGTTCATGGTTCCAGGCTTCCTAAGAGGCTTTTGCTTGTCTTACACTCTGCTAGTGTCAACTCACAGAGAAAGTGTGTCAAGGTAGCTAGGGGGAACCTACTGTATAGCACAGGGAGCTCAGCTTGGTGCTCCGTGATGACCTAGATGGGTGGGATGGGGTGGGGAGGGAAGTCCAAGAGGGAGGGGATATATGTATACATATAGCTGATTCGCTTCACTGTACAGCAGAAACTAACACAACATTGTAAAGCAATTTTACTCTAATTAAAAAAAAAAAAAGAAAAGAAAAGAAAGTGTGTCAAGGTAGAAATAATACCATGACAGCGATGCATCAGTCATCATTATGAACAGTCCTGGAGACTGGGGTATCTGAAGGCTGGCTGATTGACTGATTCCCCAGTTCTTTACACAAAGGTTTTGAGATTGAATATATGCAATAAAATATAAATTAAAAATAAACAATTAGACCAGAATGTACAGAACAGATAAAGAACAACAGGCGGATATGAAGCCAGTTAAGCCCTGAGCTACAGCACCATGCTTTCGGAACTAAACTTCCTGGTAGCCAAAGCAAACAGGAACCTGGTCAGTTACATGATTTTCATTATTCATGCGATGAAAACACACCTGCTTCTAAGAAAAGCTTTTCCTAGTAGGCCTGAAGTCTCAAAGGACGTTCTCATCCAAGTGGCACTAAGGGAAGCAGCAATCTTTTTACAACAAATGGAAAAAGATGTTTCCTAGGATTGTTGAGGGCATAAAACACCAAAACACAACTCAGTAAAAGCAATTCTGTGAGGGCCAAGATAGCGTGTTCCAAGCAGCAACTTTCTGATAACAAACATGATCCAGGTTGTAACTCAATAAGTATTGAAATGAATATATGAACAACACGCACACAAAAAATGGAATAGAACAGGATAGAATATGAAACTGGCGTTTTTTCTGTGTGTGGGCATATAGGTATCCGATCAAGATGTAAAATGTGTTTTTACTGCGGGTTACTGCTAGAGGAATGATAGGATGGCACACATAACCCTTCAGAGATACAGGAATCCTTACACACGCTCCTCCTAAGAGTTGGTCGGCAGATAGATTGAGGTTATATCCTCTGAAAAGGGTCTGCAGCGCAAATATTGTTTCTTGCGCTGGCTTTAGAATAGGATTTAGGGAAATCAGAACCAGGAAGGTGAGGAATAGGGTCAGAGCATCAGAGGAATGCCCAGGGAGCTTGGGAAAACAAGGAAATAGGTGGTAAGGTTGACATCTTCTCTGGAAACCGAGGAGCTGGGGTTCCACCTGGTGGCACAGCCCTCCCACCTGTTTGACCTGAATCCTAGTGAACCCAGACCCTTCCTCAGGAGATTGGTCAGTAACACCAATGTAAAGTATACTCAAGGTGATACTGTGCCCAAATGTAGGAGCTGGCAGGTATGTTTCATAGTTCAGAGGGATCATGAGACAAGGGACTACGGTTATTTTCTTTTGGAATACCTAGAAAAATTTTCCTAGAGTAGTAATTTTATGCTTTACATATTTGTTCTTTTCTTATTTTTATGGCTACAGGACATAACATGAAAATAAAAATAATTATATATATATATATATATATGATGCTTCCTTCTGAGTATTTCTTTACAAGTTAACAAACTTCTAATTTTAAAGGCTACCAAAATAATAAATTAGGTAAATGGGTTTTTTGTTTTTTGTTTTTGGCTGTGCTGGGTCTTCGTTGCTGCGTGCGGGCTTTCTCTAGTTGTGGCGAGCAGAGGCTACTCTTTGCTGTGGTGCACAGGCTCTAGGTGCGTGGGCTTCAGTAGTTGTGGCACATGGGCTCAGCAGTTGCAGCTCGTGGGCCACAGAGCACAGGCTCAGTAGTTTTGAGGCACAGGCTTAGTTGCTCTGCGGCATGTGGGATCTTCCCGGACCAGGGCTTGAACCTGTGTCCTTTGCTTTGGCAGGTGGATTCTTAACCACTGGACCACCAGGGAAGCCCAAATTAGGTAAATGTTTTATGTAATATATAGAGTGCTAAAGTGAAGTGGTATATTTTAGGACAGTATTTTAGTTTTGTTTTTTTTTTATATATAAATTTATTTATTTATTTTTGGCTGTGTTGGGTCTTCGTTGCTGCGCATGGACTTTCTCTAGTTGCAGTGAGCAGGGGCTACTCTTCATTGCAGTGCGTGGGCTTCTCACTGAGGTGGCTTCTCTTGTTGTGGAGCACGGGCTCTAGGCGCACAGGCTTCAGTAGTTGTGGCACGTGGGCTCAGTAGTTGTGGCTTGCGGGCTCTAGAGTGCAGCCTCAGCAGTTGTGGCACATGGGCTTAGTTGTTCCACGGCATGTGGGATCTTCCCGGACCAGGGCTCGAACCCGTGTCCCCTGCATTGGCAGGCGGATTCTTAACCACTGCGCCACCAGGGAAGTCCAGTATTTTAGTTTTTAATCTTCAACTAGTCTACAATAATGGTTAAAGGATATCTTCTATAATACTGGTTAGAGAATATCTTCTTTTTTAAAAATAAATGTATTTATTTATTTATTTGCCTGCGTTGGGTCTTCGTTGCTGTGCGCAGGCTTTCTCTACTTGCGGTGCGCGGGCTTTCTCTAGTTGTGGTGAGCGGGGGCTTCTCATTGTGGTGGCTTCTCTTGTTGCAGAGCACAGGCTCTAGGTGCACGGGCTCAGTAGCTGTGGCACACGGGCTTAGTTGCTCCACAGCACATGGGATCTTCCCAGACCAGGGCTTGGACCCGTGTCCCCTGCATTGGCAGGCGGATTCTTAACCACTGGACCACCAAGGAAGTCCAAATTAGGTAAATGTTTTATGTAATATATAGAGTGTTATAGTGAAGTGGTATATTTTAGGATAGTATTTTAGTTTTTAATCTTCAACTATTCTACAATAATGGTTAAAGGATATCTTCTATAATACTGGTTAAAGAATATCTTATTTTTTACATGTATATGTATAACTGAATCACTTTGTTGTTCACCTGAAACTAACACATTGTTAATCAACTATAGTCCAATATAAAATAAAAATTTAAAAAAGAGTATCTTATTTTTATAAAAAGGTTCCTATTTTACAGAAGATGGGATCTAGGAGGAACTTGAGGGGTCAACCTTATTAGCCCCCCTTGAACTCGGAATGTCAGCAGTGTTAACTGGACTCTTGCCTCTTCCCTCTGACCAAATCCCTGACTTTGGTGTACCTTATCAAGGCCTTGTAGGACCAGGAGACAGTTTGCACTTGAAAGTTAAACATCCAGCTGGCTAGAGCCAGCAGGAAGGCAAAGCTGGGGTCCTGTCTCAGGATGGAGGAGGGCAGGAGGCTCCTGGGGCAGCCAATAAGATCAGAATTGTGAAGAAGAACCAAAGGCAAGGGTCAGAAGGACCACAGGAGCAGCACATGAGAAAGCATGAGAGGAGGTGCAAGCCACCAAATTTAACTCTGGCAGACCTAGTCTTCCTGGCCTAGAGTTCCTTGGAGAATGAGGAGTGAGCCTTCTAGAGCACACTTCTGCACTTTAAAACCAAAGAACAAAACTAAAGCCCTTTTCACTTTGGAAAATTCCAAAACATATACAAAAGTAGAGAGAGTAGTATAATGAACCTCCATGTACCCATCACTTAACTTCAACAATTATCAACATTTTTCCAGTATTTTTTCATCTGTCTCCAACTTCCCACCCCCCACTCTCACTCTGCCACCTTTTAAATTTCTTGGAGTATTTTAAAGCAAAGCTAGCCATCATGTTAGTTCACTCATAAACACTTCTCAGTATGTATCACTAACAGACAAGGGCTTTTAAAAACACAATGATACCACTATCACATCTATTAAAATTAACAATAAATTCTCAATAGCATCTAACACCCAGACTGTGTTCGGTTTTCTGCTGCTATCTCACGAATATCTTTGTGAAATGGGTGTGTTCAAGCCAGGATCTACACACGATGCGTTTGCTTGATTTGTCTCAGGTCTCTAATCTCTGAGTCTAGAACAGCTCTTCCTCTCCTCTCCCTCCCCTTCCTTGTGCCAATTGTTTATGGATTAGAATTTCTCACGTTCTGGATTTTTATCATGGTCAACTTAACATGGTTCTTTATCCTGTCAGCTGGTCATGTGGTCTAGAAGCTTGCTTTCAGAACAGGTGGTTCAGGTGAGAACACCTCACGCACAGTGCCCCGTTCCCTCCTGCATCCCGTCAGGGGCATGTCTCACCTTCTGTGTGGTTGAGGCAGACAAGGGGGCTCTGGTGTTTGTCATTAACAGGTTCCTATGAGCCTTGAACTTAAACATTTTAGCAGCCATTGTAATTGCCTGGATTCCTTATTTCATTCAGGGATGCAAAATGAAATTTTCTGCAGGTGTGTCTTCTCTTGCTTTTAATAGCTTATATTCTTCCATGAAGACCTCTCCCTCATCAATTATTTGGTTTCTCTGAGATACGGTTTGTACAAGAAAGTCTGCAGCACATGTTAAAAGCGACACAGTGTGTCTGAGCACTTCCGTTTGTGTCCTTTTCCTCACTCCAGCTTCCCACCCGGGGAAGATCAAGGTCCACTCCCATCCTTTTTATGCCTGAAGCACAGAAGCTGGTGATAGAGCCAGAGCTTACCACGTGCCCTACTCTCATCCGCCCACTAACAGTCTGGTCACCGTCCTCTGTGCTTCTCCCACCAGGACGCCATCGGTTCCTCCTCTGATCTCCTCTGCCGGATGCTCGTCACTGTATATCTCTTTTTAAAAATGTTCCCTTTAGTCCTCATAAATAATTATCTATGTATCGCATCTACTTTTCTAGATTCCTTGGAAGCAGGACTCATGTTTTTTTTTTTATAAATTTATTTTATTTATTTTTGGCTGCATTGGGTCTTCTTTGTTGCACGTGGGCTTTCTCCAGTTGCGGCGAGCGGGGGCTACTCTTCATTGAGGTGGCTTCTCTTGTTGCGGAGCACGGGCTCTAGGCGCGTGGGCTTCAGTAGTTGTGGCTCACGGTCTCTAGAGCACAGGCTCAGCAGTTGTGGCGCACGGCATGTGGGATCTTCCCGGACCAGGGAAGCTGCTCCACGGCATGTGGGATCTTCCCGGACCAGGGCTCGAACCCGTGTCCCCTGCATTGGCAGGTGGATTCCCAACCACTGCGCCACCAGGGAAACCCAGGGCTCATGCTTGATTTATCTATCTTCATAGCGACTAGCCCTGCTTAACCTTTCGTGGGAAGTGAACAATTACTTATTTAATGAAAAAAATGAACAAATTAGAAAAGAAGAAACCTTTAAGCCCTCACCACGTTGGACTTTTTTTTCTCTCTTAAAGATGAATGGGTGTGTAATGAATTTAGTACAGAATGCCGATTTTAATTAATTTATCATTAATTATTAATTAATTTTAATTAATTAATTATTTAATTTTTTGGCCAGACTGCTCGGCTTGCAGGATTTTAGTTCCCCGACCAGGGATTGAACCCGAGTCCTTGGCAGTGAAAGCACTGAGTCCCAACCACTGGTCTGCCAGGGAATTCCCTGATTTTTAATAAGTTAGAAATATGATGATAGACTTCTCTAGCTATTAAAAAATAAATTATGTTAACCTCTTTTTAATTAAGGTGGGATCCAAATGGGCTGTAACTTTCTAGATACCAAGATATTTTTATGTTCTTCCCATGTATTTTTCCTGTTTTATCTGCCTTTATCTTAAATTTTCCAGCTTTATTGAGATATAATTGATGTAACACTGTGTAAGTGTAAGGTATAAAACGTGTTGATTTGATACACTTATATATTGCAAAATGATTACCACCATAGCTTAGCTAACATCTCCATCCCCTCACATAATTACCATTTCCTTGTGATGCCTTTATCTTTAGATGCCATCTAAAGTATGAGTGCCATTTTCCAAAGTACATCCCTTAATCATGATTGCTGTAGACACCTGTTGCTATAAGAATAGTGGTAGCATATGCAACAATGTGCTCCATCCTCTATGAAAAACTGCACATATTTGAAAATTTCTGCATTTTGAAAGAAAAAATCTGATTAAACAGAAATCAGGTGGGACAATATTTAAAATTTCAAAACCTGAAAATGCAAACTTCAATTGTATATTTTTGTGGGTGAATAATGCTGCTACTATGCCAGTGTGTGACCATTTCAATGAGCAAAATTTCTGAAGGTTGATAATTTCCTGAACTTGTTAATAAAATGGTGTTGTATATAAAAATGCTAGCAAAGCAACAAAAGGTGTTTCTTACCAAGAAATCAAGCTCTTCGTTTAGGTTGTGGTACTGATCCAGTTTGGCTCCCAGTAAGACAGGTACGTCTCCGACATTCTTGGCTTCATTTGAATCAAAGTCTGTAACCTGAAATGAAACATATTTGTACTCACTTCCAATATGTTCACACTCCTTGGAACATTTGACAATGAATATGTTATTAGTTTAACCATCAGAGAGATCTCCAGTGGTTTCAATAACAGATGTGTAGAACTTGGAGTCAGAATGATTTCAATGTTAAGTATCTAAAATTGTATTTTTGTATGTTAAAGATAGTACATAGTGAATGTTTAACTCACCTCAGTATCCTGATCTTGAAATGATTTTTCATTAGCAATTAACTCTCTGAAAGCTGTGATTCTGTCTTTATGTTTCAGTAGCTAAGGAAAAAAGCATTTTCTATTTCAGAGGAGAGGAAATAAAACTACATTCCATAACATTTATAATAAAGTCACCAAACCATGCACAGTCCCTGGTCTCCAAAGGTGTCTTGTTTTTAAAGCTCTTGTGTAGCAGAGAGTTCACACAGCAGGCCTGAGACTGCTGTCCTTAGAAAGGCCTGCTCTCCAGACTGCCCTCTGACTGGCATCTAGGAACTTGGATTGTGGGAGGGTTTCCATCATTTCCTGATATGAAGGCTCACTGTGCCTAACCTATTTGTACAAAGAACGTTTATGCTGAATACCCCTTTCCTTCGGGAGGGTCTGGAATTTTGGTACGTGGCAGGCAGAGGGCGCCTACCCAACCAGCCTCCAATCAAAACCCTGGACACTCAGTCTCCAATAAGCATCCCTGGGAACATTTCACGCATGCTGCACAGGTCACTGCTGGCGAAAGGAAGTGCACCCTGTGTGACTCACTGGGAAAGGACTCTTGGAAGCTTGGATCTGGTTTCCTCTGGACTTTGCCCTACGTGCTTTTTCCCTTTACTGATTTTGCTCTGTATCCTCTCACGGTAATAATACATCATAGCTGTGAGAACAACTATGTGCTAAGTCCTGTGAGTCCAGTAAATCATTAAACCTGAGCGTGGGCTTGGGATCTCCAGAGAGCTTATCCTAATATTCAATTGTTTTTACAGCCAGGCTATTAAAATTCTTCTTTAAAGAAAAAAAATTAGCCAAATTTTTCTAGATGCAATTTATAGTCCTTTCTCCTTGTTTATTTGTTTGTTCCATGTAATAACAATAAATCTTAACATTCAATATTCTAACTCCTCCAAATATTAGTGAGGGCTGCACAGAATTTTTTTTTTTTTTTTTACTATGAACACTTTCCAGAAAAGAGGAGAAACTTTAATGAACGCCCAGGTAACTATTATCCAGTTTCAACTACTAACAGTTAACGGTCAGCCTTGTATCGTTAATACCCCAGCCACTTCCTCTTCCCTGCAACTCCCTTCACTGAATCAAATTACACACATCATATTATTTCATCTGCCAGTATTACAGGAATGACACAGAAATTTACCAAGAGAACATAAATATCTGAAATGGTATTTTTATAACATCCTACTCGAATCCTCAACTGGGTGTATTTCTGAAGACTGGTTTAAGAAGTGGAGGCCAGTAGTTTCTCTGCCTGTCTGTTTATTCCTTAGTCCTTTTCTCTAGAGGTTAGCTAAGAGACAAAGAGATTCCGCAGAATACCTGCAACAAATTTTCTATCCACCTCAGTTCAGAGAAGTCATTTCCTGATAATGCAGCACTGAAATTGAATCCCAGATTTAAATACATTTTTTTTCCTTTAGCCAGATAAATTAGTCACTTCTGTATTCCTTTCAGATTAAAAGCGCACACATTCATGTCCTGTTATCACTTTCTCTGTATAACTGACTCTCCTCATTCTCTCTCTCCATCCCTGCACCACTACACCAGGAAAAGAATGATTGAAGAAATTCCAAGAGCCTCTTCCCTTACCCTTGTCCCACTTGAGAAATAAAATTTGTTTTCAATGTATTCATTATTCCAAGTGATAAAGTTTGTAATCACTATAGAAATGTCAAAATACACTCTTCTTCAGGAATCAGTAGTACCATACAAAAGTGAAAAAACAATCATACCAATTTTTTGGTAGATGAATGAGATTTTCTAATACATACTTATGTTATAAAACAAGTCAAATGTTGAACGGTGTATCTCCTTAGTGAGGGCCAAAGTAAAGCTAATCTTGCCCCCCAAAATAATTCTTTAAAAAAATCCAAAATTTTAGGAGCCTCTTTATACTTTTACATGACCTTTTTCTGTCTTTTTTTCACTAAAAATGATACAATTTTTAGAATGAAGAATACATACAGTACCTCTTTATCTAACTTTTTCTTTTTAAGATGAAAACTCTTCAATTTTTGTAGCATGATATCACTAACTTTCTCATTCTCTTTGAAATGTTCGGCATCGGGATTGGTGATGTCCTAAGGGTAACATTTTGAGAAGCTATATTAAAAAGTTTTCAGTAAAGTTAAAAGGAGGAAGGAAAGAACACAAATGAAATAAATCTCCCTTCCAAAATAAGTGGATAAACCAAAGGAGATAAAATCATATTGAACTCAATTCTTCAATTACTCATCGTAAGCCATCTAATAAAGGGTTAATGTGGAAAGAATTCATATAGATTCACACTTGTATATAAATTGTTATTGGGACAAATTAGTATAACCACTGGGAAGTTAATAACTACACATGCTTATATACTCATACATACATCTGCTCTTAGCCTAGTCAGTTTACAAATCCAAATTTTAGACAAATTGTTATACCTGACACCAGAACAATCAGACATCCTCAACAATACTGAAACTCTAGATATTTCAGTGGCACCCACATTCCACAAGAATGAAGATACTTGGACCAATATAACCTAAGGGTCAAAAGTGCATGCATTACTTACTTAGGAAGTAAGTAAGATTAAATGAGGTTAGAAGGATGGGGCCCTCATCTGAAAGGACTGTGGTCTTAAAAGGAAGAGAAAGAGATCTTTCCCTCTCTCTCTCTCTCTCTCTCCCTTTCTCCCTCTCAACCATGTGAGGATACAATGAGAAGGCAACCATCTGTAAGCCAAGAAGAGAACTCTCATCAGGAACTGAACTGGCTGGCATCTTGATCATGGATATTACAGCCTCCAGAACCACTACAGGAAAATAAATTTCTGTTGTTTAAGCCACCCAAGCTGACTAAGACAAGAAGATAGTTTCTTTGTTTGCTTTTAATAAGACAGACTTGGTTTCAAATTCTGCCTTAGCTAACTCTCTAAATCTTAGTTTCCTGTCTGTAAAAAATTATTAACCTATCCCAAAATCCATTTTTAGAAATACAGTTTATAATACATATAAAGCAGTTATTATAGAATTTAAAAAATGATAAATATTATTATTTTGTTTTATTCATCATTTAAATAAATTGTTTAGCAAATCATAGACTGTTGTAACTTAAAGAGAACTTAAATAATACATATTTATATACAAATTCATCATTAATAAATGGCTTTTCAGAAAGAAAAAAAAAAAGTGCATGCATTACAGTCAGACTACTTGGGTTTGTATCTGAGTTCTGTCACTTAACCATCTGAGTTCTGTCACTTAACCACTTGACTTTGGACAAGAAACTCAATGATTCTAAGCCTCAGTTTGTTTTTCCGTGTTAAAAAAAAAAAAGTCTGATAATGTAAAAACTGGTGTAAGAATTGAATGAGATAACCCATGAAAAGCAGGGTCAACTTAAATGCCTCCAAGGACAGGTTGGGAAGTCAGCAAATATTTGTTGAGTGCCTGTTAAGGGCTTACCCTGCATTAGGCAGAGGGCATCTGACATATGGAGTCTCTGATCTTGAAGGCTTAAGCAAACAGATATTTGTTTGGCCTGGGATGAAATCTACTAAGAAGAGGACTGATGACGCACTCCCTTACTGAGAGGTCCTGTACAGAAGAAGCAGACAGCAAATAAGACTGAGAAAGAACAGCAGCCTCCAGTGAGGCAGGAGAAAGCCAAGCAAATATGGTAAGAAAGCAGACGTCCGAAGGGGCAAGGTGGGGTGGAAAAGGCTACGGCAGAGAAGAGTTTGTGCCATATTCAAGTTCAAATATTAAAGACAAAACTTCAGGTGGATACAGTCTATGGGCCACCACTTTGTGATCACTGCTAAAAATGCTTAGCTTGGTTTCCAGCATTCAATAAATGCTAGTGTGCAACAAATTTTAGCTAAAAGAAAGCAGGAATAAAGGTTGTGTTGGATCCGGAACATTGCAAACTCATGTCCCCAAATTTTGGCTCAGAGGAGTGCACTGAAGCTCAAAGAAATGTACAATGATCAGAGGGAAGAGGAAGAAAGACAGCTTAATAACTGAGAAGCTATCAAGTGTCATGCCCTTAAAATGTTCTCTCATTAAAATGTAGTGTTTGTAACCTCCCAGGGCAGCAGCAAATATCACTTCAGCTAAGGCTGAGAAAGGAAAATTTACTTGGCCAGGTCACACAACAGCAAGGTGGTGAAGCCGTGCCTTGAACTCACCAGACACTAACTTCATTTTTCATCTACTAATTAATGTACACAGCTCTGCACTGCCCAACCCCTGCCCCAAAGCTGCATTTTAGATCGGGTAAACAGCTCATTTGTGTGAACAATCTCTCATCACAGGCGGCCCTGAAGCACAAGACTGTTACTCTGAGGGAGTTTTCCTGAAATGTGGAAAGCACTGAGGGAAGGGTTTTGCCTGAAGTTTTTATTTTTTTAATCTTATTATATTATCTTACTATAGATTTGTGGGAATTAGGTGTTGAAGAAAGAAAGAAGCAGTGGGAAGAAGGAAGGGCTGATTGGTTGGTTTAAGGATCTGTATTTTTACTTCCATTTTTTTTCTTTCACAACTTAATTGTCCAACCTTGATATCTCTTCTCCCAGTAAAAAATATGATTTTTTCTAATTACCTGGCACATGAGAAGTCGTACCATCAGAGCCAGAAGATTGCAAATTTTGGAGGTCAGCTGCGAAGTTCTTTTCATGTCTGGGGGATTCAGGCTCTCTCCTTCACAAGGTGAGTGATTCAGGAACAAATTAGAATGTATCATCTTTGCATCCTACATGTACACAATTCAGATTTGCCACAATAAAGACAAAGAATCTGGATTACTTTTTAGGTAAAATGCTGAATAAAATACCACTCTTAAAAACTCAGAGCAGTGGTTCTCAAACTTTTTGATTCTCAGGATGCCTTCACACTCTTAAAAATTATTGAGGATCCCAAAAACTTTTTGTTTATTAGGTTATATCTATCAATATTTATTGTATTGAAATTACAACTGAGAACATTCAAAAATATTTGTTTACTAATTCAAATAACAATAAATCTATTATGTGTCAATGTAAGTAACAATTTAATACAAAGTTAGCACATTTTCCAAAATGAAAAATTAGTGAAAAGAGTGGCAGTGTTTACACTTTTTGCAAATATTTTTAATGCTGGCTTAATAGAAGATAGCTGGATTCTCATAATGTGCTTCCCACATTCCATCAGCCGTGAAAAGCAATTACACCATCACATGTCACATAGATTCCGGAAAACTCCACTGTACACTTGTGAAAGAATGAGAGTGAAAAAGGCAATAATGTCTTCGTATTTATTACCATGAAAATGCTTTTGACCTCAAAGATACTCCCGGAACACACTTTGGGAAAATGGACCTAAAGGTAATGAAAAGCAAAACTAAAAGCAGAGTAAAAAAATTGATTAGTCAAGATAGAACAAGGAACTTCACTGCTTTTTAAAGAAGAAAGCTCAGGAAAAAAATTGTATACTGGATAAACTTCTGCACAGTTACACTAATTTACTCAGTGTTTTCTAATTCAAAACTTGCCATGATTTGGCTACCAGCTAAACTTAAGGTCATCTTTGTTTAGGTCAGTGGTTCTCAAAGTGTGATCCCTGGACCAGAAGCATCAGTGAGATCCAGGATCTTCTTAGAAATGCACATTCTCAGGCCCCACTGCACACCTACTGAATCAGAAAATCTGGGTGGGCCCCAGCAATCTGCATTTTCACAGCTGATGCTGATGAATGCTAAAGTTTGAGAACCACACTGGCTTAGATAGTCCTTCCTTCTTTCTGGAGAAAAGATCACAGAGAGAATTTTTTAATAAGAGAACAATATTTTTCTGAGTCATTAAAAATAATAGAATTATTTACTTGCAAGCAATACTTATACTGATTACAGATTCATGAAAGAGAGTCCTCTAAGGACATCTTCAAGCAACAGATCAGCTCAGCCTAAGTTATTACGACAAATATAAAAATAAACTCATACATTTTTCTAGATTAGATTAGCCTTCTTTCTAAGTACTCAGAGTTAATAAGATTGTATACTATAAATACTTTAAGGCAGGCCTACAAAACTGAAATAGAACAGATATGCTCTGGCTTGTGAAGATTATCACTACCAGGACATGCTTCCAGGCTGTCTGCCAAAAAAGCCATTTGAACTGCAAATACAAAATTACAGCCTTTCCAAACACATTGATATGAGGCTCTCATGATGTTTTTAATGAATGTTAAGTAGATATATTATGATGATCATTTTGCAATATATACAAATAACAAATCTTTATGTTGTATACCTGAAACTAATATAATGTTACATGTCAACTACATCTCAATAAAAATGTTTATAACTTTACAAAATTACTATGTGATACAACATAGGTTTGTTTTACCTTGTAGACCAAATATGCAATTGTATTATTTAGTTTGAATAGGCAGATGTGGTATGAAAAGACTGCGAAACCCACTTAGAAAATCTTTTCTCAAAGGATGCTCCAGATGATTGGTCATAGGAACCCACAAAATTCCCACATTAATTTTCACCACTACCAAAATAATCACAAGAGGCCAGGAATGGCTGTTCTTTAATGTGAGTACCCAAGAACCAAAGAAACTTCTCCAAACCTGTGGTGCATTTTCCTTTCTCTCTTTTTTGTTAATGACTCTCTCTGCCAACAAATTTGTGTACGGGCCATGCCCAAATATGCATCAGAAGACTACTAGAAACTCCTGAAATTCTGCATGAGAGATTCTGAATTTGTGATAATACCTTTGCCATATCTGACTCTATTCCTTCCTCTAAGTTCTCCTTGAGTTGAGCTATCTCACATTTAGGGACATAATTTTGCTCCTCACTCCTTCCAACCTGCTGCTGAAGTTTTGAGTTTTCATTTTTTACTTTGTTGATCTGCTGCTGGAGTTCTGTATTCTTAGCCTTTTCATTGTCGGATATGAACTGCAAATTTTGAACTTGAGCGACCAATTTCTCAAGTCTAGATTTCAGTTTCTGTCTTTCACCCAGGTTTTCCTTTTCACGTTTCTGAAATTCCTCCTGTAAAGACAGGAACTCTTGTTCTCGGGTCTCTTTTTCCTTTTTCAACAAGTCCAGAGCAGAAGTGGTGGCCTTTTCCAGTTCTCCTTTGAGTTGCTGCAGCCTCTCTACCTCTTCTTCTTTCTTGCTTAAGGCTCTGTCCATCTCCATGCACTGATTTGCAGCTTTATTTTTTTGTTGCATTTCAGTCATGTACCTTTCCTGTAGACTAACATAATTGCCCTTGATCTTCTTAAACTCTAGCTGTAAGGTTTCCTTTTCATTCCTGGATTCCTGAAGATGTTTTTGGGTGTTAACTAAAATCTCATGCAAATCCTGCAATGTCTTCTCTGTATCATTCTTCTCTAGCATTACTCTGTATTTGTCTTCAATTAATTCTTCAACATTCTCCTTTAGCTTATTGATGATGTCCACGAACACGTGCTGTTTAGTTGTCTTCATCTGCAGTTCTTCAACCTTCTTCTCTAAATACATGTTACTATGCTGTAGGTCTTGGATCAGAGTTTGCTGTTCTTTGTTAGTACGTTTTAATTTTCGTAGGACTTCGTTTAAAGCCATGTCCTCTTCCAGAGGTTGTGAGCTTTCCAAGCTCTGCTCTGTGTCGGGTGTCATGCAGTTCTCCCGAGCTGCTCCACCACTCCAAGAAATGCCTGTCGGAGACCAAGTTGAGACAATCTCTGGACTCTCCCTCCCCTCCACTGCAACTTCCTTTTGGTGCCTGACTGACATCTCAGGAATATCCGTAGGATTCTGTATTCCTTTTGAAGAACCTGCAATCTGTAAATTACAGTAAATAAAATAAGTATGAAAGAGTAGAAAGATCATGAGTTTTGAGGTCTGGCCTTGAATCCAAGATCCCTAGTTTGGTATTCTCTGTTCTGAAATAACAATGACAACATCTACTTCCAATACTGATGTCTAATTAACAAAAATACTTAAGTATTAATTGCTGAATGTATGTACAGCACCTAATAGCACAGCAGAGCACAAACAGTAGGTATATGATAGAGATATGTATTACACTTACTTTTACAGAGGAAAAATTAAACTTTGATACTCTCACCATTTTCTATGACACAAACTTTTCTGAATATATATAACTTTCTTTGACTTCAAATGAATTAAAACAGATTTGTCCATCACCCTGAGTCTGCAAAGCCTTTTTTAAAAGTTTATTTTCTATTGAGGTAACACTGGTTTATAACATTATGTAAGTTTCATGTGTACAACATTATATTTCTACTTCTGTATACCCTACAGCGTACTCACCACCAAATATTTAGTTTCCATTCATCACCATACAGTTGATCCCCTTTACCCATTTCACTTATTATGTTCATTTGAGTTTTTTCCATGTATGAGGGAAATCATATGATATTTGTCTTTCCCTATCTGACTTATTTCACTTAGCCTAACACCCTCAAGTTCCACCCATCCATGTTGCTGCACATGGCAAGATTTCATCTTGTTTATATAACAGTAGTATTCTATTGTAAACATATAAAACATTCTCTTTATCCATTCATCCATTCACAGGCACTTAGGTTGCTTCCATATCTTGGTTATTGTAAATAATGCTGTGATAAACATAGGGGTGCATATATCTTTTCAAATTAGTGTTTTCGTATTCTTTGGGTAAATACCCAGAAGTGGAATAGCTGGACCATATGGTAGTTTTATTCTTTGTTTTTGAGGAATCTTCATGCTGTTTTCCATAGTGGCTGCACAAATTTACATTCCCACCAACAGTATAGGAGGGTTCCCTTTTCTCCACATCCTCTACAGCATTTTTTGAATTTTTGAATTTTATTTATTTTTTTATACAGCAGGTTCTTATTAGTCATCAATTTTATACATATCAGTGTATACATGTCAATCCCAATCTCCCAATTCATCACACCACCACTCCCACCCCCCCGCCGCTTTCCCCCCTTGGTGTCCATATGTTTGTTCTCTACATCTGTGTCTCAATTTCTGCCCTGCAAACCAGTTCATCTGTACGATTTTTCTAGGTAGGTTCCACATACGTGCATTAATATACGATATTTGTTTTTCTCTTTCTGACTTACTTCACTCTGTATGACAGTCTCTAGATCCATCCACGTCTCTACAAATGACCCAATTTCGTTCCTTTTTATGGCTAATATTCCATTGTATATATGTACCACATCTTCTTTATCCATTCATCTGCCGATGGGCATTTAGGTTGCTTCCATGACCTTGTTATTGTAAATAGTGCTGCAATGACCATTGGGGTGCATGTGTCCTCTTGAATTATGGTTTTCTCTGGGTACATGCCCAGTAGTGGGATTGCTGGGCCATATCTCTCCAGCATTTATTATTTGTAGACTTTTTGATGATGGCCATTCTGACCAGTGTGAGGTGACAACCTCGTTGTGGTTTTGATTTGCATTTCTCTAACAATTAGCAAAGTTGAGCATCTTTTCATGTGCCTGTTGGCCACCTGTACATCTTCTTTGGAAAAATGTCTATTCAGCTTCTCTGCCCTTTTTTTTTTTTTTTTTTTTTAATTTTTGGCTGTGTTGGGTCTTCGTCTCCGTGAGAGGGCTCTCTCCAGTTGTGGCAAGCGAGGGCCACTCTTCATCGCGGTGCGCGGGCCTCTCACTATCACGGCCTCTCTTGTTGTGGAGCACAGGCTCCAGACGCGCAGGCTCTGCAACTGTGGCTCACGGGCCCAGTCGCTCCGCGGCATGTGGGATCCTCCCAGACCAGGGCTCGAACCCGCGTCCCCCGCACTAGCAGGCAGACTCTCAACCACTGCGCCACCAGGGAAGCCCCACTGCCCATTTTTTAATTGGATTTTTTTGTTGTTGTTGTTGAGTTGTATGAGCTCTGTATATATTTTGCATATTAACCCTTATTGGATATATGATTTGCAAATATCTTCTCCCATTCGGCAGGTTGTCTTTGTATTTTGTGGATAGTTTCCTTCACTGTGCAAAAGCTTTTTAGTTTGATGAGGTCCCATTTGTTTGTTTTTGCTTTTGTTTCCCTTGCCTGAGGACACATATCCAGAAAGATATTGCTAAGGCCAATGTCAAGGAGTATACAGCCTATGATTTGTTCTACAAGTTTTATGGTTTCAGGTCTAACATTCAAGTCTTTAATCCATTTTGAGTTTTGTGTATGGTGTGACATAGTGTTTTCTTTTTGTTTTTTTTTGTTTTTGCATGTGGCTTTTCAGTTTTCCCAACACCATTTATTGAAGAGACTATTGTTTCTCTATTGTATGTTCTTTGCTCCTTTGTTATAAATTAATTGTCCATAAATGTGTGGGATTATTTCTGGGCTCTGGATTCTGTTCCATTGATCTGTGTAACTGTTTTTCTGCCAATATCATGCTATTTTGATTACTATAGCTTTGTAATATAGTTTGAAATCTGGGAGTGTGATACCTCTACTTTTGTTCTTTTTTCTTAGGATTGCTTTGGTTCTTTGGGGTCTTTTGTGATTCCATATAAATTTTAGAATTGTTTGATCTATTTCCGTAAAAATATCCTTGGGATTTAATAGGGACTGAATATTTAATAGGGACTGAATATTTAATAGGGACTGAATAATAGGCATTGAATATGTAGATTGTTCTAGGTAAATGTTAATTTTTCTAATCTATTAGCATGGAGTATCTTTCCATTTGTGTCTTCTTCAGTCTCTTTCAACAATGTCATAGTTTTCAGTGTACAGATCTTTCACCTCCTTGGTTAAATTTATTACTAGGTAATTAATCTTTTTGTTGCAATTGTAAATGAGATTTTCTTAATTTCCCTTTCTGCTAGCTCATTGTTAGCATATATAGGAACACCACAGATTTTTGTATGTTGATTTTGTACCCTGCAACTGTATTCATTTATTATTTCTGACAGTTTTTTTTTGTGAAGTCTTTAGAATTTTCTATCTATAAAATCACGTAATCTGCAAATACTGAGAGTTTTACTTCTTCCTTTCGAATCTGAATGTTTTTTGTTTCTTTTCCTTGCCTAATTGCTCCAGCTAGGATTTCCAATACTATGTTGAATAAGAGTGGCAAGAGTGGGCATTCTTGTCTTGTTCCTGATTTTAGGGGGATAGCTTTCAGGTTTTCAAATTTGAGTATGATGTTAGCTGTGGGTTTACATAGCTTTTGTTATGTTGAGGTATGTTCCTTCTATAGTAATTTTATTGAGGGTTCTTATCATAAATGGGGGTTGAATCTTGTTAAATGCTTTTCTGCATCTATTGAGATGATCATACAGTTTTTATCCTCCATTTTGCTAATATGATGTATCACGTTGATTGATTTGCAGATGTTGAACCATCCTTGCATCCCTGAAATAAATCCCACTTGATCATGGTGTATGTTTCTTTTCCTGTATTGTTGTATTTGGTTTGCTAATATTTTGTTGAGGATTTTTGCATCTATGTTCATCAAAAATATTGGCTTGCAATTTCTTTTTCTGTGTTGTCTTTGTCTGACTTTGTTATCAGAGTAATGTTGGCCTCATAGAATGAGTTAGGAAATGTTCTCTCCTCTTCAAGTTTTTGGAAGAGTTTGAGAAGAATAGGTATTAAATCTTCTTTGAATGTTTAATAGAATATACCAGTGAAGCCTCCTGGTCCTGAACTTTTTTTTTTTTTGGAGGTTTTTGATTACTGTTTCAATCTCTTTACTAGTGATTTGTCTATTCAGATTTTCTATTTCTTTTTTTAAAATTTATTTATTTTTATTATTTTTTGGCTGCATTGGGTCTTCGTTGCTGTGTGCAGGCTTTCTCTAGGGGCGGCGAGCAGGGGCCACTCTTCTCTGCAGTGTGCGGGCCCCACACTGCAGTGGCTTCTCCTGTTGCGAAGCGTGGGCTCTAGGTGTGCAGGCTTCAGTAGTTGTGGCATGCGGGCTCAGCAGTTGTGGCTCACGGGCTCCGGAGTGCAGGCTCAGCACTTGTGGCTCATAGGCTTAGATGCTCCATGGCATGTGGGACCCTCCCAGACCAAGGATCAAACCTGTGTCCCCTGCATTGGCAGGTGGACTCCCAACCACTGCACCACCAGGGAAGTCCTTCTATTTCTTCTTGATTCATCTTCGAAGGTTGTATGATTCTAAGAATTTGTCCATGTCTCCTAGGTTGTTGATGTATAGCTGTTCTTAGTATTCTCTTATAATCATTTGTATTTCTGTGATACCTGCTGTTAATAGTCTCTTTTGTTTCTGATTTTATTTAGCAGAGTGCTCTTTTTTTCTTAGTGAGTCTAGCTAAAGGTTTGTCAATTTTGTTTATCTTTTCAAAGAACCATCTCTTAGTTTCATTGATCTTTTCTAATGTCTTTTTAGTCTATTTCATTTATTTCCACTCTGATCTTTATTATTTTTTTCCTTCTACTGCCTTTGGGCTTCGTTTGTTCTTCTTTTTTTGCTCCTTTACGTTTAAGTTTAGATTGTTTGAGGGTTTTTTTTCCTTCTTTCTTTTTTTGGCTGCACCGTGCAGCTTGTGGAATCTTAGTTCCCCAACCAGGGATCGAACCCATGCCCTCTGCAGTGAAAGCACAGAGTCCTAACCACTGGACCGCCAGGGAATTCCCTGAGATTTTTCTTTTGTCTTGAGGTAGGCCTGCATTGCTATAAACTTCTTTTAAGAGCTGCATCCCTATATGTAGCATTTTTATCTTCATTTGTCTTCAGGTAACTTTTTATTTCTCCACTGACCCAACAGTTGTTCAGTAGCATGTTGTTCAGTCATGAACATATCTGTCATTTTTCCAGCTTTCTTCTCCTAGTTGATTCCTAGTTTTATACCATTGTGCTCGATATGATTTCAATCTTCTTCCATTTATTGAGACTTTTTTTGTCCCAACATACGGCGTATCCTTGAGAAAATTGCATGTGCACTTGAGAATGTGTACTTTGTTGCATTTGGATAGAACGTTCTGTACAAATTTATCAAATACATCTAGTCTAATATTTCATTTAAGGCTGATGTTTCTTTGCTGACTTCCTGTCTGGATGATCTATCCATTGGTGTAGGTGGGTGTTAAAGTCCCCTACTATTATTGTGTTGCTGTCAATCTCTCCCTTAGGTCCATTAATAATCGCTTTATATATTTTGGTGCTCCTATGTTAGGTGCATACCTATTAATATATGTTACATCTTCTTCATGAATTGTCCCCTTTATTATTTTTATATGTCCATCTTTGTCTCTTATTACCTTTTTTGGCTTGGAGTCTATTTTGTCAGATATGACTATTGATACACTTTCTTTTAGCTCCCATTTGCTTGGAGTATCATCTTCCATCCCTTCATTTTGAGCCTATGTTTATCTTTAAAGCTGAGGTGAGTCTCCTGGAGGGAGTATATAGTTGGGTCTTGTTTTTCATATATATTTTTTTGCAGGGGGAGGGTCTTGTCTTTTAATCCATCCAACCACTCTGTGTCTTTTGATTGGTGAATTAAATCCATTTACTTTTAGGATGCTTATTGACAGATGAGGACTTGGTACTGCCATTTTATCTTTTGTTTTCTGATTGCTCTCTATCTCCACTGTTTCTTTTTTCTTGTGTTTCTGTCTGCTATTTTTTTTTTTTTTTTGGTGGTTTTCTATGATGTTTCTCTTTTTTATGTTTCACGTATTTGCTCTAGATTTATGTTTTGTGGTTACCATGAGGTTTGTGTAAAACATCTCATAGATAAGACAGTCTTTTTTCTGCTGATAGCATCTTATCTTCATTTGCCTATATAGGTTCTGTCCTTTTCCTCTTCCCCTCTTGTTTTTTTTTTTTTTTCAAAATCTTTTTTTTTTTTTAATTTTATTTATTTATGGCTGTGTTGGGTCTTCGTTTCTGTGCGAGGGCTCTCTCCAGTTGCGGCGAGCGGGGGCCACTCTTCATCGCGGTGCGCGGGCCTCTCACTGTCGCGGCCTCTCTTGCTGAGGAGCACAGGCTCCAGACGCGCAGGCTCAGCAATTGTGGCTCACGGGCCCAGCCGCTCCACGGCATGTGGGATCCTCCCAGACCAGGGCTCGAACCCGTGTCCCCTGCATTAGCAGGCAGACTCTCAACCACTGCGCCACCAGGGAAGCCCCCCCCCTCTTGTTTTTGTTGTCTCAAATTATCCCTATTTATGTTGTGAGTCTGTCACCAAATTGAAGTAGATATGGTTATTTTTTCTGCTTTTTTCTCCCTTGATATTTATGCTGTATTACAGTGTTAACAATCTATTCTGACATAGAGTTGCAATTTTCTGATTCTATTTATCACCTTACTCGAAGTTTTGTGTATTTTGCCTTTCTATTTTTGGCATAAGAGCTCCTTTCAACATCTCTTGTAAGGCATGTCTAGTGTTGATAAACTCCTTCAGCTTTTGTCTGAGAAAGCCTTTATTTCTCCTTTGCTGGATAAAGTATTTTTGGCTGACAGTTTTTAATATTTCAGTATTTTGAGAATGTTATTCCACTCCCTCCTGGCCTATAGAGTTTCAGCTGAAAACTGCTGATAGCCTAATGGGGGTTCCTTTGTAGGTAACCATCCTTTTTTCCCTAGTTGCCTTTAAAATTCTTTGCCATTGACTTTTTTTTGCATTTTTAATAAAATTTTTATTAGTTTCCCTTAATGTTAACATCTTATATACCATGGCACATTTGTTAAAATTAAAACAAAACAACACAAATGCACTGCTATTAACTAAACTCTAGATTTTACCATTTTCCCACTAATGTCCTTTTTCTGTTCCAAGATCCAATCCAGGGTATTACATTGTATTTAGTACATCTTTGTCATTGACTTTTGACAGTTTTAATATAATGTGTCTTAGAGAAGATCTTTTTGCAATGAGGTAATTAGATGTTCTCTTGGCTTCATGGATTTGTATATATAGTTCCTTCCTCAGGCTTGGAAAATTCTCAGCTATTATTATTTTTTTAAACCTTAATCTTTTTACATCCCTGATATGCTGTTGGTTTCAGTAATCTTTACTTTTATTTATTTTTTTCTGAAGAAAATCTTTATTCCAACAGGGCTCTTTATAGCAGTTAATTTTAGAATTAAAATGAGCAAAAATTCAAAGAGTCATGTTCCAATCATAAATCTCTGTTGTCATCACAATTCGGTCATGATTAATATTTTGAAAACTGAAAAATCTTTATTTTATCTCCAAGAAAATTAAACCAGGTAAAGAAAATTAACTTGAAGAGTGCTTTGAACTTCCTATTCACTTGAAGACATCATCTTATTTTTCCACTTCAGTATTTTTGTTTTATTGTGACATATACCTTATATACAGAAGCATGCACAAAACACTGGAGTTTACTTTAAAGAATAGTAATAAAGTAAGTACCTGTGTAGCCACCATCCAGGATAAGAAGTAAAACATTTCTCCCCCTGTGCCTTTTCCCAAAGGGAAAAGGCCCACGGGTATATATTTTTTTTTAATTTATTTTTTGACCGCCCTGCACGGTATGTGGGATCTTAGTTCCCTAAGCAGGGATCAAACCCATGCCCCCTGCAGTGGAAGGTCGGAGTCTTAACCACTGAACCATCAGGGAAGTCCCTCAGCTATTATTTCTTTAGGTAAACTCTCTGCTCCCTTCTTCATCTCTTCTTCTTCTGGGATAACCCATTACCCTACTGTTGTCCCTCCTAAAAGAGTTGTATAGCTCTCATAGAATTTCCTTATTTTTTAAAGACTAACTCTCTTTTTCTATCTGTATCATTTCTAGATTTCTATCCTCAAGCTCGCTAATCCTCTCTTCCATACGGTCTGCTCTACTTCCAAGGCTTTCTAATGCATTCTTCATCTTGTTTATTGAGTCCTTCAGCTCCAGAATTTGTTTGGTTCTTTTTTAGAGTTTCAATATTTTGGTAAAATATTCCTTCTGTTAATTAATTTGATTCCTTAGCTCATTAAACTGTCTGATTTTCTCATAGCTCCCCGAGTTTCTTTATGACAGCTATTTTGAATTCTTTATCAGTTAGATCTCAATATTCCATGACTTTAAGTTTGGTTTCTGGAGAATCATCATTTTCTTTTTGTGATACAGTGTTACCGTGGCTCTTCTCTTCCTTGGTGCTTGATGAGTTGTTCCTCTGCCAGTGCATTTGAAGTAGCAAATACCTTTCTTCTTTAGATAAACCTTTTTTCATTTTCCCCTCTCTTGATTCTAATGATTCAATAGGTTAGAAATTAGAGGGCTTCCCTGGTGGCGCAGTGGTTGAGAGTCTGCCTGCTAATGCAGGGGACACGGGTTCGAGCCCTGGTCTGGGAAGATCCCACATGCCGCTGAGCAACTGGGCCCGTGAGCCACAACTGCTGAGCCTGTGCGTCTGGAGCCTGTGCTCCGCAAGAAGAGAGGCCGCGATAGTGAGAGGCCCGCGCACCGCGATGAAGAGTGGCCCCCGCTTGCCGCAACTAGAGAAAGCCCTCGCACAGAAACGAAGACCCAACACAGCCAAAAATAAATAAATAAAAATAAATTAAAAAAAAAAACAAAAAAAACACAGTTCGAGTACTTAAAAAAAAAAAAAAAAAAAAAGAAATTAGAGGCCTTTCTTTTGTTTTCCAGCAGGTGGCATACACAGCACAAGTTTTCAGTTTCTCTTACCTGTGCTACCTCTGGTTACATTTGAGAGTTGGCACTTTCCACCCTCCATGGCCTCTGACAGGTGCCCTTTGCTATTGCTGCTTGTGCCTCTAAGGTGGTTGGTGCCTTGCTGCTGCTGGTATTGCTGCCTGGGGCACTGGGATGGTGGTGGGCGCTTCTGCCACGTCCAAGATCCTCTGAGTCACAGGCTCTGCCAACACGGGGGGAGGGGAAGAGAGTGGGGATCATGGGCACCCTGTTGTGCCTGGTGGTGTCAGGTTCGTGGGTGCTGCCACTGTGGGCTGGATTGGGGGGGCAGAGTTATGGGTGCCTCTGCATGTGGAGAGATGAGGTTGTGGGCCCCACTGCCACTGCTGCCTAGTCACCTATGGTTGGCTACTGCTACTGTGGCCAGGAGGCTTGAGTCACGTGTGCCACCTCTCCTGCTGCTACTGGGTTCTCTGAGGATGTGGGCTTAGCCGCCATGGCAGGGGGACCAGGATTGCAGGCGCCACCTCCACTGTTCCCCCAGTTCTGCCTCCTCTATGTATTCCAGTGCACCCTCCTTTAGATGTACAGCTGCATGGAATTCTCCAGCACCCTGGTATGTTCGGCAGATGCACGTTTGTTGAGTTGTGGATGTTTTACTTGTTGTAGATTGAAGGGCTGAAACAGAGAGAGCATCTCAATCCACCATGATGCTGACGACACTCTCGTGAAGCCTCTTTTGAATAGAGACTTTTTTTTCCTCATTAAACCATTACCTCACTATGCTATGATTCCTGTGAACACTGGAAAGTCAGATGAACATACCTCATGATTGACTTTCTGCCCACAATACAGTTTTGGGTGGTTTAAAAAAGGACAGTAAGTTGTAGTAAGAAAACACTAAAATGAATATGACATAACAACCCAGTAAAAGATCTCTGAAGGGGTGGGCTGAATAACTTTCTAGAATTTAGGGATACTGGATTCTTATATTTAGTGTTTTTTTCATTGCTCTGAGATAAAGACAACTATCCTTACTGAGGCCTACAAGGTCCTGATATTGACCTTGATATCTAATCCATGCTACCTTTCCATCCTCATCAACAACATCCCTCTTCTCCCTCCAACCCAACAACATTAAGCTTCCTTCAGATCCATGAATGAAGGTACCATGCTCCCTGCAGCCACAGGGTTTTTGCACTTGTTGTTACTTCTGCATGGAATGCTCTCCCACCCACTGTTACCTAACTACTCCCACTCATCCTTCAGAGCTGAGCTCAATTACCACTACACTTCAGGGAAGCCTTACCCAAACTCCCCGACCAGGACAGGAAGACTCCCATCTTACTTTTAGTCACAGCACTTATCATAGTTGCAAGTTTATATGTAATTTTATATAACATTATATACAATTTATATGTAACTTTTATTCACAGCACTTACCACAGTTGAAAGTTTACATTTACTTATGTGATTGTTTAAGTCTATCTCCTCTACTAGGGTGTTCTTTTTATGAGGACAAAACCCACATCTTTTTGGTTTTGGTTTTCTTTTTCAGCCATTTTATAACCAACACATAGCACAGGGCCTAGGACATGATAGATGCCTGAAAGTTTTTATTGACTGACTGAATGGCTAGATGCAATGGGAAATAGGAAGGAACAATCTTGAGAAACCCTAATTAAACAACTTTTTAAAATGTTCTTTTCCAGACCTCAAAACAGGTAAATAAAGTTCTCTTGTAAATGCTCCTTCCAAATAAATGAACAAAAAACCTGCTTATACTTGTAAATGATACATAACAGCCATAGCTTTCTCACCAAACTCACAATGATAAGGCACTATTTATGCTATTCTTGGATTGTTATCTATTTGCCCACACAAATTCTTAAATTTTTTATTTTTTTATTCAGAGAGTACATAGACTTTATACTGTTGGCATCTTCAGTGCTCTTAGGATACTACATACCAAGAATCAACAATTCAAAGACAAATTAATGTTTTCACTTTGGTAGAAAGATAAACATTTTTTGCTTGTCAGTAGAAATCCCACATGATAGAAAAACCATAAACTTTTCTTGTCAAATAATTAATACCTCTGTACTTCTTCCTCTTCTAACCTTTTCCTTACCGTAAACTCTGAGTTCCAATCAATATGATTTACCAAATATAAAACCTTAGTATATTCAAGGCATCATGCAGATGCCAGGGTGCATAAAAGGATAAGTAAGACAGAGCCCTGACCCTCAAAGAAATTATAATTTGGTAGAACTAATCCCCAAGTATGGACTTGATTTTATTAGAAAAAATTGTTTCTAAATTGAGTAAGATCTCAGAAGGCATTTTCCCCAGAGAAGCAATGTCCCTCATGCTGATCAGATGATTTAGCACTACTTACAAAAGTCTCAGATTACATACAGTGTTTTTTGTTTGTTTTTTAAAAACACATCCTTTAATACCCTACAGGCTGTACTAACCATTAAAAATCTTACCTCCTCTGTTTTATAATTAGCTCTCAGATCAAGCAGGTTAAAGCTATTCTCCTTATAAAGTGGCTGTTCAACATCACTGTGTAAATTTTCCTCACACAAGAAGCCTTGAGGTTGACTAGGGTTGAGGGCAGATTCCATGGCAGTACTATTAGCCAGTGACATTTCCATGAATTTCAGCATCTCTCCACTGCAGTGGATTAGAGGTGGGCTTCTAGGAGGTTGTCTGACACACTCAAGAACAAGTTGATCTTTATTTGTGGAAGTGCTAGTTCCCTTTGGATTTTCTTCCTTAAATGAATCTTCCTGTATATTGGTGTCTTCTGCATAATTATATACATGACGTTGCAATTCTGGCTCCTCTGTATAAGATAAGCCTTCTGTCAGATTTTGAAATGTTATCATTTCATTATTAAATGCTTCTGTCTGATGAAATTTGCAAAGGGGTTCAAATTGTCTGAAGGAAGAAATGCTGGTGTCAACTGGCTGAGTTGGTACATTCTGTGAGTAATTTCCAACGTTGACATCTCATTAGAAAGAGAAAGATGGAAATAAGAATTAGCTGACCTGAAATTTATGACTTAACAGTTACATTTACATTTATGAAATCAACTGTTGGAGGCTTTTATGCATTACATATATTTCAACCTTTTTCACTGAGTGTATTTGTGCTAGCAGACACAACAAAACTTTTTTATGTGGAGGAAAATGTCATCAAGGGACTGCTACAAAAAAGCTTGTTATATATCATTCTTGTCAAATACCATTGCAACAAATTCCAAGACATCTTCAAAATTCTTTCGTTGTACTGTAATTTTAAAATGTTTCAAAACAATACAAACGCACAGCACATAGTGTAATAGCAAACACATATAAACTCATTTAATCTCACAACAATCTCATGAGCTAGGTACTGTTATTATCCCTGTTTTACAGATAAGAAAACTGAAACATAAGAGATGTTAAGTCAGTTGCCTAAGGTCACAGAGCTGGTAAGCAGTGCATCTGGGATTCCAGAATAGTATTTCTAAATGCTATGCTATACTGTTTCTCAATATGACAAATTACTCAGATTTAATACATTTTAAAAAATAAGAAGCAAATAAAAACAAAATGGAAAGAAGTAAAGTGTTACAAAATTAATAAATGACCCTTCCCTTCTACCTAAATTCCCTCCTTTTCCCCTCCCCAGAGAGAACTACTATACTGAAGCTGGTAAGTATTAATTCTTCCCATCCATATTTTTCTAATTTTACTACTCATTTAAGTACCTGAAATAACACATATCAAGTTCCCCGACTTTCTCATTTTGTGACACCTTAAAAGTCTGTAATTTTTTCACAGCACCCCTAGACCAAAAGAAATACTTAACAGTTCCATTTATTAAGTAGTTAAGCTCAAACAACTTAACGATTTTTCCTAACAACTTAGTAGCTGTTTAAAAATACACATAAACTGTAAAAGAAAAATATTTTATTTCATTCTTAAACAACCAAACTTGCCTGCTAGCTGGGTACATGACTGAGCACAGCACAATGTCTCAAACCTTGGAATCAAGCTGGAAGCCAACCCTCACTTCTGACTTCACACTGATTTTCAGGAAGTACTTGCTTTTTATCACAGAAACCTCCAAAAACCCATCTTTGCAAACAAGGCAGCATAGAAAGAATTATAGTATGGTTTTTATACTGAAATAGTGAACTATCTTCAGCTAGTAGTTTGTGGGGCCCAACAGCTGTCCAGTATCACTGTTTTCCTCAAATTTCAAAATATCCTGCAGCACCCTGGGCAAACTGTGGGTACACAGTATTATTTTGTTTTAAATTTTTTATATAAATAACATCATGTTTTATATATATCCATATAAATGTCTATTTCACTTAAATTTTTGCTTTTCAGACTTAGCCATGTAAATACATGCAGATCTAGTTCATTCTAAAGGATTACACTTTATTCCTTTTCTGTTAGATATTTGTTTCTGATTTTGCTATTAAAAACAGCACTGCAGTAAACATCCTTATACACATTTCCTTGTACACTAATTTAAGAATTTTGGGGGGCTTCCCTGGTGGCGCAGTGGTTAAGAATCCACCTGCCAATGCAGTAGACACAGGTTCGAGCCCTGGTCCAGAAGATCCCACATGCCGCGGAGCAACTAAGCCCATGCGTCACAACTACTGAGACTGCGCTCTAGAGTCCGCGAGCCACAACTACTGAGCCTGCGTGCCACAACTACTGAAGCCCGCCTGCCTAGAGCCCGTGCTCCGCAACAAGAGAAGCCACCGCAATGAGAAAGCCCACGCACAGCAACGAACACCCAATGCAGCCAAAAATAAATAAATTAAATTTAAAAAAAAAAAATTTTTTTTTGCCTAGGCTCTGCGTATATACCTAGAAGCGGAATTGCTGGATTATAGGAAATATATATCTTCAACTTTACTAGATATTGCAAAGTTACTCTCCAAAATGGTTGTACCAATTTACACTTCTACCTTTGCTTTACATCCCTCCAACCTATGTCAGACTGACACATATGAAATGGTATTTTGTGGTGTTTCTAATGTACATCCTTTCAGGTATTTAATGATCTTGCAGGTTTCCTTTTCATGATCTGCCTATTAGATACTATGTCTCCCCAAAACTCTTATGTTGAAGGCTTAACCCCCAGTACCTTAGAATGTGATTGCATTCTGAGATAAGGCCTTCAAAGAGGTAATTAAGGTTAAATGAGGTCATAAGTGTGGGGCCCTGGTGCAATATGACTGGTGTTCTTATCAGAAAAGACACCAGGGAGGCACAGAGAAAATGCCACATGAGGATATAAGAAGACAACTGGCTGAGAAGTCTCAGGAGAAAACTCTGCTGGCACCTTGATCTTGGACTTTCAGCCTCTAGAACTGTGAGAAAATAAATTTCTGTTGAAGGCACCCAGTTTGTGGCATATTTTGTTATGGCAGCTCTACCAAACTAATAATACAATTTGCCTGATTTTCTATTGAGTTATATGCGTCTTTTTCTTATTGGAGTTCTTTATTTTGTATACTAATCCTTAGTGAATTGTATACATTGCACATATTTTCTCTTAGTCTGAGGCTTGTTATCTTACTTTCCTGATTATACTTTGGTCATACAGAATTTTTCTTCATTTTAATGTAGTCAAATGTGTTGATTATGGTTTATATTTCTTGTGTAACTCTCTGAGCCTCACTTTTCTCATCTGTAAAATGAAGGTAAAAACAGCCCTACTTAAAAAGAAAAAAAAAAGCCCGATTTCATAGGATTGTGGATTAAACGTGATAATGTACATAAAGTGCTTAGCACAGTACCTATTATTATAACAAGACATACACACAAAATTTTAGTTTCTCTGCATATTGCCGACAGAGAGATACTCACCACCTAACAAATTGCCTAGTGTGCTACAGATTTCTTTGGAAAGTGTGAGTTTAGACTCATTTTTCCTTTTTATATACTTTATTTCATTCTGTATTAATAACAAAAAGGCATTAATATTAATACTTCTAACCTCATAAGCTTCTTCTAAAGGTACACTGCTATATAATTTTTCTTTTAGTATTTTTTGTTGCAAGGGTAGAATGTGCTTTCTGGTATCTTTCCCCACTGTATATCTGAACTCCCTTCTAATTAAACCATACTAATAGAGTTACAATATTAAATTGCAATTAAATAAGTATCTTGCTATTTCAATATTTCGGGTTTTTCTGGTAAATCAAATCATGTTACTATAAACATTCAAATATATGATAACATATATATCCCTTACTGATAATTCTTTGATGTTTATTAAATCTGGTCTAAACAACTTTAAGGTAGTTTTTATTCGAGTCATTTAACATTGCAGATACACAAAAAAAGGATTCCAGTATAACGTGGAATCTGATTTCACTAAACAGCAATCCCTAACAATTCATGTAGCTTATTCTCAAAGTTACGTTACTTCTACATAAGATGAAAGGGTTTATTAAGTAAATTAAAAATATAAATAAGATAGTAAGAGAAATATTTTAAACGTTTGAGGAAAACATTGGTTTAATCATGAATAGCGTATCAAGTATGGGGACCTAAATGATGCTATTAAAAAATTCTTATCTCTTATTAAAGTCAGCTGGTTACAAACCTCTATTCAAAAATGCTTTTTTATAGCATTGTTCTACTTATTGAATGCATTTGAAGTACAAAAAAACCAAAGTATATTTTATAACAATCTGTTTTTTAGACGTGTTGCTGAGACCGTTCCTTCTAATTAGATTTTAAAAGTATCAAGAATAACATACATGAAAAACAAAATATAGCACTATTGACATGTACTGATGTTATATTTATACAAACTTTTTGGAACTCCTACACACTGAATTTTAGAGATCACTTCTAACACTAGTATTCTATGATATTTAACTAAAACATGCCTTTTGTTCCTTTGGTCTATACATTTTCTATAAAGAATAAAATGCTCAGTGAAACCTATGAGGAAGGACCTCCTCATATAATTTAAGACATTCATTCTTTATAATTCAATATATAGTATCTTGGTCCCTGATTAACCCTGTAATACTATGACAAAAATTTTTTTTCAAAATGAAAATAGTTCTTTATAATTATAAAAAATAATTTTGAACGTTGTCTAAAACGAGAAAGTAAAAAACACTCAAAAGCCCACTACCCAGTGAGAAGCAGTGTGACCATTTTTCCATGTCAAGTATATATCTATACTATCAAATTTTAGGTTTACATATCTGCTATACATCTGTACAATAACTAGGCCCCTACTGATGAAAATTTAGGTTGTTTCCAATGTTTAGTTATTATGAAGAATTCTGCAAATATCTCATTTGTATACTTTCCTAGAGGTAGAATTAAAAGTAAAATGTGCAGTTAAACTCTTCATTTCCTACCACTAAACAGCCCTTTAGAAAGTTATGCCAATTTATGGCCTGAATCACATGAAATTGTCACTATTTGTCCATTTTCGAACTATAGAAAGGCAATTTCATATGGCACAACCTAACACACTGCTACTATTTCCCTACACTCAAGCTAACAATTATCGAACATTTAGAACATTAATGAAGACCTTGCAATATTACAACCTTTTATTTTGTGAGAAAAGGCACTAGGAATGTTCATATAGATACAAAGGAAGTCATTTACGTGCAGGGCACAGTCAATGTCATTACGAATCATTTGCAAGCTGACATAGTGGAAAATGCTCTAGACCAGATGATGTGATCTGAGTCGTTGTGCCCACGTCCCCTGGCTGCACTCATGGGACTACACCAGGATGCTAGAAAGGATTGGTTTTAACACTCTATTTGTAAGACTCTACCTTTCTTTGTACACTAATGGAACTGGAAAAACCAAGCCCTATATTCCCCTCCTCTACACCTCCACTGGAGATTCTTTTATTATTCCTCATATTTTTTATGAAATTTAATACAGAAGACAATGTGAAGGATGAAGACATCTAAACCTCCCAGAATTTATAAGCAATGCACAGCTGAGGCAAGTCTGAAGTGGTACTGCTGGTTTCCATAAAGGGAGAATCTGAGTGAGTTAAGTCTCAAAAAAGGCTGCTGAAATTCATAGCATCTGCTTCTGACATGCTTTCTAATTTTTCATGAGAAGCATCCACTTCAAAAGGTACAGGATCTGAAGGTGATGACCAAACTTTCTGATAGTCCTTGTTCCTAACTGTTGAATGATGAAAGTCCTCTTTAAAAAAACATAATTTTAGGGGCTTCCCTGGTGGCGCAGTGATAAAGAATCCACCTGCCAATGCTGGGGACACAGGTTTGAGCCCTGGTCCGGGAAGATCCCACATGCCGCGGAGCAACTAAGCCCATGTGCCACAACTACTGAGCCTGCACTCTAGAGCCCACGAGCCACAACTACTGAGTCCATGTGCCACAACTACTGAGCCCGCGCCTAGAGCCCGTGCTCCGCAACAAGAAGCCACCGCAATGAGAAGCCTGCACACCGCAATGAAGAGTAGCCCCTGCTCGCCACAACTAGCAAAAGCCCGCGCACAGCAACAAAGACCCAACGCAGCCAAAAAAAAAAACAAAAACAAAAGAAAAACATAATTTTAATGTCTATTAGTATATACAAACAAAAAGCTGTTTTCCGCTTCCCTCCTCACATTAAGAAGGCAGCAAAGTTCACTACCCTAAATTTTAAAATATCATTTGTGAAGTCATTGGAAAAATATAAAATTAGTCTGAGTATGTTACAAAGTCATGGTAACTTTGCATGGTAGTAAATACTAATTTGGACAAAAAGAAGTCAGTATGTGTGGCTACCATCCAGTGATTCCCTAAAAGGTTTGGGACCCAGAAGGTGAAGGGATCTCTCAATTACTTAATCAAAAGATATTTACAAAATAGTATCAGAGACCTATTAGGGTCCACAAAACACTGTATTTCTACTTACCTGATACTTTCTATTCTAATAGCGCATTACCAAGTCTAAGCCAACACTGAACATCAGTTTTCCCTCCCTTCCTTATGCCACACTTATTCTCTCAGGCACTTGGGTTTGAAAACCAGGAGACATCTTTGGCATCCTTCTACCTCATCACCCATGGGCTACTCAGTTACCAAGTCCTGTCCGATTCTCCTTTAAAAAATGTTCTTCATAACCCATGCTTTCTTTCCCTCCCTACGGCATCGTACTGGTCCATATTCTCATGACCTCCTCAGGTCCGTCAGGGGATGGGAGTAGAAAACAAGTCCAAACACACTGAGTCCAAATTCTTCTGCTTGACTTCCTAGGTCTTCCATAGCCTGAACCCGCATTACCTACCCAGTCCTCTGCTCAAGTCAGATCAGGCTTCCTTCCCTGCAAATAGATCACGCTCCTTACCATCTCAGCAGTCTGCCCTGGTAAGTGCTTCTCCCTCCTAAAACTTTCCTATCTACCCGTTCACCCAGTTTTTAAATTCCTTCAACGTCTTTAGTCTAAACTTCCATCTCACAATTCAGCACCTATTGGTTGACTGTTTTAGTCTTCACCATTCTTTCAAGGGTGCTAGTGTCTGCACTCACATACTATACAGACCTCAGGAGGAGCCCATTTACGGTTTTTCAATATCCCCTACAGCAAACCAACCAGCGTTGTTCCGAGAATATATCGAATAAATTCTGCACTTAAATGATTTATTTCTATTAAAACTTTTCAATCTGCAGCCACTTAACTACTCCCCTGGGGTATTTTATTGAATTATCAAATTAATAAATAATTCGCCGAGGTTTAATTTTTTTTCAAACCTGTCATCATTTGGTTAAGGATCAATATAAAAAAAGCCAGGGAGCCAAGCCGGCTGGGCAGGATTGGTGAGAGGCCAGACTTTATGCTCACCTTTTCCTCTGTCTTCCAAATACGGAAATGCTGCCTGGGCTGTGGTGAAGGGGGTCTGAAACATCCTTCTTTTGTTTTCCAAATACAAAAAACCGCCAGCGCCTTATTCCTCCAAAATGTTTTGTTTGCAAACCTAGAACTCCCAATTATAACACTTTTACAACTTTGTTCATATGGCATAATCTACCAATTTCCTTTTTTTTAAAGTTAGGCTGCCTTTTTTCATCTTTCATTCTGTCCTTACCCGACTTATGCTAGACTTGAAAACAACAACCAAAAAAAACTTGTTCAAATGTTTGGATAGATATTCCAGAGACACTCCTAAGCTGTTCTAGGATGGGTGTTAAAAGAGGTGTCACTGGGGCTACTGGCAAAAATTCTCAAGTGTTTTTTTTTCCTTAAATTTTCAGTCGTATGTCAAATTTCAGACTTCTGAAAGGCAACTGTCTTATTTTCACCTCACAACAACGCAACAAACTTTTCAGGTCGCACACGTGTGCTCACTTCCAGGCTCCATCGCTGCTCGGCTCCACATTAAGGATTTCGGGCTGCCTCCCTCCGCACTGGGTAACGAGGGAGAGGGAAGAACGCTTTCAACCTTGCCCACGCACGGCTTTTCACGCCTCGCAGCGGGGATGCGGCAGCGCTGGAACGTCCCAGTGTGACGTCCGCCCGGCCGCGCCCGCCCCTCGCGGCCGCAACGGCGCCCGCCCGGCTCCCGCGCCCTCTGACCCTCTCGACGTTTCCATTCGCAGAGTTGGGAGGTTACATGCTGTGAGACCCCACGTCCAGCAGCCCCAGCCTAGCTGACGCGCCCTTCCACGGGAGGACACAAAGCGGGGAGCGCACTCGAAAAGCTCCGGAAGGAACAGTCGGCCCAGCCTCGGCAGGGAACGACGGGAACACGAACGCCCCACAGGCCTCGGGTACCTCTCGCGCCCTGCGGGACGCGAACTTCCGGCGCTCAGCCCGGCGCAGGGGCGGGGCTTCCGGTGGGAAGACGCATTCCATTCGGGGCGGGGCTTCCTGTCTGGGGGGCTCGGGGGCTAGGCTTGGAACTCCGTCCCCCGCACGTGGCGCGCGCTTTGGGCGCGGGGGCTTCTGAGCGGTTTGCGAGGCGGACGTCAGGCGCAGAGGCCGTTGGATCGGCGGGTAGAACCGTCCCTGTGCCGTTCCTGCCCCGGCGCAGGGCGAGCGGCCGCTGGTGGCTCTGAGGCTCGGCCCGCTTCCGTCATGGACTACCGGCGGCTGCTGATGAGTCGGGTGGTCCCGGGGCAGTTTGACGACGCCGACTCCTCGGACAGGTAGGCAGCCGTGAGTACACCGACGCTGTGCGCACGGTGCTCTCTCTTCCGCCGCCGCGGTCCCTTTGGGGAGTTGACGCTTGTTTGTGGTTTGGAGGGAGACTGGTAATTCATCACTCGGGGCCTCTTCACAGCCTCTTGCTGCTTTCTCCATCCCAGCCAGGTCTTTCTGTTCAGTTGCCGGCGGAGTTAATGAAAGCCCCTTGTCTGTCCGGAGAGTCCGGGGTTCCCAGATTGTTAGCATCGCTGAGAGGCAGAGTTGGAGAGAGCGATTGGGTAACAGGTGTTTGAGCTTTAGCTACATTTAACGTTCAAAAAATATTGGAGCACCTATCGTGTGCCTATTTCTGTCCTCGGCGCTAAAGATAGTGATGAACAAGACAAAGCAAGGCCCTGCTGCCATTGAGTTCTGCCTTCTACTTGGGAGGGAGGGCACACCATTAGGTACATAGAGATATACTTTTTAAAAACCCAGATGACATATTTACTATGCAAACAATTAAAATCAGTTGATAGACCTAAGTAGTGGCTTAGTTGTAAGGGAAGGGTTAAGTCCAAATCTGGGGACCTACTTGGTGGTCCAGCGGTTAAGACTCCGAGCTCCCAATGCAGGGGACCTGGGTTGGATCCCTGGTCAGGGAACTAGATCCTGCATGCCGCAACTAACGATCCTGCGTGCAGCAACGAAGATCCCTTGTGCAGCAACCGAGACCCGGTGCAGCCAAAATGAATGAATGAATAAATAAATAGTCCAGATCTAAAGGACACGAAGGAGCCAACCTCAGGAAGAGCAGCGGGAACAGCAATTCAGGACAGGGGACAGCAGGTGCAGAGGCCCTACGGTGGGATCCCTTTTGGCTGTGAAAGGAAGATCTAGAAGCCGCTGTGCCTAGAGCACAGTGCAGGTAGTTGAGGAGATTGGTTGGTAATGATACAGAAGTGAGAAGGGGCCAGAGCATGAAGAGTATTACAAGTGATGGTAAGGTTTTGAGATATTATTTTAGGTCTTATGGAAAGCCACAGGAGGGCTTTTAGCAGGGCAGTGATATCACCTGATGTATGATTTAAAGGAATCATTCTGCTCTGGAGGAGATGGTTTTGGAGGGCAAGGGTGGACACAGTTCAAAAGTACTCAGGTAATTGAGTTCAAAGACGATGGGATCAAGCTAGGGATGTTTTGGAGGGTGAAGGGACAGGGTGTAACGGTGGGTTAGATGTGAAGTGAGAGGCAAAAGGAATTAAGGATAACTCCTACTTGAAAGCAAAATGAAACACAGAGTTCATTTTGGAATTCCAAGAAAATGGTTTTTACTTTATAGTAAGGGTTCACTACACATAGATTTTATTAATTTCAGTAAATATAGGTGGATGGCTTTCTGTGTGTCAGATCTCTTGTTAGTTGATCGTGATACATTGGTAAATACTCCCCTGAATGACACAGAGCTTGCACTCTACCAGGGGAAGCATATCGAATAATTAGACAAATTATTTGTATTAGATTTGGGTAAGTAGTACAAAAGAGAAGTGGGTAAAGAACAGGACAGACTTTCCTGAGCAAAGATAGTAGGTCAATACTGGAAGGATACGTAGGATTTAGCCAGAGAAATGAGAAGGGCATCCAGAACTACGTTTTCAGATGAGCGTACAGAAGGCCTTAGGGACTAAGTTAAGTGGGAAGAAGAAACACAGCCAGTGTGGCTGGTGAGTAGTTAACGGTCATGAGTGTACCCTAGACATTGTGAAGATAGAAACCGGCGGATTTTGCCCACTCCTGGGACTTTGGAGACATTTTTGTTTGTCATAGCTGGGGGGGGCGGGGGGGGCTGGTGTGCTGGTGGCGTCTGGAAGGCAGGGACCAGAGATGCTGCTGAACATCCTCGAGGCACAGGACAACCACCCTCAACAAGGGATTGTCCAGCCGAGGTGGTGAAGCCATGGTACAAATGAAGGTATAGCTTTAACATGCCGCTCTAGGTTATTGGCAATTGAAGGATCGACTTATGGCTTGTGTTTATGAAATCCTAGTCAACAACAGGGGTTTACTGATTATTTGTTCTCTTCCCACCCATGTCCGTGGAGATTTGGAACCCTCTAAGCCATGGCTAGTTAATGAGTCAGGATCGATAATCTGAATTTACTTAAACCACTGTCTGACTGTGTTTAATCTGGTAGGGCATATCATCATGTGTTTTATGTGGTTTCTGTACTCGTTCTCCACCTGAGGGCTCAAAACTGGTAGTACTGCCTCTGGAATCTGACCTGCAGACATGTTGTGTTTGGTGTGCACAGTGGTTTGTTCAAATTGAATATACCAGGTAAGTGGGGGATTTTACACAAAAACCCAGAGTTGTGGCTTCTTTTGAAAAACTAAGAAGATACAGTAACACTCATCTGAATTCTCACGTGGCATGAAAAGACCCTGTTAGCTGTGCTCCCTTTACTCTGGGCCAGTTCTCTGGGTTTGACAGTCTCTGCTTCTCCTCTTTAATTATACCCAGCCTTCTTCTCTCATTTGTGCTGCTTCTCTTCACCGTCCTTCCCTTCATGAGCAAGGGTGATTTGAAGTTCTTTGTGTAACACAGGTCTTGATATGGCTCCTTTTGTTGCAGAATGATAATTGAGTTCAGGGTAAGGCTTGAAATAAGGCTTTAGACTTATGCCCAAGTTTGGTCAGAAAGCTTCCCCCACCCCCTCCTAAAGCAGCTCTGTGAATGGTTTTCCTGAAGTTCAGGTCTGGTGTACTCATCAGAGTTAGTTCATTCAGCAGAGAAGATAATAATATAAATTCTAACTTCATTAAGGCAGGGGTGGATTTAACAACCTTATGTACTTCTTCCGTGGTAGGACCTGGAGAATAAGTGAACAGCTGGAACAGAACCCTGAGAAACAGGAGAACTTGGTGTTAAGTTTGAGTTTATTGGGAGATGTTGTAAGCGAACCTTTTAGATTTATTGGTATAGATGTAGCCTACTATATCATAAATAAATACATATGCAAGTCCAATTAGAGTATGTGTAAACATGCCAAAACATTGTTATTTCCAGTGAAAACATTGACTTGAAGACTGTCGAAGAGGAAGGTGATATTCTGTTTGAAGACCTTCAGAATAACGTCAATGAGAAGATGGGTGAAGGTGAGATAGAAAGGGAGGAGGAGGAAGATTATGACGACGATGATGATTGGGACTGGGACGATGGATTTGGAAAACTGACCAGGTGTTCAGCCTCAGGTGGAGGGAGTAACCAGCAGGTATCTGATGAACGATCCTGTACATCTTTGCGTTGTTTGCTTATGTCTTCTTTTTTAAAAGGACTTTTTTGTGGTTCTAGAATTGAGTAACTGAAAGGTTTTCACCAGGTTATATTGCACCATAGCCCTAGCCTTTACTGGTTTTCATTCTTTGTCCTTTCCATATTTCTGATAATGATGTACATTTGTTCCATAATCAGTAAATTTTAAAAGTTATTTAAATTGTCATAAGATAATAAACCTAAAAATCTGCCTGGGAAAAGACACAAATAGGCAGATTACTACAAATGGTTAGGAAACAGAGAAAAAGTTCAGCTTAATTAGTAATTAAAGAAAAGCAGAGAGTATGTAGAGATTTTTTTTTTCACTTATGAACTGACAGAGACACAAAATATGTAATAAGTCTGTTGCCATGGAAAACTGTCTTAATGACATGGAGAAATGTTCCCGATCTGCCATCTCCTACCAAGTGCAGAATGCAGGTTACCAAGCCGTGTAGAGCCTGCCCCTCAAACTGCAAGGACTAAGAGTTGGGAGTGTGCAGAACCAGAGGGTTCAGACGGTGCATCTTCCTGGAACATAAAGGTTCCTAGAGCATGAAGATAGGGAGGGGGGGAAAGCAGCACTATTTCTTTGAAAATTAAAACAGCTATATCGTGGCGTAGAATGCATACGTTCTTGAATAACCAAAGAAATTTCACACTTACATGCGGTATTGCTGTGGCAGCTCCTTCACTGATTCATTAGTGAGACTGAGCAATTTCAACGTAGAGTGGAATTTCTTTTAATAAAGCTAGGGGGAAAAATATATATGCTTAAATGTTAACTGTTAATCTTTGGGCGCTGGGCTTATAGGTAATTAAAATTTTACCTGTGGTTTCTACTGTGAACATGTATTATTTTAAGTTATATTTAATAGAAAACAATTTTTAAGTTCCCTGTAAATAAGAAACTACTCAGCCTCCAAGTTCACGCTTAGATACCAGGATTGAATCAGTCCTTGTGACAGGCCCTTTTAATCTCTGTTCTCTTATTTATAGGTTCTGGATATTGTCTCCCCTCTCTTCCCTTTTTTTTTCCATTACTTCAGTTTGTGCATTGCACCAGTCTAAGTGCTAAGCCTTGTACTTAGTCTTTCCCTCTCTTGAGACACTAGGCCCAAAATGAAATTCCTGGAACCAGTTTAACGTTGGTCTTAGCTCTTTATTATACACTTGGGGGTAAATGAACATTCTCACATTTTAAATCTAGAAACCAGTCAAATTAGAAAAATGCATTTAATTTTAATTTGTTATTTATAATAATGAAGAATATGTTGTAGAGAGGTTAGAAACAAAAGCAAAAATGCAGATTATATAGACTTTATTTTAGCCAGTGACTTTGTCCTATTTCAAATGCCTTTTTTAAAAAAATTAATTTATTTTTTAATTTATTTTATTTATTTTTGGCTGCATTGAGTCTTCATTGCTGCACGCGGTCTTCTCTCTAGTTGCGGCGAGCGGGGGCTACTCTTCGTTGTGGTGTGCGGGCTTATTGCTGGGGCTTCTCATTGCAGAGCACGGGCTCTAGGCGCATGGGCTTCACTAGTTGTGGCTCGTGGGCTCTAGAGCGCAGGCTCAGTAGTTGTGGCGCACGGGCTGAGTTGCTCCACGGCATGTGGGATCTTCCTGGACCAGGGCTCGAACCCGTGTCTCTCCTGCATTGGCAGGTGGATTCTTAACCACTGCGCCACCAGGGAAGCCCTCAAATGCCTTTTTAAAAAACTTCTTGGGCAAATTTGATTGATCCTTCCCTTCCCTTAGGGTACTCCCCTAAGTATTGATACTTTAATAGTTAACTATGGGACTTCCTTGGTGGCGCAGTGGTTAAGAATCCATCTGCCAATACAGGGGACCTGGGTTCGATCCCTGGTCAGGGAAGATCCCACATGCCTCAGAGCAATCCCACATGCCCATGCACCACAACTACTGAGCCTGCGCTCTAGAGCCCGCAAGCCACAACTACTGAGCTCACGTGCCACAACTACTGAAGCCTGTGTGCCTAGAGCCTGTGCTCCACAACAAGAGAAGCCACCGCAATGAGTCCACGCACTGCAACGAAGAGTAGCCCTGCTCGCCACAACTAGAGAAAGCCGCCATGCAGCAACAAAGACCCAGCGCAGCCATAAATTAATTAATTAATTAATTAATACTAAGGGAGAAAATGTGATGAACCTTAGGCTTGTATTTATAATAAGAGCTTTAGTCTCTGGAACTCGTTTCTTCCAGGCAAATCGACAGACTCCCAGCTGCAATTCAGCCAAAATGTCTACTCCATCAGACAAGGTCTTACGGAAATTTGAGAATAAAATTAATCTAGGTGAGTTTTTAAGGTAACATTTCCTCACTGGGCTATGAGAAAATTCTTCAAAAACCACAAAGTGTTATAAAATTTTATTAGATTAAGCAATGGATATATTCAGTGTTGCTGACTAAATACTAATGCTTAGAGAAAATTAAAAACTTAGTCATTTAAAAACATGACTTCAAGGAAAGACTTTAGCTTATACTTTTTTAGTTGTGTTTTCTCTCCTGTTGTAGAAATACGAAGTTACATATACCCATTCAAGTTATTGTCTGTTTTGTATTAGATTTTGTAGTAGGATTATCTCGTAGTAGAATGTTGAAAACACTAGGCTATTGAGTATAATTACGTTTTGTTTTACTCGAAACTTTTTGTGTGGCATTAATCATTTAGTGAGCCATTGAAAGCAAGGAATCAGAATGTGGATTTGAAGCCACTTGGGAAATGCAGGTTCATCTTTCTCTTGTAGACGCTGACCGTTACGGACCTGGTACAGCATCTCTCATATCTCATCATTGCCTATCATGGGCCCATAATTTGAAATGAAACTGACGTTTTTAGAATTAACTTGGAATACAGGCAGTTATATTATCTATGTTAGTCGTACAAAATATTTTAAAATGTCTGAAATTCAACATACGCAGGTAAAGTAGTTTTGAGAGATTTCTGGATCTAGATTTTTATGGCTCAGAAATGACAGCTGTCGTGATGAAAGTGACAACCCTTGTTAGTAAGGAAGCACAACTTAGGCTTGCCCTTAAAAACGTTAAACACTTTTTTCATTACTACAATAGATACTATGTATAATAAAATACTTAGAAAATGGAGAAGGCGGAAAGTATGCTTAGTCAGAAACTTTTTGTCTTACATGTTGTTTACGTTGTGGGGTTTTTTTGTTTTTTTTAGAAAAACTAAACGTTACTGATTCTGTCATGAACAAAGTCACGGGAAAGTTTAGACAAAAGGAAGCAGATATGTAAGTAATATTTCAAGTATATAAAATAAATAAATAAAACAAAACCTGGCTGGTAGGAACTAATTCTAGACAAATTAGTAGCATCTTTGTCATAATTCTTTTGCAAAGGATGTTCCTTTGTGTACCTGAACCAATTCTTTTTTTTTTTTTTTTAAGTTTAAATGAGGGTATTCTATGCCTTTGTAGGTTGAAAATATTAAATGAGTTTTCTTAAGAAATCTGCGCTAAAACTATAATCTTGTGAAATTCACGAATGTCCTCTCAGGAGGGGAACAGTGTTTGTACGTTACAGTTGAAACTAGAATGTTAGAGTATGAAAATGTTCCCTTTTTAGAACTTATTAAGAATTGTTCCCTTCCATGGAATACTTTTAAGAATTTAAGGGCAGATTTAAAAGTAAACAGTGATACAGCAGAGAACAGTTTTCACTTACAGCCTGTCCTCAAAGCCAAATGTTCAGGATCTGGCTAACCTCCTGTTGCTAACGGCTCTAAGGCATTAACAATATATTATAGAAAGTGACGCTAAGATGATAGAATGGCAGTGTTCGAACTGAACTTAAAAACCAGTTTTCTTCCAGTTTATTGTTATGCCCAAGGGATACCAGCTTTTTGAGAAACAGCATTTCTTATTTCATTTAAGTGTCTGTTTGAATCTTTGTTAATAGTTTAGGTTCGTCTGTGAATTGAGTCACCGAGTGTGAGCCGAAGCCATCAGAGCCTGCGTTTTAATGCAGTAACTGTCTTGAAATGATAAAAACTTGTGTCTTTGTAGAAAAGGACTCTGAGGAGAAAGCCTTGTATATGACTTTAATTCTATACTAATATAATCATTAAAGGTCTAAGGACAGTAGTTACAGACTTGATGTTTTCTTTTTTCTGACATAGTTCACTTTATGCCACTGCTCTACTTATTTAATGCTTCTGAAACATGGATGGCATTTTTTTTTTTCTTACTGCAGATATGCTCCTTTTGCCCTAGGGAACTGAATTGCTTATTAAGGGGAAATGAAGTTTCACAAAGTGATGAAACTATGATGAGGTCGTGAAGCGTGTTATTAAAGGAACTACCTGCTTAGGAATTTCATGGAACGATGTACATTTAGAAACTTTTGATTTTGGCTTCTCTGAATTTTGAATGTCACTTCTGTTTTTTTGGTTCTGCCTTAGGTATCGCATCAAAGATAAGGCGGACAGAGCAACTGTAGAACAGGTACAGTTGAAATGTGTTGCAAGCTCTTATTTTAAAGTAGCATTTCTTCTGTCTTTGAGTTGTAATTTGCTTTCATCCTTCTTGCTTAATGCTAATGTCACCTAGAACTGCTTCTATGTAAAACTGCTCCTTCTTTGAGTTTAGAGAGCTACATTTTGCTTTATTTCTAATAGGACTATTAATAGATAAATTAGAATCATGCCCCCCTTCTGTGGCCCTGTGAAGCCACCACGCAATGCTTGCATCTTCTAGGGGGAAGCAGAATTGACTATAAGACCAGAAATCTTTTCTTTTGTCTTAAACAAGGTCTGCAGGGATTTTGTGAGCCTTCCCAGGTGGTGAGTCAGGTATCACCCACAAAGCGTGTGTGTGTGTGAGAGAGAGAGAGAGGTAGACAGATAATGCTTTCAAATTTTTTTTTTTTTTTTTTTTTTTTAAAGAGAATCAGTCAGTCAGTCAGTCAGTCAGTCAGTCAGTCATTTATTTATTTATTTATTTATTTATTTATTTATTTATTTTTTTAAAACCACTGTACACTTTAAGATTTATTTATTGATTGATTGCTATGTTGGGTCTTCGTTTCTGTGCGAGGGCTTTCTCTAGTTGCGGCAAGCGGGGTCCACTCTTCATCGCGGTGCACGGGCCTCTCACTATCACGGCCTCTCTTGTTGTGGAGCACAGGCTCCAGACGCGCAGGCTCAGTAGTTGTGGCGCACGGGCTTAGTTGCTCCGCGGCATGTGGGATCTTCCCAGACCAGGGCTCGAACCGGTGTGCCCTGCATTAGCAGGCAGACTCTCAACCACTGCGCCACCAGGGAAGCCCGCTTTCAAATTTTCAGTTAGAATCCCTTACTTGGTTTAGAAGTTATGCTTGTTTTATTGTTTATTCAAGAATGGGGAAAACTCAGCCCCTGATTTTCCCACCTGTAGAGGGTTGTAATTGGGTGTTAGGATTGGCCCCGATGTTTGTTGTGAAGACGGAGATGAAACAGGTCAGAACGTTGCTTCTGCTGCCTACCGTCCTCCCCGCCCGTACACATACGCACAAACACGTTGCGAATAGTAGCCTCTTCGCCCTACAGGTTCTTGGTTTAAGACACAAGCACCCATTCTATCCACCTCCATCCCAAGGGAGTCACACCCAACCTGAGCTCCAGCCCATCTGTGCAAATGAAGAATTCCACCTTCAGTCTGGCAGGAGCAGGTCAGGTCTGGGATCTGTGTCTTTGTCATCCTCTAACTTATTTATTTTGTGTATTCTCTTTTGTGATTGAGAGCGAAGTGTGGTCCAACTCAGAGGGATGAGGCAGCTTTCATTTTCAAAGACCCTGAAATCCTTTTTCTCTTGGGAAATTAATTTTGAAGAAGAGTGTATATCTTGAGTCTTAAACTGTCTTTTAAAAATACATATTTGTGGGCTTCCCTGGTGGCGCAGTGGTTGAGAATCTGCCTGCTAATGCAGGGGACACGGGTTCGAGCCCTGGTCTGGGAAGATCCCACGTGCCGCGGAGCAACTGGGCCCGTGAGCCACAATTACTGAGCCTGCACATCTGGAGCCTGTGCTCTGCAACGAGAGGCCGCGACAGTGAGAGGCCCGCGCACCGCGATGAAGAGTGGCCCCCGCTCGCCACAACTGGAGAAAGCCCTCGCACAGAAACGAAGACCCAACACAGCCAAAAATAAATAAATAAATAAATTTATTTATAAAAAAAAAAAAATATATATATATATATATATATATATATAATTTGTAAGTTGACTTGCCTCTCCTATTTCTCTTCCCCTATTTTGTTTTCAGCTGTTTGGGCCCATTGTCCCTTCCTGGGCCTCTCGCTTGGCTCCCCAGCGATCCTGCAGAAGCCCAGGTCTCTATGCAGATTCCTACTCACCCAGCTTACGTGCCCTCTGTTTACCTGCGTGCAGAGAAGGAGCGGCAGTTCCTGCCTCTTTACTCACTTTCCTTTCATGCTGCTCTACTTGCCCTGGTTGTAGCTCGCTTTCAGTCCTCCAGTCTTACAAGGTTGTTTTGTTTCTGTTAACCTTAGGTTTCTTGTGCGACCACAGCCACCTCGCTGAAGGGTAGGCCCTGAACTGTAGTTAGTTCTGGCCACTTTCACTGTCCCCTGCCTGGAGCTGGAGGGCTGCCTGCGCCCAAGGAGCTGCTGGCGCTGGCCCTGGGAATTGCATGTACATGTGCGGCTGCCTCAGTTTCACGTGTGAACAGCCTCAGGCTTTAAATTCGTTGCCTTCTGTTTGTTAAAGAGAATTTGAGGGTCCTCTGTACTCAAGATGGACTGCTCTGACTTTGAAGGAAAGCCTTTCTCTGATCTACTCATCTCTAGCAGGGGTCTGCAAACTCTTTAAAGGGCTAAATAATAAATACTTTAGGCATTGTGGGCTACAATTTTGTTTAATAATTTTTTTTTTTTTTTTTTTTACTTATTTATTTTTGGCTGCGTTGGGTCTTCGTTGCTGCGCGTGGGCTTTCTCTAGTTGCGGCGAGCAGGGGCCACTCTTCATTGCAGGGGCTTCTCTTTATTGTGGCGCACGGGCTCCAGGCGCCAGGGCTTCAGTAGCTGTGGCACGCGGGCTCAGTAGTTGTGGCTCCCGGGCTTAGATGTGGGATCTTCCCAGACCAGGGCTTGAACCGTGTCCCCTGCATTGGCAAGCGGATTCTTAACCACTGTGCCACCAGGGAAGTCCCTTTAATAAATAGTTTTAAAATTAAAAACCATTTTCAGCTTGCAGGCTATAGAAACACAGGCTGTGGCTGATTTGACTTGTGAACTGTAGGATGCTCGTTGCCGCTTTAAAGCTTCTTATCCAGTGCAGCCGCCACGGAGCTTGTGCGGTGCGGCTAGCATGACTTGCAGCGTGCTAGAAATGCACACGCACACCAGGTTTTGAAGGGTTCGTGTAAAAAAACAGTGTTAAATCTCTCCCTAATAACTTTTTTTTTTAAAAGGAACTCCTTTATTTATTTATTTATTTATTTATTTATGGCTGTGTTGGGTCTTCGTTTCTGCGCGAGGGCTTTCTCTAGTTGCGGCGAGCGGGGGCCACTCTTCATCGCGGTGCGCGGGCCTCTCACTGTCGCGGCCTCTCTTGTTGCAGAGCACAGGCTCCAGACGCGCAGGCTCAGTAGTTGTGGCTCACGGGCCCAGTTGCTCCGCGGCATGTGGGATCTTCCCAGACCAGGGCTCGAACCCGTGTCCCCTGCATTGGCAGGCGGATTCTCAACCACGGCGCCACCAGGGAAGCCCCCCCTAATAACTTTTTATATTGATTACATATTGAAATGATAATGTTTCAGATGTATTGGGTTAGAGAAAATCTATAATTTCACCTGTCTACTGATGACTGGAAAAGACAATTTCCTCTGGTTTGATTGTATTTCTGTTAGCTAACACTGGTTTAGAGTCGGTTTCCGCTTCTCTTGGACTTGGTAGCCTTTGATTGCCACGACTGAATGAGCTTGCTGGTTTCTTGTTTCTTTGGTTCTTTTGGTCTCACCTCACATTTTATCCACTAAAAATGAGAGTGAACAAAAGCACCGCAGTAGTGACTCTTCTTTAGTCGAGCAGGATTGCATAGGGCCTTTGCTCTTCAGTTACTTGTCTAACGCTTCAGTGAGAAATATTTGGTACTCTCTGAACTTTGTATTTCTTTTTAGGTGTTGGATCCCAGAACACGAATGATATTGTTCAAGATGTTGACGAGAGGAGTCATATCAGAGATCAATGGCTGCATTAGCACAGGAAAAGAAGTGAGCGATTCTTGGGTTACCTGATGCTTTCATGTTAGTTTTCTGATTTCAGATACCAGATGAAACTAAGGCACTTAGTAAATAAATTGTGCCTTTAAAAAGAAAAGAAAAAACAAAAACCCCATATACAAGCCAGGATAGTTTAATCAGTGCCATTTCTTAAAAATGGCTTTATTACATGCTATATAAAATAGATAACTAATAAGGACCTGCTGTATAGCACAGGGAACTCTACTCAATACTCTGTAATGACCTATATGGGAAACGAATCTAAAAAAGAGTGGATATATGTATATGTATAACTGATTCACTTTGCTGTACAGCAGAAACTAACACAACATTGTAAATCAACTATACTCCAATAAAAAAATTTTTAAAATGGCTTTATTAATGTTTATGGCCAGGTAGGAAGTTGTGCCTGTAAGGGCTTTGGTCCTGGGTCATGGAGTCCGTCCAGGTGTGCCCAGCAGTGAGTTCAGATGGTCAGACGGTTACTGCTGGGACAGGGGGTCATGGTCTAGTTTCTGTTAGCCAACAAATGTCCTTCTCACTGTTTTCTTTATATAAGGCGTGCTGTTTTTCTATTAGCAACTCATTCTGTGGGAAGCAGTAAAATTCACTTTATAAATCATGAGATGTAAGAATGTCTTCAGATATCTTCCACGTGCTTGAAATACAAAAATGTTTGAAACCGCTTCTCACGTGTGTGTATGTATGTGTATATTTATTTAATTTGAAGACCTATTTTTTCAATTTATTTTTTATTGAAGTATAGTTGATTTTCAATGTTGTCCTAGTTTCAGGTGTACAGCACAGTGATTCAGTTTTATATATATACACACACACACACACACACACACATATTTATATATATTTTTATATATATACTTTTCCAGTTTCTTTACCCATATAGGTTATTAAAAATATCGAGTAGAGTTCCCTGTGCTCTACACTAGGTCCTTGTTGGTTATCTGTTTTATATATAGTAGTGTGTATCTGTTAATCCCAAATTCCTAATTTATCCCCCTCTTCCCCACCTTTCCCCTTCGGTAACCGTAAGTTTGTTTTCTGTGTCTGTCTCACATGTGTTTAAATTGGCCTTTACTATACATGTAAGTCGGAGGTGTATTTACCGTACCGTTTGGTGTGATGTTTTATATTTTAATTCACATTCGAAAGAGGATGGTGTTCCTTATGCACAGAAGTTCAGTTCACTTGACTTTTTTTTTTTTAACCTTTGAGGATAGACTCATAGATTGCAAAAGTAAAATACTACTTATAGTTACTTAACACAAACTTAATTTTCTTTGTTTTTGACTTAAAATAGGCTAATGTATATCATGCTCGCACAACAAATGGAGAGAGCAGAGCAATCAAAATTTATAAAACTTCTATTTTGGTGTTCAAAGACCGGGATAAGTATGTCAGTGGGGAATTCAGGTGAGCTCAGGTGGTTTTTTTTTTTTCCCCAGGTGGCTTGACTTCTATATCCTAAAAATAAAAACTAGAATAATGGAACGATCGAAATAGCCAATATTTTTCTCATTCAAGGTTTCGTCATGGCTACTGTAAAGGCAACCCCAGAAAAATGGTGAAAACATGGGCGGAAAAGGAAATGAGGAACTTAATCAGGTGACTTTCTGGGGTGTGTGTGTCTGTGCTGTGTCCGCATGTCAGCCTCAGAGCTTTCCTCCCAGCAGGTCCTGGTGTGGTTCTGTCCAAAGATAGGGTCTCGCAGAGCTCCGTTAGATGTGCAGAGGTGAGCAGAGGAAACGCATTTCCAAGCAAATAGGAGCTACCTTCTCTCTCCTGTTTTACGAACCCATTACAGGAGAATTTTGCCCCGACTCACATTTATTCTGCAAGGCTGGGTCATGTGAAAAGCCTTGGGAGCCATGTGAAAAGGTTTAGAATTTATACTGAGGATGATATAGAGCCATTACAGGATTTGAAGCAGGGAAGTGACACAATCAGGTGGTGAGAATAATGTGTCATTTTTTTAATAGGTGTTGGAGTTTTAGGCAATTTTGTTAGGCCCTAAGCTCTTTATCGTAGTTTCCTCTTCTTCAGTCCCATTTTGGACACATTTATATATTCTTTGTTTGCACTGGCACCTTTGTATCAAGTAAAGGCATCTGAGATCAAGTTTCCTCAATTGAAGTTTTAAATTGGAAGGTTTTTTTTCTCTCTTTCAAATATCTTTTAACTTTTTACATGCTATACATAGGTGCCATACGTTGGATATTTTAGTAGTATTCAGCAAAGTTCACTTGTTTTGAAAGTCCTTCTGAAATCTTCTTATGCTCAGTTTGCGACTGGCTATGAGTCCACTATTTTTATTCATCATTGTTCACACTGATCAACTCAAAAGATAATTGCAAACATATCTGCTGTATTTCATCGGTTCTAAGGCGCCCATTTCTTCACGGTTTGACATCTCTGGCATCGAACTATGCCATGGAGGCTATGGGATGTCATAGTTGAATTGCTGGTGTTTTGCCATTCTTGGTGACGTGTAACGGTGCCGCTTAAAATCACAGGTGCCTTAGAGTTTATGAAATAAAATAATACAGTCGAGAGGCCTGGGTGCTGTTTCCTCACAGCACTGCTAGTCTTGTGCACTGCAGCTATTGTAAGTTGTTTTAGATTAGGTGCTTTAGATGATTTGTTTCAGCTTTTCATTTGTCCGTTTATCTGTTTTCATATCACAGGCTAAACACAGCAGAGATCCCGTGCCCAGAACCTATCCTGCTACGAAGTCATGTTCTCGTCATGGGTTTCATTGGCAAAGACGACATGTGAGTGTGTAGGAGGCCTAATAATTACATGCCCAGAACTGTATTTTTAAGTGCTTTGAATTATCCAACATGTGAATATTTCCCATTTAAATAGCTCCTTGCGTCTTATAATATTTTTAATGAATCTTTCCCACTCTATTAGTGCATAGAGTTACTCATTTGTTCTGCTGTTTTTAAGTCCCAAGATGCTTCAGAATAACAAAGCTCACCTTGTTTTTTGGGGAATGTCTCATACAGTCAGCTGGGAAAGCATCTGTTTGTGGACAGCTTTTTATTGATAGAACCGTATCTCTGGAGCGAAGCACATTGTTCAGTGATGATTGATAGAAGAAAAGAACGGGTAACAATGTTAGGAAGCAAGAAGACTTGTTCTGGGTCCGTTTATCTGAGTTGTTCACTTTATTTTTGTTCAAGGCCAGCGCCGCTCTTGAAGAACGTCCAGTTATCAGAATCCAAGGCTCGGGAGTTGTATGTGCAGGTGATCGAGTACATGAGGAGAATGTACCAGGACGCCAGGCTCGTGCACGCGGATCTCAGTGAATTCAACATGCTGTGAGTGTGTGGCCCACACGCACCTCCCAGTAGCCACCTTTCCTTTGGGGAAATGAACTTAATCCCCGTCCAAGAAGTCTTGCTAAATTCTCCAGTTGTAGAGTTGGCTTCCACAGGGTCACAGGATAGGATGTGTTCCCTGCCTTTGGTGGCCTCAGTCACAGAATTGACCACCCTGATCGTTAGCAGGGCTAAAGGACCTGGGAAATTTTCTCAGTTTTCATCTCTTGTTAGTCAAAGTGGCTCTTCTCCTTACCCACCTCGTTCATTTTATTAGTTCTTTCCGTTGCTACTAAAGTAGAAACGTTTAAACAAGAGTGTGGGCGAGCCGCGGTGCGCCCTGGCCCCGCGTGCCCGGCCCTCATGCCAGCCTGGAGGCAGCAGGCGGCTCACCCCCGGCGCGCCTGGCCCGCAGGTACCAGGGCGGAGGCGTGTGCATCATTGACGTTTCTCAGTCCGTGGAGCACGACCACCCGCATGCCTTGGAGTTCTTGAGGAAGGACTGCGCCAACGTCAACGGTGAGTGGACGCTGGGATCGTCCCCCAACTTGTTTGCGCCGGTGCTTCTCACTCTGGTAAACCGTGGATAGAGAGTCTTGGCGCCAAATCGTTTGATGCAGTGACACTGACACCAGTGTGGGTCATGGGGTATTTTTGTCTCTTTGTTTCTCTAGGAAGGGGTTGGATTAACAGCCTCTTCCCTCGCAAAGCTCTCACGAATGTCCTCCTGTGACAGATTTCTTTCTGAAGCACGGGGTCGCCGTGATGACTGTGCGAGAGCTCTTTGAATTCGTCACGGATCCGTCAGTTACACACGAGAACGTGGACGCGTATCTGGCAAAGGTGAGGCAGGGCCGGGACGGGAGGGACAGACAATAGCAGTAGTAGCGAGTGCACTTCTGAGGGACTCAGGGCTAGGCATGACTTTTGTTCATCGTGACAGCTTCCAGAGACTGTCTCCTGATTTCACAGATGGGGAATCAAGCTGTAGTAAAAAGCCAATGGTAAAGCCAGGTTTCTTGACTTTCACCATCAGCAAGATACACAGGCTGTCAAATTCGTGAATGTATAGTGAGAAACCTGTTAGCTTTGGGTCATTAATTCCTTTCCCTTGTTTCTCAGAGGCCTTTTTGCATCACAGAACTTTTAAAATTGTGGTAAAATATACACAGCATAAAATTTACCATTTTAACCATTTTTAAGTGTATGGTTCAGTGGCAGTAAGTACACTGTTGTGTGTCCGTTACCACCATCCATCCATGGAACTTTCTGCATCTTGTAAAACAAATTGTGTCCCCATTCAACACTAACTCGTGGTCCCTCCCTTTCCCAAGCCCTTCTGCTTTATGTGCATGACACCTACTCTAGGTACCTCGTATAAGTGGAATCACACAGTATTTGTCTTTCTTTGGCTGACTTATTTCACTGAGCATAATGTCCTGAAGGTTCATCCATGGTGTAGCGTGACACCGGATTTCCTTCCTTTTGAAGGTTGAGTAGTCTTCCATTGTGTGTATAGACCACATTTTGTTTATCTGTTCATCCCTTGATGGATACTTGGGTTGCTTCCACATGTTGGCTGTTGTGAATAACGCTGCTGTGAACATGGGTGTGGAAATATCTCTTCAAGACCCTGCTTTCAGTTCTTTTGGGTGTATACCCGCAAGTGGGATTGCTGGATAATATGGTCATTCTACTTCTAGTTTTTGAGGAACCACCCTACCGTTTTCCCTAGTGGCTGCACCATTTTACAATGTCACCAGCAGGCTGCATGGGTTCCAGTTTCTCCACGTTCTTACATCCTCACCAACACTCGTTATTTTCTGGTTTTATTTTCTGTTTTGTTTTTTGAGTAGCTGATGGGTGGGAGGTGGGGTCTTGCAATTTTGATTGACATTTTCCTAATGATTAGTGATGTTGAGCATCTTTTCATGTGCTTGTTGGCCATTTGTATGTCTTTGGAGAAATGTCTATTCAGGTGTGCCCATTTTTTAATTAGATTGTTTTTTTGTTGTTGAATTATAGAAGTTCTTTATATATTTAGGAGATTATTAACCCCTTGTCAGATATATGATTTGCAAATGTTTTCTCCCGTTCCATGGGCTGCCTTTTCACTCTGTTGACCACACCCTTGGATGCACAGAGGTTTTTAGTTTTGATGTCCAGTTTATCTGTTTTTACTTTTGTTGCCTCTCAATCGTAGAATACTGAACGCATGGCCCCTGAACAGGTGTTCAGGTTCATCCCACCTTTTCACACTCTCCCCTTTCCCTGGAATGCCTTCCCGTTTCTACCTTTGCTCGTCTTGCTCTGCCTAGTGAACTTCAAAGCTCAATTCAGAAAGCTCTCGAGGGGAAATCAGGCAGAAATCATTGTTTCCATAGGTATATTTTCTATATTATCTAACTCTGTAACAGAAGTAGTCACACTGTATCCTTCTTATCACATTAAGTTCTTTTTAATTTTGTCACCCTCTGCTAGGCTATGAACTCTTAAGGGACAAGAGTTTTCTGTAACACTGGTAGCTAGTCAGTACCTGGCAGGGAGGAAATAATCACGTTAATTGAATAAGTAGATATCCCATCACTTTTATTCTTAAACTCTTTAGCACTAATTTTAGTGTGTGAACTTAAAAAAACGCTAGTACCACTGTTGTTTACTTTCCTCTATGTATTCTAAATAGATTAGAGAACAACTCTTCAGTTTTACAAGCCAAAAGAATCTATAGAATCTTTGTCACCTTCTTAGTGTCAGTCATCGTTTGCTCAAAGAGCTTTCTTTGGGGGTCTGTCGTGCGGCAGCGTGAGAGCCATGGACTCCAGGTGAGAGGACCCTCCTGCTCCTCTGTGATCCCCTTCGTGGACAGCTTAAGGATTGAGGAATGGTTCCTTCATTCTTTCGGTGTCAGTTTTCCTTTAATAAATATTTTTGCTAATCGTTTAAAAATTAGTCAAAGCAGTATTACTCTTGAGGAAGAGTCTAGGGATGCCCTGAGGCTAAACGAGTTTGATTTATTCTGTTGACTTCTGGGTTCAATGGCACCCTTTTTGGTGAGTTCTACCGTGGAGAGCTAACCTGTACCACTGGAGGACACGGAGTGTGGAGGCGTGGTACCCAGAGAGACTAGAACAGCTTTCCACTAAAACTGGGGAACGGATGTGTCTTCTGTGGATTGAATGTAAAGGAAAGTGATTTTTGTTTTCTTTCCAAGGCCATGGAAATAGCATCTCAAAGGACCAAGGAGGAAATGTCCAGCCAAGATCATGTGGATGAAGAGGTAAGATGTATTATCTGTTTACTAACTTAGGAAACACTTGTGTCTTGAGGTTTTTTTTTTTATATTGCTGGGGCATGATCTTAATTTTAATAGATAAACAGTTTTTTTTTAATGATGATATTTCCTTGACACGTAACATGTTACACGATTCAGCTGCATGAGGTTGTGTAACTTACATCCCATTACATCCTTCCACTCAGTGACCTGTTAGCCCCTTGTCCTGCGTGGAGAACATTTTTACAGAACCCCTTGGAGGACGTGATTCAAGAAGGAAAAGCCTGTTTCAGTTTGCTAATGTGAATTTTTAAATGATTTAAATGTTGCTTTCAGTAACGCTGTAGTTTTCAAAGACTCGTGTTTGGTAAAAAGGAAGACTTTTTTAAAATCTTGGGAGTCAGTATATTTTTTTGTGAAGGTGAGCCATAGTAGGCTTTTAAAAAATAATAATAATCCTCACAGCTGTCGTGTGCGGTGTGATGGGTGAATATAAGGTACCCCGTACACGTCAGCTGTGGCGCAGGGTAGATGACGCGCCCGGGAAGGAGCCTCTTCCTTTGTTAGGCATAGGCAGGCAGTGCTTGCTCGCGGCAGCCCCTTTCTCTGCCATCGGAAAGGCTCTATGGAACGCGGACGAGGGGAGAGAAGTGTTATTCTAAGGGTAGCCGTGTATCAGCGCTGAGGGCGACGATGGTGATAAACTCCTCTGTGACTTGACGGGGTGAGAATGGTGAGTGCACGGGAGAAGTATGTGAATAAGTCTCCATTTTACTTTTCCTCTGCGTCTGTTAGGTGTTTAAGCGAGCTTATATTCCTAGAACCTTGAATGAAGTGAAGAATTACGAGAGGGATATGGATATAATGATGAAATTGAAGGAAGAGGACATGGCCATGAACGCCCAGCAGGACAACGTGAGTCGCTGGTTTGTCTTCGGCAAGTAAGCTCACCGCGGAAGCTGCCGGCCCAGGCCTGCGGTCTCGAGTGTTGGCCTCTAAGCTAGTGCGACGGCTCAGTCCCTTCACGTTAGCAAACCCTCTGCGCACATTGCTTGTAAAGGGAATCAATCCCCTGGTCTTTGTGAAAGGAAATGACACACTTGAATGAGTCCAACAGTCTATAATTGCAGGAAAAGGAAGATTTGTATAGAAGTCTAGGCTATCAATGGTTATTATACTAGCTCCACTAACATATATGTTTCAGAGTCTGGAAAATTTTTTTCTGCTAAAGGGCCAGATAGTAAATATTTAAGGCTTCGCAGGCCAAGAAGCAAAATTGAGGCTATTATGTGGGTTGTTATATAACAAGAGAGAAAAAACTTCCCCCAAATTTTTGATGAAATTAAAAATACTTTAATAATAATTGAAAACATACAGCTTTTCATGATACAGGTCTACTAATGAGAGAAGAATGGAGTTATGTGGGGGGGAGGAGAAAACATTACATTTAGTTGAGATTCAGAGTTAGGGCTTTCTATCATCAAATTGATTGCAACTGTTTATCCTTAAAAACCACCAGGCCGCAGGTCAGATTTGGCCTGTGGGCCAGAGTCTGCTGACGCCTGCTGTGCCTGTGGGTGAGAACCACACCCATGCTACACACTCTGTGTCCCATGAGATAAATGTTAGGCACCTTTTTATAATCACACAAGGTATCATTTAGCCCACAGTGTTCTTTCTTAGTATTGCAGGGTACTTTCGTGTCCAGTTTTATGTTAATTCTTGTTTTTTTCTCTTTGGTTTCAAGATTCTATACCAAACTGTCACGGGACTGAAGAAGGATTTGTCAGGAGTTCAGAAGGTATGCAGAACATGTGTTACTGTTCATTTACTTGAAAACTCTTTCAAAGGATATAAAATTTCATGTCAGGTATTATTAAATTAACAGTGGTGTAATGTTACTAGTATAGATGCTTTCAAAGTCCATGGGCATTTTCAGAAACGCCCTTTTTATGTTCATTCTTCTTAACCGTGAGACTGAAATGTGGAAATGGTGGTTTATTCTTCATTCTGCCCCTGAATTGCTCTGTTGTTGTAGCTGAGGCATCGATTCTTTTTGTATCCTGGTCTTCATTTGTGAAGTTATTAACAAATAACCGTGTGCTTGTTGATGTTTCTACAACCAACTTAAAGCAACAGTGAGATCTGGTCTCATCGCAGCGCACAGGCTGTCGAAGGGCTAGTCATGCTGTCTCGCAGTGCAGATTCCTGTAGTGTTCTGTTCTTAAAGCAACTTTGTTTTGTCTTACATTTTCAAACGGCAGGGATTGATTCTTATTTAAGCAATAATAAAGCTAGTTCTTCTTTTAATATTCTTTTTTTTTAAAAAATATTGATTGATTGAGTTGGCCACGTCGGGTCTTAGTTGCAGCATGTGGGATCTTTTGTTGTGGCGTGGGCTCCAGGGAGCGTGGGCTCTGTAGTTTGCAGCACGTGGGCTCTCTGGTTGAGGCGCGTGAGCTCAGCAGTTGTGGCACGCAGGCTTAGTTGCTCCGCGGCACGTGGGATCTTAGTTCCCCGACCAGGGATTGCACCCACGTCCCCTGCATTGGAAGGCGGATTCTTAATCACTGGGCCACCAGGGAAGTCCCACTTCTTTTAATATTCTTAATGAAAGGCTTGAATATGAAGGATCACGGTTTACATTCTGAAAATTGAGTGTGTTTTTTTTGTGAGAAGAATTGGACTAGGAGAATTCTGGGTTTTATGCAGCAGGTGTGATGGGGTAGGTGTGCTTTGAATTCCAGAGCAGGAAGATTCTGCTGTGACTGGCTGGAAAGCCTTTCTGTACAATCGCCTTTTAAAGACCTGGTTTTTTCTTATGAAGAGAAAACCTCATGGTTTTAAAAATGCTTCCTGCTGCTTTAAAAACTGCTAAATTTGGACTTCTCTGGTGGCGCAGTGGTTAAGAATCCGCCCGCCAATGCAGGGGACACGGGTTTGAGCCCTGGTCCGCGAAGATCCCACATGCCGCAGAGCAACTAAGCCCATGTGCCACAACTACTGAGCCTGCGCTCTAGAGCCCGCGAGCCACAACTACTGAAGCCTGTGCGCCTAGAGCCCGTGCTCTGCAACAAGAGAAGCCACCGCAATAAGAAGTCTGTGCACCACGACAAAGAGTAGCCCCTGCTCACTGCAACTAGAGAAAGCCCGTGCACAGCAACAAAGACCCAACGCAGCCAAAAAATTTAATTAATTAATTAGTTAGTTAATTAAAAAACTGCTAAATTTCAGGGAAAGAAATGAATGTTTCTCTTGTTTAAATATTGTCTTCCCTCTTGATTGGATTAACAAGTGTTAAATGAAATTTAATTTGTAGGAAATCCATTGTAAAGTTATCCAAATAACTTCACTTTTTACTTCTATGTGTATTTCACATTTTTCCAAATCCCGGCTCAACCCTCCTGATTTCCTGCAGGAGGTAGAACAGTCCTGTTGTTGATCTAGGTCACCCAGTGAAGCCCCAGTCCCTGCGTTTGGGTACGTCCTTGAGCCGTCCTGGAACGGCTACTTCAGCCTTCCTCCCTGACATTGATTCCATCGTTTTGATGTTTCAATACAGGATGTCATTTTTCAAAGTCTGTCTGTAAGGCTGAAATCTGATTTTTGGCATTAACACAGTTAATACCAATAGATAACTGACTGGTTTAGAATAACATGGTCCTGTGATATTTTCAAGGTCCCTGCACTCCTAGAAAGTCAAATTAAGGAAAGTCAAGTTAAGGAAAAGACTTGTTCTGATTCAGAAGATGCCAGAAGCTCTCAGTGTTCTGACACAGACTCTGAAGAGCAGGGAGACAACGCCTGCTCCAGGAAGCCCACCGCTGACCTTGAAGTTGATAAAAAGGTTAGCCACGAACTTACATTCTCTTGTTTGTCAATACGACAGCACAGCCCCTCAAGGCTCTCTGCTCAGGTATCTGGATCATAGTTGCTGAACACATTGGTCAGTAAGTCCCTCCACCTGAAGTTTTAGTTCCCAGGCGTGAACTTTGCTTTTGGTGGTAACATCAGCTAGAGATTGGGCTTCTGCTAGGAGCTCCTTGGGCGCTGCCTCGAGAGAGGGCACACTAGTTTCAGTGCATTGATGGAAAGTGATTGTCTTGAAGAACAAATGATGCTGGAGTTGCCCCATGGTGAAATACCAAAGAACCATTTCAGGGGGGTTACAGCCCAGCTCCCTGTTTCCAGAATCTCTGTTGCTACCACTCCTGGCCGTGGACATAAGAGATGCTACTGATGAAACAATCCATGGTGGCTAACTGTTACTCTTTAGTCTTAGCCTGATCCTTTAAACCTTCTAGAGTGAGGGTTCCAAGACTTCTGAGAGACATACCCAACTCCCTAGCGCACGTTCTCTTTGGCTATCTTCAAATTTCTATTAAGAAATCTTAAAGAAAATTTTCATCCCAAATTCTACCACCAAGCCATTATCATTTTCAATTTTTTTTTCTGTGATGCTCACTTTTTATCTTTTTACATATATTTTAAAATTTAGTTGTGGGGCTTCCCTGGTCGCGCAGTGGTTAAGAATCCACCTGCCAATGCTGGGGACACGGGTTTGAGCCCTGGTCCGGGAAGATCCCACATGCTGTGGAGCAACTAAGCCCGTGCGCCCCAACTACTGAGCCTGCGCTCTAGAGTCCATGTGCCACAACTACTGAAGCCCGTGCGCCCTAGAGCCCATGCTCTGCAACAAGAGAAGCCACCGCAATGAGAAGCCCGTGCAGCACAATGAAGAGTAGCCCCCGCTCGCCGCAACTAGAGAAAGCCCGCGTGCAGCAACGAAGACCCAATGCAGCCAAAAATTAATTAATTAATTAATTTGTTTAAAAATATAGTTGTAATAATAATATGAATACTCAGAATGAATGAAATTCGCAAATTTTTTTACTTTTTGTTTTTACAGGAAAGAAAAAAGATGGTCAAGGAAGCCCAGAGAGAGAAAAGAAAAAACAAAGTTCCTAAACATGTGAAAAAAAGAAAGGAGAAGACAGCCAGGACGAAAAGGGGCAAATAGAACCAGAATTGTATGATGTACAGTGATTTCCCATCACCTGCTCTCTGAGCTGCATCTGGAGGATGGGTTATTGATTTTAACTGAATGGTTATTACTGCAGTGTCCATGTGGACGGATTCACGTGTTTTCGTGTAATTATGTAAAAAGCTCTAAGCTCTAGTGTCTAGGTCTAGTCCCTAGCTCTGTGTGGTATTGATAGAGGATTGTTTAAACTACTATTTTAATGAAGAACTTTATACAGTTTTACTTTTGTATATATTTTCTCCTGCAATGTGGTTTTTGAAGCATCGTAACTGTTTAAATGTATTGAGCATTCATGTAAAGGCACTTTGGACAAACTTGGGCAAATTGTTTTTGCTTTGTTTGTACGTGCCAAAGACCCATCTGAAATCATTTGATTATAAGGCCACAGTTTCTATAAAAGGGGGTTTCACTGATTTAGAGAATTCAGTTGTTGATATAATCGTTCATCGCAGCTTTGTTCTATGTGTATTGATGATTATTTACAATGAATTTACTCTTCATCTTTCATATTCTTTTTTGAGCTAGGACCTCCTAGTTGATAAGCTATTTCACGTTCAACTATGAGACCTGTTCATTCATTCATCAAATATTTGAGTATTTTAGGTGTGAGGGATACAGCAGTAAATCAAAAGCAATTTCCATAGATAAACCTAGTTTCCCTTAAACCGAAGCTTGTACCTGCTTGTTTGAGAATCAGTGGGTTATTGAGGGAGGGGCGGGTCTACTGGATAAAGCAGACAAAAGTTACTACCTTCAGCTGGTTTGCGTTTTAATAGGAAGACAAGGCATTGAAACAAAATAAGTAAAAAATAGTCTATCAGCAGGTAATATATTCCGGGGTGGGGGGGAGAAATAATGTAGAGAAGAGAATGCCTGGGGCGGTGGGAGAGTGCAGGTTTAAAACAGGCCACACTGAGAGGCCATATTTGGGCAAATACTTGAAGGATGTGAGTCATGTGCATATCGGGAGAGAAGAGCATTCCAGGCAAAGCAAACAGCAAGTGCAAAGGCTCCGAGGCAGAAGTGTGTCTGAAATGTTCCAGAAACAGGGAGCTAGAGCATCATAACCACGGGGGGGGGATGTAGCAGCTTAGATCAGGTGGTGGTATGTGCCTGGAAGGTTTTGAGCAGAGGAATGGTGTAATCTGACTTCTGTTTTGAAAGGGTCGCGATCCCTGTGGCTTCCAGGGAGAACTGACTAGGAGATGGATGGGGGCCGGCGGGCGGCTGGGTATGTACCGTGGTAACCCACACGACAGATGTCGGAGGCTCGGTCCAGGATGGTAACAGTGGACATGGAGAGAAGCGGTTGGATTCTAGGTAAAGCAGGCACGGTGAACTGGATGTGCCATGAGAAATGCCGATTTTAGTCCTTGAATCAAAGGCAATTTCCGTAGATAAACCTAGTTTCCCTTAAACTGAAGCTCGCACCTGCTTGTTTGAGAATCTGTGGGTTATTGAAGGAGGGGCGGGGTCAATTGAGCTTTTAAAGTTTTAAGTCAAATTTATTATATTCATAATAGCCTCTCTTCCTGACTTGAAAAAAGTTCAAAATATGAAGTATAATTTCAGTGAAACACAATTGTATGTCCTCTAAAATATTCTACAGTTAACACAACCAAAGAGAAAACAAAAAAGGAGGCTGAGCAGTCCAGTACACCTTGGGGGATCCATCTTCAGGACCCCCTGGTTCTCTCATGGGGTGGGTCTTACCTCCAGCCAGGCGTGTTGGAATCAGGTGGTCGGGGTCCTCAGTGCCATCTTTGGTGAATCGAATGCAATCACTAGGCTTGGATTCAGTTTCACTGGGCAAAAGCGGTGTCGGCAGGATGGACACTCATTACCTGCTGCCAGGAGGAAGTGGCTTGTGCCGTGCCAAGACTTGGGACTGTAGGGGTATTCTAATTTGAGGCGCCTTTTTCTGACAGCTTGCTGACGTGGCTGTTTCCCTGTCTGGATTCTGGGCTGTAGCTGTGGCTGAGTGGGAACCACTGGTAGCATTCTTGCCAAACTGGTCTGAAACCGTTTCCCTTGTTGGTTTCTTGCCAGGAGGTGTGGAAGAAGGAGCCTCTTTGTATGCCGACTTAACAGGGCTACTTTGTGGCTTTGACTGCAATAGAATTTTGAGCAGTTGACAGGTTTTAGCGTCCCTGGATTATTGGTTGTGCAGTGACTTTCCATTTGGAGAGATGAGCTCTGGGGTCTCTTGATCCAAAGGCTGGGACATCATTTTGTCAGTTGTTGATGTATCTGGTTTTCTGTCCTATTTTGTTGACTTTCTAATCGCTTCAAAAAATGCAGGTGTTTCTAAAAGTTTACTGTGAGGAATCTGGATGATTTCGTTGAAGCACGAAATCACAGCTATTTCCTCTGCGGCTCTACTTATTCTTCCTCTGATGAAGCAGTTTAGGAACAGAACTCCCCCTGGCCCAGGAGCTCCGGCATTTGAGCCTGGCCTTGGAGTGAAGAGGTGGGCAGAGTGGCAGCTGGCTGCCTAGGTCTGATCAAATGCGAATCCACGTTTGGGGCTGACACCGCGTTTTCTTCAGCTTTCTCTACTCCTTGATGAAGATGGACTCAATCGGTTGAAGAACTTTGTAGTTTGGTACTAAGACTTGTTGGAGAAGAGCTCTCCTTTTCATGGGTTTCTGTTGAATTCTGTGCAAGCAGCTTGTTGTTTCTTGGTTGCAGGCCTATCCTGTTTTGTGGCTATGATTTCATTAACCTTTTGGCTCAAAATGAAGAGATGAAGAAGTTCTTCTGGAAGCTGGTAGAAATTCACTTGAAGGACATCTCAAATGTCGTGGGCTCTGAGTGTTGACGTTTCTAAAAATCCTTTTGGTTTTCAAGAGCTTGACAGATTTTCTAATTTTTGGTTGTTTATACACATGTAAGTAAAGACCAGGAACATTCATTCAGAGCTTGACTTTGACTTCCGGGGTTTACTTTTTGATGATGAAAGGGTCACATGAATCAGCAGGTAAAGCAAATCCTGCTCCTCAAGGTATAGTCTCCTGTGAAGATTTCCTGTGACCACATCAGATGGCTAAGATTTTCAACCATTGGTGATCATAAAACAAGAGCTCTCCATGTTCTGTCTCTTGAATTGGATTAGGTTATTACATTCCTAATCCATTTTGGTTGGAGTTTTTAACTTCCATATCCTTTGGGTTTGTGTTGCCTTGGAAATCAGGGCTTTTATTAGTGCTCCAGGGGAAATGATAGTGTTGTGTCTGAAATCATTTAAGCTAGTTTCCGAAGGAAAAGATACCTTTCTCGCGTCTGTGTTCTCCAGAGATCTTAGTCGCGGTTGGTAGTGCTGTGGGAACCTCTGGGCTTGAACTTGGAGAATGAAGACTTGAACTCGTGGAATTTTTGGTTTTCGGCTTTCCTTCATTTTCTGTGTCACTCCACATCCTGCTTTGACTGCTGGCAGGCCGCGGTCGTGAGGGGGTGGCCCTCGTACCGCCTGGAATAGCCACACACCCACAAAATCCTTTCTCTCTCCTTTTCTCCCAGAATGGCAAGGGCATCATCTGTGTGTGAGCACAGCTATTTCTAGCTCTCTGAGAGCTTTCTACCCCTCTTATCAATGCACCTTGATAATTTTAAGGCCGAGCAACTTAATCATCTCGGGGTGAAATTTTAACCTTTACACATTTTCTGCATAGCTGTCTTGGAGTCATAAACTTGTCAGTGAAAAAGTGGTGGGTCCTTGGGGTCCAAGTGCAGCAGCTGGAGAGACGGGCAGGCAGAGGATGGGCTGTTTAAAGTACGCATGGGGGTCGCCCTTGTGGGTAGCATCTGCGCTACAGCCGTGGGCGTGAGTGGCTGCATAGGGGAGCGTCAGAGGCTTAGGTCAAGGAACTGAGGCCAGGGTTTTGGAAGGACCATCTGTGTTAGGACAGGGCCTAGTTTTAGAGTGTCCGTGAGTGACATGCCTGAATCTTCAGTGGGCTGGCAGAGGGGTGACGTGGACTTCTGTAACGTTGTGGGGAGGTGAGGGGTGTCTGACGACGTCAGTGCCCTCCGGAGAGCCAGGGTTTAAACGGGGCAAGGAGAGGGGAACCCTCAGAGGAGATGTTGAGCGTACGAGGCTTCTTGCTGGTGTCTGACCCCACGTGGGTTCCAGACGGCACTGAGGGGAGTGTTTCAGGATGGAGAAGAGTAGGAAAAGCCCCATTGTGGGGCTGGATGCTTCTGGGTCTGAGGGCCTGACCCCATTAAGTAGGCAAATGCCACAAGCACATGGAGATAAAAAGTAGTGCCTGCCTCGTGGAGTTATTGTGAAGGACACTGAGGAGAGCTACGGGGAGCTTGGTAAGGGCTGGATCAGGCTGGTGATCCTGAACTCAGTCATTAAAGATGGAACAGTCAGACCCCTTGGTGTTCCTGCAGTGATGTGAAAAGAGGTTCACAGAACCTAGAAAGTATCTTGCCTCCCCCCAGAAACGTTGAACCTCAACCCATGTAGCTGCCAGCTGTAATCAGCAGTTTACAAAGTATACAGCTCACAGGAACAGGATAAATGATGCTGGGAGGATATAGCCAACCGAATTCAGAATAAGGGGGAAAAAAAAAAGAAGAGGGAGAGCTATGATAAAGAGGTCTAAGAGACATATTTCCCAATGCTGTGGATTTCACTTGGATCCTGATTAGATCAAACCAACTGTAAAAAGATGGACTGTTTTGGGCTTTCTTTTTAGACAAATAGGGAAAACTAAAAATGGAGGAGGCATTAGATGATAGTAAGGGATTGTTAATTTTACTGGGTGTGGTAGTGGTATTGTTTTGAAGAATGGTTCTCTCAGAGTATGGACTGAAGTCTTTATGGGTGAGATGGATAGGATGCCTGCGATTGTTTCAAAATTCTCCATCCTTGACCGACTCCTAAAGGAAAGTGGCGGATGAAGCAGGAATAGCAGGAGGTCAGTAGTTGCTAAAGCAGAGTAATGGGTATGTAGGGATTTATTATACTCTTCTCTCTCTTTAACAATTTCTGTAAGAAAAAAGGGTTTTTTTTTTTTTTTACTGAGACAAAGTAACTATATTAAGTACTTAAAACAGGGCTTGTCACATAGTAGTACTGTATTACGCAAGTATCTATATTTTTATTTTACTCGTTATTCTTAAGTAACTTTTTTTGCCCAGGCATCAAGGTTTAATCATCTGGGCCAAAGAAGTAGGTGTAGGTAGGACTGTGATGGCTTCTGGTACTGGCCCAGCTCGGCAATGTCACTTGAAATGCCCTTTGTGAAGGCAGTTCGAGACCTTGTATGTTGAACAAATGCTGACAGAAGTTTTAGTGCTGCCAAGCCTGACCCTTGTTTTAACATGTCACCTTCTCAGTGACCTGTCCTAACCACTCTGCCTGGATTTGCAGTCTGCCCCCTTAACTAAGGCCCCTACACACCTTATTACCTTTGCTCTGCATCGTTTTTCTAAAGCTCCTCTAACTAACTTCCAGGTAGACCTCGTTTTATTGCGCTTCACAGATAATTGCGGTTTTTACAAACTGAAGGTCTGTGGCAACCCTCTGTTGAGCACGTCTGTCTGTCTGCCATTTTTCCAACAGCATTTGCTTACTTTGTGACTCTGTGCTACATATTTTGATAGTTCTCACCATCTTTGAAACCCTCTACCAGCAAAAAGATTACATCTCGCTGACAACTCAGATGATGGTTAACTTTTTTTTAGCAATAAAGGATTTTTTAATCACTTTTTTCAGACACAATGCTATTGCACACTTATAGACTGCAGTCTAGTGTAAACATCACTATTTTATGCACTGGGAAACCAAAAAATCCGTGTGACTTGCTTTATTGCACTACTCGCTTTATTTGGTGGTCTGGAGCCGAGCCCGCGGTATGTCCGAGCTCTGCCTGTACTTACGTGCTGAATTTTCTCATACGTATTGTGTGTCTTCCCTCACCTCCCAACCTCTTCCTAGAATGTAAGCTCCACAGGGGCAGGGATTTTTATCTTTGTTCAGTTTTGTATCCCAGCACCTAGAATTGTGTCAAAAATACCGTAAATGCTCAATAAATATTTAAGGGAATAATACGTTGTGTTTCTTAAACAAAGGTGGAGTTGTGACATCGATTGGATACACACACCACCACCCCCCCTTGATGATAAAAATGAAGACTAGGGGTTGATGTGCATTGACTTGTGCCCTCTAGCCCTCCCTTCAGTGACCGGGGGCGCCCACTGTAAGGTGACCGACTACACCTGGGGGCTACAGCGCTGGCCCTGCACAGTCTTCTGTCCTCAGACCCTCGGCATCAGCACAGCTCTCCAGCCAACAGAACGGGTGCATTTTAAACTGGATTGTTGTTTTGACTTTGACCACGTGAGACCATTTGACTGTTATCCAAGGTGCTTGGGCAACAATGGATCGACTGATGAGTTATTCAATCCCAAATCACCATAATGTAGGAGAATGGGAGACCTGATACAAGCCTAGGCTTATAGTCACACATTTTGCCAACTCTTCCCAAATATGAACTGAAAGTTTTGAAAATAAATTGATCTTAAGAGATGGTTCTGGTGGTGGTCTGTGAGAACCGTTCCAGATACAGATGTATTTTTTTTCAGTAAATGATACCAATATTGGCGGTGATGTTGGGAGCCTCCCTCCTGCTGCCGGGCACGTGAACGTGGTCAAGGCTAGCCGGGGCAGGGTCGGGGGTGGGGGAGTTGCAGGAATGGATAAGGCACCTTCCGTTGGGGGAAGATTTCTTGTCTGTGGATTGCGGGAATTGGACCAGATAGCCATCAAGTTTCTCCTTTACAATTCTATTATTTTAAAACGTGTAGCACAGATGACTTTTATTGAAAGGAGTTGCCAATAGGTATTTTTGGGACTTCCCTGGCCATCCAGTGGTTGGGACTCGGCACTTTCACTGCCAGGGTCCGGGTTTAATCCCTGGTCAGGGAGCTAACATGCCGCAAGCCGTGAGGCGTGGCATGAAAAAACCAAAGAAAACATTTTCAGAGAGAAGGAAAGGTGTCTCGGATGAAGGCTTGAAGAGGAATACGGAATGAAAAAGAAAGCACGTGTGAGGGCAAATAAATAACAGCCATTGATTGTTTACAAAATAAAAAATTGTGTTTTACAGGAGTCCTGGATATTGCTAAACAAAGTGCTGTAGTTTTATCAGGATGACCAAAGGCCTCTCAAATTTCTTGCTCAAAGAAGTCTCATGTTTTTCTCAGGGATACTGCACATTGTGTGTTATCTATTTCTGATTATGATTTCTGGCTTTATATAAAATTAATAAATCAACTGACAAAGTGAAAAAAAAAGTGTAGCATATCAATGATTTAGAAAAGGCCCTTCAGAGGCCAAAGGACCAGGTTAGAATTACATCTCTTAAAACAGTTTGTTTATTAAAATACAATAAGTGGGTTTAAGGTGCCAGTTATATCCCACAGGCCAGGTTTGCTTTTCACCTATCATTGTCTCATAAGGTATCATAGTCTCATAAGGTATCATAGTCTCATAAGGCAATTTTATTTTTTTTACCGTGTGCCATTTGAATTTAACGATGGGAATTCTGTTCATTGTCCTGCAATAATTTTTGCTCCTCTGGAGGGAGATATTTGCCTAAGTCTTATCATTAATGTCCTGCGAGCTGCAGGAATGGCCCGTGGACTATTGATTGCACAGGAGGCATAAGACTAGTCAAGTTCACGTCTTTACCTTCTCCTTGAAGAAGGATTAAATGAATGGATCCTTATGGCAGCAGGTGCATGTTCGGTGGTTGATGTTTAAATCAATCCTTTGCAAGAGCTCCTGAAGAAAGAGCTCCTCAGTAACATTTCCTAGAAGTTGTAATTCGTTTAATCAGGAGTTGTTCGTTTTACTTTAAAATTAGACACATACTTGAAGCAAAGAATATCAACCACACACAAAAAGACTCCTAAAGAGCCTTAGACTGGAAATCTGACCTGTTATTAACTTGTGACGCTCACTTCGTCTTTCTGGGCCTCAGTTTCCTCATCTGTGAAACGACGACATTGGGGAGATGAAGCCTCTGATCGTTCTTGAGCTGCACTTTCCACGGGCCGCATGTGACGGTCAAGTTTTTGCAATGGTGCTAGTCTGGATTGAGAGTGTAAAATACACACCGGATTTTGAAGACTTAGTATGAAAATAATATATATATATATATAAAGTAACTTTGTAATTTTTTGATATTGATTACTTGTTGGAATAATAATATTCTGCACGTACTGGGTCAAATAAAATAAATTAGAATTAATTTCACCTATGTTTACTTTTCTTGTGGGGTAGAAAATTTTAAATGACATATGTGAATATGCGGTGTATAGGACAGAGCAACATACAAAGGAAGGAATGAGCAAGACTTTCCCCAGAATCTATCTCAACCCATCTTCTACAAGAGAGTTTTAATATTTCACATTCAAAAATATATTATTTCTGAAGGCAAAATTGCCATTCTAATTGGCTTAAATACAGATCGTATATACGGTGTATGAGGGACAATAGGACTTTTTAAAAATAAACAAGTAAAAGGAGACATTAGGACTTCCCTGGTGGTACAGTGGTTAAGAATCCGCCTGCCAATGCAGGGGACACGGGTTCGAGCCCTGGTCCGGGAAGATCCCACATGCCGCAGAGCAACTAAGCCCGTGCGCCACAACTAAGAAGCCTGAGCTCTAGAGGCTGGGAGCCACAACTACTGAGCCCATGTGCCACAACTACTGAAGCCCGTGCACCTAGAGCCCGTGCTCCGCAACAAGAGAAGCCACTGCAATGAGAAGACCGCGCACCGCATCAAAGAGCAGCCCCTGCTCACCGCAAGTAGAGAAAGCCCGCGCGCAGCAACGAAGACACAACGCAGCCAAAAGTTAATTAATTAATTAATTAATTTTTTTTACAAAGGAAACGTTAAATACTTGTTTTTTCCCCACAGTATTTTGTGCGCTTGTTGGTTTGCTCCTCAAACTTTCCTACCGAAAGGGATTCAGCAAGACAGAAGAACATGGCCCCAGGATGCCTTCCACTCTACCTCCAGGCAGGCCTTTTATTTTTAATCTCTTGTTTTAGCTTAAAAGACAAAATCCATGTGAGTTTTGCATTCATAATAAATTTCTGTTAAGAACTTTGGGGAAAAGTTGTAAATTACCATCAAGTAATATCGATGCTCCAGGAAGTGGTGCCTCACGTATAACCCGAGGTTTCCCTGGTCCACATCAGGACCATCATAATCGTATTTTATTTTAAAGTCAGTTGCTAGTGAGGATAGTGTAGCAGGATTATTGCTTGTAAATTGCAGAATAACAGTGTCCATTATATTGCAGTAAGGATTAAATGAGATTTAATGCAGACAAGTCATTTAGCACACACTAAATGTTTCTAAAATGTAAGTATTGGCTATTATTCTCATTTGGCTCCTAATAGGTGCCATACCACATAAAATGAAGGACAGAGGCTAAAGACTTTTTCTTAGAGAATGCTGACTGTACTGGGATGGCTCACATCAAGTTATAACATTGTATCAGGACTGCCGTTATACCAATGGGATACCGGTTTCATTTACAGTTTTGTTCATATTTATGCAGGTGTTAGTAGGAGCCCATGTGTCCTAACTGAAAAAGTCCCAGATTTGAATTAAGAAACCCTGAAATTTAGTCCAGGATCTGCTACTCCTTTTTATTTATAACTTATACCCTGTCTATGAAGAACTGTTAAATGGTCTTTAGTAAACAGCATATTCAATACTATCGATAAAAAGAACAGAGCCGTTTGGAGGAAGGGAGAAGTGAATACAGCAACAACCTATAGGCTGATATACTTGTTGCCTGGCTGAATTTCCTCGTGTGTTGGGCTTGGAAAAGTCATTTGACATAAGCCCTTGTCTCCTCATCTCCTTAACGAGGGTGATTGCTAAGGCCTAAGCACTGAACTTGCAAGTCAGACAGCCTGACTTCAGATTCCACCTGGCTGGCATTTGAAGTCAGCCTAGTTTAAAATTCCACCTCCACTATTTGCTAGTGGGACAAACTTGGGCAAACCAAACTTTCTGAACTCGCTCCTTCATCTGAAGCGAGGATGGTACTCAGTTAATATTGGTTTCCCCTAAGAATTCGAGGAAATGCTAAGGCAAGTTCCGTCGCAGTGTCACTTTCTTGCTCTGTTCCCCTCTTCCGGGAGGAATACGTTTTATTTTACAAACAGGGTAACTGGGAACTTAAAAACGGAGAATTCCAGAGTGAGTGGTCTAAGTCCATGGACAGCCCTCGGAGAAGTGAGGAGAAAATGACCTTCACCACCAACAGGTTGCTTCTGGAATAGGGTTTTAGGAGCAGATGAGGGGTGGGAATTCCCTGGCGGTCCAGTGGTTAGGACTCCGCCCTTCACTGCAGGGGGCAAGGGTTCGATCCCTGGCCAGCCAGAGGGCGGAGGGCGGAGGGCGGGGCGGGAGGGGAATCTAGTTATAAGCAAATTACTGAAAAAGGAGCAGCTGAGGACCAAATGTACATGGTGAATTTCCGTGGAAGGAACCTCAACGAGGCGGAGGGCCGGGGACTGCCGGAGGGGTGAGGTGGAAAGGGCAGAGATGGGTAGAAAGGGGAGGGTGGAGGAGTCCGAAAGCCAAACGCCCAGACTTGGCAGTTTCACTTGCGCCAGCCCCGCCCTAGCTTAAAAGGGTGGGCGGAGTCGGCCTCATCCTGTTGGAAAACCCTGCCTGTTTTGGGGCCTGGGATCTCTGCGTGATGCTTGGCAGGCCCAGGTAGAGCTGGTTTGGCACCCACCCTAACACCTGAGCAGGAGAGGCCGGCCTTCCCAGCCAGGTGGAGGGGTGCGTGCTCACCCCAGGGGGAGGGCTGGGGCTGAGGCTGTGCGATCAGCTGAGCGCTGGACTCCCCGCCCCCGGGGACCCGAGTGTCTCTGGGCAGGCCGGCCATGTTGTAATTAGGATTCTGCAGTAGAGCCGTGGGTTGGTTTGGGGGATGGTCGTTTTTCTGGTTTTGCTTTTTGGCTGCTTTTTGTTTGGTTTGGTTGGTTTTAGGTTCATGGCAGCCTACGGAGCATCTAGTTACCCGGCTTAGTGGAAAGTGGAAAGCCGGTGGCCCTTGCTTTCACCGGGAAGCCCACTCTGGTTAGGATTTCTCTGTCCCCTCCTGCAGGAGCTTCGCTCCTTCTTCCCCAGTTTTATGAACGAGTCTGCTTTGTTTGCTGCTTTTAGCCTGTGCTCGCCAGGGAAGAAAGTGGCCAGAAAAGCAGTGAGCAGTCTTGGCCATTAGCTGGATTCACTCTCCCAGCATCTCTCTGAAATACCTTTGACCTTGGGGCATGGTTCTGAGGCCCTGGGATGGCCCAGAGTGGGCTGAAATCCTCCTGCCTCTGGAGTCTGGGCTCAGGGAACAGAGAGCAGGTTCTCTGGGGACGGTTCTCCAGGATGAGGCAGTTTCTCAAGGTGTCACAGAGATGGAAATCTAGCTCTCTTGACTGGAATGGGCTTGTTAGGAGTCCAGGAAAAAAAGAAAAGAATCCTTCAAAGATCTTAACAATGGGAAAACATTTTTGTAACAAAGAAAGGGCAAGCCCCTACGAGAAGGCAAGTTACAGAAAAGGTCTCTGAATGGTTGTGTTTGGGGTTTGAAATTTCAGCTGCTTCTATCTTCAAGCCCGAGGGAGGCCCCACCCAGCCTCAGTGGGCTGTCCTGGTCCAACCACCTTATGCTGGGCACGTTGCCAGCCAGTATCAGCATCCCAGCATGCAGAGGACTCTGTTTTCCAGACCGTGAGGACTGAGGGCGAGAAGAACCCGAGTAGACACATTAGGGGTGCTTTGGATACAGCTGTTGGAGGCTGGGTGTGGGTGAGGCTGCCGCTGGAGCTGCATCACATTGAGGCAGCGTGAGCACCGCCTGCACGTGATGCAGACGCACGTGTCCCCAGAAAATAGAGGACAATGAAGAAGGTCACCCAGTGCTTGTGGACGGGGGTGGTGCAGGATCCGCCTGGCCTTGTAGGAACGTGCGAGGCCAGTGTCTGTGGACGTTCCCAGGAGCAGAACCTGCAAGGCAGAGGCCAGCCCGACATAGCTAGGGCCGCCCGCTAGGTGGATGGAGGCGGGTGAGGACCAGGCAGTCTGGGACTTGATGGTCTGTCCTCTCTGCCTGCTCTTAGTGGAGGTGCTCCCCTTCTTCAGACCATCTCCTTGAAGCAGGCGAGAAAGATGAGGTGGATCAGGCACCGGGAAGAACTTTGCGGCACCTCCTGGCCGAGGCCCATTTTGTCCTCCCCAGCTCAGGGCGGGGCTGTCGTAGACTCTACACCCTGGATGTAGAAACGGGATCCACTTTCCCATGGCCCGTAAGGATCTTTCTTGGAGGGGTTTTAGATGCTCTCTGCCACACACAATTCCAAGAAGACCAGAGGAAGGAGGAAAGTTCTAGATGTGATGGCCGGCCCTGCTCTGGTTCTGAGGACGACAGTCCGGCTGCGGCAGCTTGACTGTCCCTCCCACCGGAGTGTCTGGGCTGCTCTGGGGTTACTTCCCGGCCTCCGCAGGCCACGCGGCTGCTCACAGGCCTCTTAGGCACCCGTGAGTCTGTTCTGGGTTGCGTGGTGCTGGGTTTTTGAAGTAGGAAATGTAAACAGCTGAATGAAGCACCATCCGGAGCCCTCCTTGCTCTGGTTTATGATCTTTCAAGCTCCGTTCTTGGGGAGGCCTGGACCACACAAAGTCCAGTCTGAGGTCCCAACAGAGGTTTGAGAGCGGGCAATAAATTTTTACAATAAACAGAGATTTGCATACCTTGGATTCTCTTTCTGACATCCATGCCCCATCGAATGAATCTCCCTGCAAATAAATAGAAAGTCAGTGAAAATCAGCACTAACCCTATAGTTCATTCTCTCTCTCTCTCTTTTTTTTTTCTGAATTGAATATTATTCTAAACCTACTGATGATATGCTATTGAGAGATATACAAGATTTATACTTTAGCTACTGCCCTTAATGTCACTACTTTCTTATGGAATAAAACACACACACACAGACACACACACTGGCTGCCAGCATCGGGAAGCCTCGCGCAAGGGGGGGAGCTTTGATTGCTTCATTCCTCAGTGTGTGAACGTTCAAGCCATCCTCTGCCCTCAGTACAGTCTCCTGACCCCTAACTGTGCCTGGCGTCCCCCGGTCCAGAGAGCCTCTCCTTTACCTTCCCCTGGCAATAGATCTCCCCGCTGTTGCCATGGGGGAGGAGCAGTCGTGGAGTGGGGGAGGGGATCCGCGGATCTAACTGCTCGTTAAACAGCTTTCATCCTCGACCTCCCGGGGAGGAAAGTCGCACCTCCTTTACTGCTGGCTCCTGGGACCCCTCGTGCTGCCATTCCCCGCATCTTTTAAGGATTCTGGGCTGTAAGTCAAGCTGTTCTCGGCTTCCCCCGTTGGTTACACTCAGTCTTTTCAGGTCAGCAAAGTCACTTAACACTGTCCGTCTGTTTTCCAGCTTCCAAAGTTTTATTTTGTCTCCTCTCTCATTCTCCCTGGCCGTGTGCCGGTTTTGTTTCTTTGGTTTTTAGCATTTCAGGAGGAATGAAATGAGTTGTGTGTGCTCATCATGTATCTTTACCCAGAACTGCATCTCAGATTCTAACAGAACTGTTTGCTTAGTGAAGGATATACAAACAGCAGAGATGGCCCGGAAATCTTTTATTTCTTCGGTGTGAGCCCCTATGAGAAAAGGAAATAAAAAGATTACATTTCGATGAATGCGTAATTCTTTTATCTCTATTTTATCTTAAGAATCTTTTCAAAGCAGGCCAAGGAAGGTCAAGGAGAGGTAGTATTAATTCATCATGGGCAGATTTCAGGTCTCTCTCTCTCTCTCTTTAATTGATAAAACTTTAAAGATCATACATATTTTCACTTATGACAATGGAAAAAAGGGATCACAAGAGGACGGGGTTACTTGGTGGGCAAAGGACCAGCAGAATTTTATCACTCACATTGCTTAGAATTGCCAGCACATGGTGGTAATAAAAAGCAGAGGGAGTTTTAATTGGCTTATTATTGTCGTTAAAATCTTTGCAGGCAAACCCATCCCTTATTGTCTGTACCCTTGATAAGGTCTCCCTCTCCTAGGACACCACTGCTTGGAGGTTCTGGTTGAGGATCCTGGGAAAAGAGACTTGTAGTGACGATGTGGAGATTTGAGACTTCAGGCAGAAAATGGCAAGTTTCTGGGCTTTCAGAAATTTTAAAACTTCAGAAACTAAAAATTGTTGGTGGTTCTTCATATTATTTCATCTCTATAAAATTCTGAACGTGGAAAAACTGTGTTTCCTCGTATTCTTCTTCATTTAGTCATGCATTTAATACATATTTATTGAGAACAAATTGTGTGCCAGCCCTGTGCTGGGACTTGAGGGATGCAAAGCTATTTAAGACTTGTCTCAGGGAGTTACTCTGGAGTCCAGCTGGAGAGAGAGACGTCTTCTTAAAAAATGCACTAGAGGGGGCTTCCCTGGTGGCGCAGTGGTTGAGGATGTGCCTGCCGATGCAGGGGACACGGGTTCGAGCCCTGGTCTGGGAAGATCCCACATGCCGTGGAGCAACTAAGGCCGTGAGCCACAACTACTGAGCCTGCGCGTCTGGAGCCTGTGCTCTGCAACAAGAGAGGCCGCGACAGTGAGAGGCCCGCGCACCGCGATGAAGAGTGGCCCCCGCTTGCCGCAACTAGAGAAAGCCCTCGCACAGAAACGAAGACCCAACACAGCCATAAATAAATAAATAAATAAATAAATAAAAAGTAAAAGTCACATTGTTCTAAAAAAAAATATATCAGGTTCATATTAAAAAAAAAAAATGCACTACAGGTACCATGTGATACCTGATATAGTAGGGGTTTCCCCGACTACACAGTCCAGAGGAGGCCCAGAGAAGGATGGTATTGATTTTGCCTGGGGGCACAGGAAGCCTTCGGCTGGAGAGGGTGTCCAGATAGCAGAATAGCTCGGGCAGAGAAGGGGTGTCCCGGCGGGAAATGAAATCATTAAGGATGGCTGAAGAGTAGGGTGAGTTTTGGGACCAAGGTGCTTCAAAAGAATTTAAATTGATTTTTTAGGCAAGTGGATTTCAAAATCAGGTCCATGGCAGGGCTACCCTCTTACCACTCATTGGAGATCCTGACTTGGCCTTTCTTGGGTCCTCTGAGTCTCCATTTTTAAAAAAGCTCTCAGGTCTATTAACCAGGTTTAGGAACCATTGCTTTAGGCAGTGCAGTCCCACTGAAGGAATGTAAGTAGAAAGAGAACATAACAGATTGGCATCTTAGAAATATCCCTTTGGCCACAATGTGGAAGTTGGACTGGGCAAGAGACTGGAGACAGAAAAGCCACTTTGGAGGCTAACAAGAAAGTGGGCCTTTCGGAGGCAGTGGTACTCGGGATGGAGAGGATTCGGCTTGACAGCACAGGAAGATCCAGCCGTAGGGACGGGAGGAGAGCAACTCACTGACTCCCAGGCTTCCGGCCCTGATGGTGCCAGGGGAGACAGCGGTACAAGCCACCAAGATGGAGAATCAGGACGCGATCAGGTCTGGGGAGATGGAACAAGATACTTTGGGGGAATAATGAGTTTGCAAGTGTGTAAGTTGATGTGGCGATGTGGGAGTTGCCACTTGGGGGAGGGGCGAAGAGGGGGGTTTGACATTATAGGAATAAGTGAGTTGCCCGACAGAGTGTGAGGAGTAGACACGGGAAGAGAACATTGCTTTCAACACTGAAGGCAGGTAGGACAGTGCACGTGGGGTGGAAGAAAGTGGAGGACACAGGAACAGTGGCACTCAGGGGCAGCCAGAGGGGCGGGAGGAAGATGAAGGGTTAAGTGTCCCCCAAGCAGACGAGGACAGCCTGGAAGAAGAAGGGTGTGTTCATCCAAGCCCCGCGCTCCCCCAAGGCCCCCTGGGAGCGGGTGGCCACGTGCCCAGAGGGGAAGGGAGGAGAGCAGAGCTGGGGAGCTCCCTCAATTACTTTTTAATCTCCTCGCAGATTCTGTCAGGACTCAGCAGCATTTTCTCCCAGAGACAAAAGCTGGCAGGTGCTTGGGGTCTGGGTGGAGCTCCCTCAGCCTTTTGCTGAGTGAGAAGCTCCTGCAAAGCTTCGGTGTCCTGGCTTTGAAGGAACCGGGCTTTCCAGCCTCTGGGAAGAGGCCAGCTCTGAGCTGTGCGTTGCCGTATACATTTCTTCTGATTTTGGCAGGATACGCCCAGGGCTCAGTAATCATTCTAGACACTGCGAAAAAGAGAAATGACATTTAAAGGGAAAAAATACATTTTTTCCCCATATCCTATGCTCTCTGCTCTTTGTGCTTTCAGTTTAAATGAGCCTTTATGGTTATTAATGAAGGGTAATCAAGGCCCCCTATTATGAGATAAAATATATTTTATTTTATTTTATTTTTTTAATTAATTTATTTATTTATTTAATTTTGGCTGTGTTGGGTCTTCGTTTCTGTGCGTGGGCTTTCTCTAGTTGTGGCAAGTGGGGGCCACTCTTCATCGCGGTGCGCGGGCCTTTCACTATCGCAGCCTCTCTTGTTGTGGAGCACAGGCTCCAGACGCGCAGGCTCAGTAATCGTGGCTCACGGGCCCAGTTGCTCCGCGGCATGTGGGATCTTCCCAGACCAGGGCTCGAACCCGTGTCCCCTGCATTGGCAGGCAGATTCTCAGCCACTGCGCCACCAGGGAAGCCCCTATATTTTATTTTTTAAGCTTTTTTTTCAGCCACCAAGATTTAGTGGGGATTTTTTTCTTAATCATATATATATATTTATTGAAGTACAGTTGCTGTACAATATTATGTAAGTTACAGGTGTACAATATAGTGATTCACGATTTTCTTAGTGCTTCACAGTTTTAAGGATTTATAGTTATTATAAACTATTGGCTATATTCTCCATGTTGTACAATATATCCTTGTAGCTTATTTTATACCTAATAGTTTGTACCTCTTACACCCCTACCCCTATCTTGCCCCTCCCCGCTTCCTTCTCCCCACTGGTAACCACTAGTTTGTGTTCTATGTCTGTGAGTCTGCTAAAGATTTAGTGTTTTTGATCTGAAGATTTCAGGCCTCATTAGGGACACAAATGAATTAATCTATTCAGCACTCCATGTAAAGTAGGGAAGAGCAATCCTCTCCGTTTTGTGGAGCTATTTTTTTGGACAGATGATTTTGGATAGATAATCAGGTGCTAGGAGTACATTCACTCACTTATTCATTCAGCAGATATTTATTGGCTGCCTACTCCGTACAAAATCATGTATATGAAACTCTGCCCTGCCCACAGGGACACAGCCAGCCGGGGAGAGGAGATGTGCCATGCCCACAAAGTTTAAAAACGCTGCCAAGACAAGGCTTAGGCCATTGCTCTCAAAACGAAAGGCAGAAGGTAGGAGCTTCTGTTGTTAGGTCTGTCTGGCCTGGGGCGGCTGGTGGAGGAGACGGCCTGGGAGCCAGATACAGCGGAGTGGCCTCTGCTGGGTGCTAGCCCTCGGCCTCCTCTGCTCTGGAATGGGTGTAACTCTGTCTCCCTAACAGCTGCTGAAAGCACGAGGTTAAGTGTGCCTGATGTTCTTCCCTGCGCCCCCCCCCACCTGGTTTCCTCTCCCCCAGAGCCCTGCTCCCCACCCCAAACCCCTGCTCACGCTGCGTTTGGAACAGCCTGCACCCTTGCCTGCCGCCCTCACTGGCTGCGTCACCGTGACGTCCCACCACGGCACATCGTGGGGACTTTGTCAATATTTGTTGAATGAGGAAATAAGGAGCATTGTGGATGGAGAGTAGAGTGTGGTCTGAGCAGAGTCTGGAAAGCGTTTGGGGTGCTCAGAGGAGAAGGTGAGCCAACCCGCCTGGCTGGGGGAGAGAACAGGGATGGGTAGATGCGGAGCCCACTGGGGCACGTCCTACATGTCCGTGCATCAGGCTGAGATCAGGATGTTGTCCTGCTCGTACCAGGGAGACGCGGAACGGTTTAGACGGCGGGGCGGGGGGGGGGGACTGACAGGGAGATGTGGGGCAGAGGTCAGCCTGGGTCGCTGTGTGGGATGAGGGAACAGGGCGAGGGGAGGGGGCAGGCAGCAGTGAGCACTGTGACAGGAGTCCGGGGGGGTAGGGTGCTGGCCGCTCCCACAGGGCGAGTACAGAGGCAAGGATACAGTTTAAAGAGCTGTGTGTCTGTGTTCCCCTAAAGAGCATTTTAGCCACTGAGGGGACAATGACATAATTTAAAAATCCAAACAAGTTTTATTCAGGCTGTACCAGAATGACCTAAGCTTCCAAGCAAGGATTGACCTGAAGCTCTGATCTTTGACCCCCAAGGAACGCCTGTCTGGTAAACAAGGCCTGTCTCCCTAGGAATTCTCTCTGGAGGCCGGATGGACAGAGATGGCGGCGGAAGAGTCTGAGCCCTTATCTTTGGTGTTTACTCTGACTCCCAGGAGAGACTCCAGGCACAGAGGTTGCTCTGGAGGGTGTGTGTGTGTGTGTGTGTGTGGAGACCTCCCGCCTGCTTCTCCAGATCTTATCTGCAGCTAAACACTGTCCAGTTGCTGATCCTAATCTCTGTTAAGAGAGTCTCTGGGGCTCAGTAAACCTGGGCTTAAAAAGACCACAGTTCACACTTGTGGGAGCAGGGGAGCAGGGCGGGTTTCAGCAAACCTCTTGGCCTGCAGGTAAAGAGCTAATGGCAAATGTGACTATTGAAAGAAAGCTCCCGGGTGCCAGCGTTTAGATTTTTTTTTTCCAGGTTGAATTAATTTGGAAATGATGATTGTACATGTTGGCAAAGAGGGGGAATGAAAAAATGCCCAGTAAAGGAAGAAAGGTTAGTCATTCGGGAGGGAGAACGGGGAGGGACTGGGAATTCGGAGAGAGAGAGGGTAGCAGCAGACAGCCAAGGGAAGGAAAGGACGGAAGAAACAAGGCAGGTGGGTGAGAACGCAAAGGACGGGAAAGGGAAGATTTGACTTAAATGAAATTTTGACCTTTTCCCAGTTGCACCAGAATGTATTTTAAATGTGTATTAAAATGCGTACAGAAAACATCCACTTTGTAGCTGGACACGCTGCCCAGCTTTTACATTGAGTATTAGGAAATCTTGGACTTAGTGTGGATCAGATTTTGCATTTCTGCAGCATTATTCATGATAGCCCAGAAGTGGAAACAACCCAACTGTCCATCGGCGGGTAAACAAAATAGGTATGTCAGTACCATGGAATATTTTTCAGCAATAAAAAGGAATGAAATTCTGACACATGCTACCACATGGATGAACCTTGAAGACATTTTGCTGAGTGAAAGAAGCCAGTCGAAAAGAACCACATATCGTATGGTCCCATTTACCTGAAATGTCCATAGGTGGCAGATCCAAAGAGACAGAAAGCAGGTTAATGGTTACCAAGGACTTGGGGGAGGGGATATGGGGAGTGACTGCTAACAGATAAGGGGTTTCTCTTTGGAGTGATGAAAAAGTTCCAGAATTAGACAGTGGTGATGGTTGCGCAACTTTCTGTGTATACTGAAAATCACTGAATTGTACACTTCAAAATGGTGAATTTCAAGATATGTGAATTATATCTCAATTAAAAAGATAAAAGAATTTTGCATTTCTGTGACTTCACTTCTCAATTTTGGCCCTACTCATTTTGTTTTGTTTCTATTTAAACTTTTTCCCCCTGGAAATAGTATTATTAGTCACATGTTTCAAGATTCAAAAGATTTGAAAGGATATCTCGCTCCCCTTCATCCCTCCAGCTACTCAATTCCCCTCTCCAAACGTAAACTTTAAAAGCAATAGTACCTTCTCGTGTGACTTTCACAGATTTTGTGCACACAGGCAAATACGTATATAAAACTTGCCCCTCCCCCCTTTAAACAAATGATGGTATCCCGCAGCTCTGCGCCTGGCTTCTCTCACTAGACAGCGTATCTGGTTGAACGCTTTCCCACATCAAGGGGAAACAGCTGAGCTCCTTTCGACCTGCCAGGGATGACCGGGCCTTGTCAAGGGAGAACGGGAGTGGGGAGGGGTAGCAGGCTGGGCTCAAGCAGAGTCAGGGCAGCGAAACATTACAAAAAGCAGGTGAGAGCATTCGTCAGTGTAAACGCCATCAGGCCAGCTGTGTCCACTAATCGGCATTTCTCAGTGAGGCTTCTCCCCTCCTACAGCGAATGGGAGCCAGTGGCCCTGTCCTGCTTGATGATGACACTTAAAAGGAATGGCTTTGAACCTGCTATATAAAAATAAATAAATAAAATTTTTAAAAAAAAGGAAAGGAATGGCTTTGAGGTCTTTGAGAAAAATCGTCCTGGGTTGTAGCAGAAACACACACACATCTCAAAAGGACAGAGAAAAGATTTACAATTGTAAGTTTTTGGGTTTTTTTTTTTAGCAAATGCTCCGAGAAATGGAGGTCAGGGGCCTATCAGTAAGGGGTTGGCTGGAACAAATGGTAAATTTCTTTTGGCAGCTTTGTGTTTTTCCAGAGAAGAACACTGAGGTGGGAGGCGTGCGGGCTTCCCAGGGACGGGGGCTGAGGCTACCAGAAGCCGTACTAGAGTCTGGTCGGGTCGCTTAGTGAGGGGGTTGAATGGAGTCTTTCACGTGGAGACTTTTTGCAGTTCTCGCAGGTCAGTGGCATTAAGTACATTCACGTTGCTGTACAACCGTCACCACCATCCGTCTCCCCAAACCGAACCCCTGTCCCCACCAGACACTAAATCCCCATCTCCCTCTCCACAACCCCCGACAACCACCATTCTACCTGCTGTCTCTATGAATTTGAGACACTTCATTTAAGCGGAGTTCTATAGTATTTGTCCTTTTGTGACTGGCATATTTCACTTGGCATACTTTCTTCCAGATTCAGCCATTTTGCAGAATATGCCAGATTTTCCTTTTTAAGGCCGGATAATTTCCCGTTGTGTGTACAGACCACATTTTGTTTATCCATTCATCCATTGATGGACACTTGGCTTACTTCCACCTTTTGGCTTTTGTGAACAGTGCTGCTGTGAACATGGGTGTACAAAGAACCCTTCGAGGACTTGATTTCAATTATTTTGTTTATTTACTTTTGCATCTTCAGGGCTGGCCACCTGTTGGTGCCTCAATAAATACTTGTTTAAAATCTTGTTGAAGGAAATTCCCTGGTGGTCCAGTGGTTAGGGCTCCGTGCTTCCACTGCAGGGGGTACGGGTTTGATCCCTGGTCGGGGAACTTAGATCCCATAAGCCGCATGGCCCAGCCAAAAAAAAAAAAAAAAAAAAACTAAAAAAATGTTTCTGTTGAGTGAGTTCTTGACAGTGGGAATGACCACAGCAGCTCTGCCAAGGCATACAATGGAGAGATTCCAGGAGGTCCATGTGGAGATGAGGGGCTCCTGGACCAGACCACACCGTCAGTGCCCTGGAGGTAACAGAGCTGGACGCTGTTTCTGGAGGAAACTGGGAGTTCGAAGTATAGTGGCTTTCCATTGGCTGAGTTGTGACAGTCTCTCATTGGCTGGGCTGTTGCCAGGCGAGGAGAAATCTTTCTTCTTCCTGCTGGGTAGTAAAGAAGTGTCACTTCCTGCCGGAGATGCAAGGTAAGTCTCTTCCGGGGAATTCCCTCAAGGTGCAGTGGTTAGGACTCAGCGCTTTCACTGCTGGGGCCCGGGTTCGATCCCTGATCCCTGGTGGGGGAACTAAGAGCCCGCAAGCCATGCAGCATGGTTAAAAAAAAAAAAAAAGGGAAGTTTCTTCCCGTCGGGATCTGTAATGATGCAGGGTGGTACGGTAGTGAGACCACCCCCTTCTGGCCTCCCGACTCCATTTTAGTGAGCTTTCCTTTTATTAATTTAATTTTCACATTAAAAAAAGGCAGAATGAATAATGGTCAGTGTGGTTTCATGAAGAATGTTAAGTATCTCTGGTTGTAGTCTAAACAGCGATGGGGGAGAGGCAGTGACCCAAGACCCTGGCCATCCAAGACTTCCCTGGCCTGGGATGAGGGTTACGAAAGATCCCTGGAGCAAGCAGCTGAGTGGAACTCAGGCAACCAGATGATCTCGGGGGAGTTTGGGGGACCAGGCACAGGACACAACAAGGCCCCAGACTCCGGGATTAAGTTCAGGCACAAGATTATTCATTAGAAGAACCAACGAGAGTGGACAGGACTCAGCCCAGAGGAGCCAGACGTGAGGCTGGAGCGCCGAGCCTGGGGTTGGGCCTAAGGAGAGCAGACAGAAGAGCCCGATGAGTGGGTCCAGGGAATCGGGTTTGCGTGAGACCAGGCAGCAAGCTCCGTCTACTTTGCTTTGGGCAGCGTTGGCCTAGAGCCCGGGCTGGGGGTGAACAGCCTCCGCATTCTGGTTTCAGGGCAACAGGAGCCAGAAGCAGGCAGGCCGCTATAGCAAGCATGGTGTACTCAAAAACTGATGTTTCATGGGGTATAAAAAACAAAACAAAACAAAAAACAAACCCCTCAGACCTTAAAGGAAAGGGTGAAAAAAGTGAATGAGTTGAAACTTAAGGGACTTCCTTGGCGGTCCAGTGGTGAAGACTTTGCCTTCTAATGCAGGGGGTGTAGGTTCGATCCCTGGTCGGGGAGCTAAGATCCCACATGCCTTGTAGCCATAAAACAGGAGCCATCTTGTAACAAATTCAATAAAGGCTTTAAAAATGGTCCACATCGGGCTTCCCCCTGGTGGCGCAGTGGTTGAGAATCTGCCTGCTAATGCAGGGGACACGGTTCGAGCCCTGGTCTGGGAAGATCCCACATGCCGCGGAGCAACTAGGCCCGTGAGCCACAACTACTGAGCCTGCGCGTCTGGAGCCTGTGCTCCGCAACAAGAGAGGCCGCGATGGTGAGAGGCCCGCGCACCGCGATGAAGAGTGGCCCCCGCTTGCCACAACTAGAGAAAGGCCTTGCACAGAAACGAAGACCCAACACAGCCAAAAAATAAATAAATAAATAAATTAAAAAAATATATATATATTTAAAAAAAAAAAAAAAAATGGTCCACATCAAAAAAAAAAAAAATCTTATAAAAAAATAAAACTTAAAAAAATTTTTTTTCATCAAAAGCATAAACAAAGCAGGGACTCAGATCCTTGTACACCCATGTTCATAGGAGTATTATTCACAATAGGGAAAATGTGGAAACAACCCCAGTGTCCACTGACAGATACATGGGTAAACAAAATGTGTTGTATACATACTACGGGTATAATGTTATTCAGCCTTAAAAAGGGAGGAATGGGGAGTTATTGTTTAACGGATATACAGAGTTTCAGTTTTGCAAAATGAAAAGAGTTCTGGGATGGATGGTGGTGATAGTTATACAACAATGTGAATCTACTTAGTTTCATTCAATTATACACTTAAAAAGGGTTAAGATGGTAAATTCCCTATTATGTGTATTTTACCACAATTTTAAAAAAAGAAAGGAAGGAGGTTCTGACATATGCCTCAACATGGGTGAACCTTGAAGACATTATGCTGAGTGAAATAAGCTAGTCACAGAAGGACAAATACTGTATGATTCCACTTATATGAGGTCCCAGAGTAGCCAAATTCATGGAGACAGAAAGTAGAAGGGGGGCTGGGGGAGGGGGGAGGGGGAGGGAGTTGGTGTTCAGTGGGTACAGAGTTTCAGTTTTGGAAGATGAAACATTTCTAGAAATAGGGTTGATAGTTGCATAACATTGTGAATATATTGATGCTAATGAAACCTACACTAAAAGTGGTTAACGTGGTCAATTTTATGTATGTGTATTTTACTACAATGAAAAAAAAAAAAAAAGACAGCATAAACAAAGGGAAAAGATAAGCTTCAGACCAGGAGAGGATACCAGTTAAGTTTTTATATCTATTATTCATTTAGTATCCTGACTGGAAGCATGAGGTTTCTGGATCAGAGAAGAGACCAGTGATTTGCTGACATTATCAGTCTTTCTGCCAATTCCCAGCAGGCAACGCAGTGAGGGCAGATGTGTCCTGCAGGTCCAGGGGCTTGTAACACAGGGAAGAGCTGGAGAATGATGGCTCTCGGAGCCGGTATAGATGCTGCCGGCACATCTGTCCCTCCCTTGCACTCTGGAGGTAGAGGGAGAGACCTTTGCTCTCTAATCTAAACCACTCCGCTCTGGGGAGAGGAGAGGAAGTTCTCTGGGTTTTTACAACCATTTGGAATGTAAACAAATGGCTCTGGGTTTATCACCTTTAGAAAATGAAGAGAAAAATGGGTGTGGGGAGAAAGGAGACCATTTCTACCTTTATAGCATGTCAATATTTGCTGCTCCAAAAGGTCTGGACAGTGCAGGGAACACTGGGAAATCCAGGGAGCATTGCCTTCCAACAATATCTGCAACATATTGAACCGATAAAGGACACCTGTACAGAATATGTAACTAAGTCCTACAAATAAAAAAGGAGAAGGCAAGCAATCCTATTTAAAAATGGATAAAAGAATGTAAATTGGCATTTTCAAGAAGAATCCCAAGTGGCCAATAAGCATATGAAGACGTTGTCTGAATTACTAGTAATTAGGGAAATACAAATTAAAATGGGCAGCAACCACATATTGAATCTTTCCCCAAATTACAGAAAAACACTAAGCAAAATGTTATGTGGTCAAGTTGTAGGAATTTGTGAAAAGAAGGAAAGTGTGGTTCCTTCTTTTATGAACTTATATGAAAGGTCCAGAACAGGCAAATCTATAGGGACAGAAAGTAGGTCAGTGGTTGCCTAGGCCTGGGGAGATGGGGAGGGGGGTATGGGGGTGACAACTAAGAGGAACTGGATTTCTTTCTGGGGCAATGAAAATATTTTACAATTGATTGTGGTGATGGATGCCCACCTCTGTAAATAAACTCAGAGCCATCAGATTGTACACGTTAAATGGATGAATTGTATGGTCTATGAATTATATCTCAAGAGGCTGTTTTTAAAGAGGGAGGAATATACCATTTTATTCCTGCCAGATGAGCAGAAGCTAAAAAGTCTGACTATTCTATGTGCTGGCATCTTAGGCTGTCAGGATAGACACAAACTGGGGCTCCTCCGTCTGTGAAATCCCCCAAATCACAGCTGCTGACCTAGAATTTTGTAGACCCTCTCAGCGTTTTAAGGCCGAAGGAACTCAGTGGCGAACACCCCTGGGGAGGTCTTCCTTTCCTTGTTACATCTTCAAATTAAATTAAGGTGAATGATCACAGCTAAATTTGAGAAATTATTAGCGCAACTGTCAGTCAAATTCTCTAGATGGAAAACATTATTCTTTAGAACAGAATCTGAGTTCAGAACCCATCTAGGATTTTTCAGTACCCTTGGGATCAACTTAAAATTTTCATTACCTTTCTTTCCAATGTAGACGTCCATCAGGGTAATGTGATGGGGTTTTCTTCCAAGGCACTCAACTTGACAAATCTGGTCACAGAGAGAAAAATATTGGTAAAGGTGTCGAAAATAACAGACAATGGCATTCAAAATATTTGGCCCACCTCTAACCTTAGTCATTTGCCCTAGTGAAGTAAAGCAAAGAGCTAGTTAGCTGGGGGTTTTTGGGGGATAGATTTTTGGAATTAGTGTAGATAATAATTATTTAGCTCCTACATTTATTTATTTATTTATTTTTTAACATCTTTATTGAAGTATAATTGCTTTACAATGGTGTGTTAGTTTCTGCTTTATAACAAAGTGAATCAGTTATACATATACATATGTTCCCATATCTCTTCCCTCTTGCATCTCCCTCCTTCCCACCCTCCCTATCCCACCCCTCTAGGTGGTCACAAAGCACTGTAGCTCCTACATTTAGATCTAAGAATGAATTTTTGTGTATAGTGGGAGGTAAGGTATACTTTTTTTTTTTTTTTGCCTTGGCATCTTTGTTGGAAAGCAATTGATTGTGACCATAAGGGCTTATTTCTGGACATGCCATTCTGTTTTATTGACCCATATGTCTACGTCTATGCCAATACAAGGTTGTCCCAGGGAATTCCCTGGCGGTCCAGTGGTTAGGACTCCGTGCTTTCATTGCCAAGGGTGCAAGTTCGATCCCTGATTGGAGAACTAAGATCCCACAAGCTGTGCGTTGCAGCCAAAAAAAAAAAAAAGATTGTCCTGATTACTCTAGCTTTATAGAAAGCTTTGAAACCAGGTAGTATAAGTGTCCCAACTTAGTTCTTTTTCAAAACTCTTTGGCTCTTCTAGGTTCTTTGCATTTCCATGTAACTTTTAGGGTCAGGTTGTCAAATTCTATTATACCAAAAAAGCCCTCCTGAGATTTTCGTGGGGATTATGTGGAATCTTTAGATCAATTTAGGGAGGACTGCCTCTTTAACAATAACTGAGCCTTCCAATTGATGTGCATGGTACGCCTCTCCATTTGATCAGATGTTCAGGTAAATATCTCAGCAATGTTTTAGGGGTTTCGGTGCATAGTTCTTGCACTTTTTTGTTAAATTGATTCCCAAGTATTTTGTTCTTTTTTAGAATAATTCTTTATTTATTTTATTTTATTTTTTTAATTTTTGGCTGTGTTGGGTCTTCGTTTCTGTGCGACGGCTTTCTCCAGTTGCGGCAAGCGGGGGCCACTCTTCATCGCGGTGCGCGGGCCTCTCACTATCGCAGCCTCTCTTGTTGCGGAGCACAGGCTCCAGACGCGCAGGCTCAGTAGTTGTGGCTCACGGGCCTAGTTGCTCCGTGGCATGTGGGATCTTCCCAGACCAGGACTCGAACCCGTGTCCCCTGCATTGGCAGGCAGACTCTCAACCACTGCGCCAACAGGGAAGCCCTGTTCTTTTTGATGCTATTGTGAATGGAATTGCTTTTTAATTTCATTTCTGAATTGTTCATTGTTAGCATATTAAAATATAATTAACTTCATATTGGTTTTGTGTCCTGTGGCCTTGCTGATCTGGTTTATTCATTCTAGTACGTTTTTGGAGACTCCTTAGAATTTTCTACGTACAGGATCATGTTGTCTGTGAATAGAGACATTTCTACTTCTTCCTTTCCAGTTTATACACCTTTTATTTGTTTTTCTTGCATTATTTCACTGGCTGGAGATTCTAGGACAACGCTGAGTAAAAGTGTTGAGAGCAGATATCCCTGCCTGGTTCTCGGTCTTAGGAAAGCATTCATGCTTTCACTATTGTATTTACTTATTTTTATTTTAAAAATTGTGGTGAGGGACTTCCCTGGTGGTGCAGTGGTTAAGAATCCGCTTGCCAATGCAGAGGACACGGGTTCGAGCCCTGGTCCGGGAAGATCCCACATGCCGCGGAGCAACTAAGCCCATACGCCACAACTACTGAACCTGAGCTCTAGAGCCCGCGAGCCACAACTACTGAGCCCACGTGCCACAGCTGCTGAAGCCTGAGAGCCTAGAGACCGTGCTCCACAACAAGAGAAGCCACGACAATGAGAAGCCCGCGCACTGCAATCAAGAGTAGCCCCTGCTCGCCGCAACTAGAGAAAGCCCACGCGCAGCAACAAAGACCCAACGCAGCCAAAAAAAAAAAAAAATTGTGGTGAAATATAAAATTACATAACATAAAATTTACCATTTTTACCATTTTTAAGGGTACAGTTCATTGTCATTTAGTACATTCGCACTGTTGTGCAACCATCACCGCCATCATCCGTGGAACTCTTTTCATTGTCCCAAACTGAAACTCTGTACCTTTAAACAATAACTCCCTGTTCCCCTGTCTTCTCAGCCTCTGGCACCAACCATTCTACTTTCTGTCCCTATGAATTAGACTATTCTAGGTACTTTATATAAGTGGAATCATACAGTATTTATCTTTTTGTGACTGGCTTATTTCACTTAGCATAATGTCTTCTAGGTTCATGCATGGTGTAGCCTGTGTCAGAATTTCCTTCCTTTTTAAGACTGAATCATATTCCATCACACATTCAGTCTTTTAGTGTTAAGTATAATGTTAAATTGTGGAAGCTTCCTTTTTTCCTTAGTTTATTGAGGAATTGTATCATGAACGTAAATTGGATTTTGAGAAATGATTTTTCTGAAGCTATTGAGATGACCGTGTGGTTTTTGTCCTTTTTTTCTATTACTATAGTGAATTACATTAATTGAATTTTGGGTTTTAAAACAACCTTACATTCCTAGGATAAATCCCACTTGGTCATGGTGTATAATCCTATGCTTTTTTTTTTTTTTTAAGCGTTACATACTTCTAGCTCTTACATTTAGGTCTATGACCTATTTTGAGTAACTTCTTTTAGATGAGGGAAGAAAGCGGTCCAAAATCGTTCCTTTACATATTGTTGAAAAGACCCTTCTTTCCCCATTGAATGATCTTGGCACCCTTGTTGAAAATCAGTTGATTATAGATGTGAGGGTTTATTCCTGGACTCTCTATTCTGATCCCTTGATATATACATCTTCTTTATGCCATGCCACACTGTCTTGATCACTGTAATTTTATAGTAAATTTTGAAATCAGCAAGTATGAGTTCTCTAACTTTGTTCTTTTTCAGTATTGTTTTGGCTAATCTGGGTCTCAGACTTCTCAAAGTCCTTTTTGACTTTACCTCACCCGGGAAGAACAGCCTTCACTCAGTTGTGATTTAGTGTTGTGCACGAGGCTGATGACTCTGAAGCCTGGCAATATATGAATCACCTGAGGAGCTTTTTAATCTGCTGCTGATAAATGAGCCTCATCCCATTATCAGAACCTCTGCAGTATGAGGCCTGAGTATTGGTAGAAGTGCCCAGCTGAGCTCAGCCCAATTTGCTGACCCTCAGGATCATGAGCAAATAAAATGGTGGCTGTTTTAAGCTTTGGGAATATTTGTTACAAAGCAACAGATAACTGATACAAACTCTATATCCCAGCTTGAGAACCTCCTTATTAACCTTTACTATAGAGTTTTACTTTACTGCTTCTGCTCTAGGAATGTATGATATAGTTTCTACTCTGTCATGAGTGGGGCGGGTGGAAGCTAATATGAAATTGTGTATGAGGTATATAATCTAGAACCAAATTTTTCGAAGAGCTAAGCTTCCCTATTCTTAGGAAGTTTCTTTTCCTAAGAATAAGGACTAAGTAACTGACCATATTTTCCTTTTCAGTTTGGCTGGTAGTAAACAAAAAGTAAAAATTCAGGCTTAATTATGGCAACTATATAATTCCTTATAGCCTACATATTTATGATTTTACTTTGCCTCTTCTGTTATTAGCTTTTATTTTATTTTAACTAGTCATGTTTAAGTTACCCATGATCCTATTATTTTATTCTTATTTGTATTTAGTCATGTTATTGTAGGTATCTTTGTGGTAAATCACTTTATTTTATTTTTATTTTTTTGGCTGCATTGGGTCTTCATTGCTGCCCACGGGCTTTCTCTAGTTGCGGCGAGCAGGGACTACTCTTCATTGTGGTGCGCGGGCTTCTCATTGTGGTGGCTTCTCTTTGTTGCAGAGCGCAGGTTCTAGTCACGCAGGCTTCAGTAGTTGTGGCATGCAGGCTCAGTAGTTGTGGCTCGCAGGATCTAGAGAGCAGGCTCAGTAGTTGTAGCACACGGGCTTAGTTGCTCCGCGGCATGTAGGATCTTCCCGGACCAGGGATTGAACCCGTGTCCCCTGCTTTGGCAGACGCATTCATAACCACGGCGCTACCAGGGAAGTCCCAGTAAATCACTTTAAATCCCTGGAAGGAGAAAGTAATGTATAAATAAATGCATATAAGACTTTGACTTTTCCTTTAGAGAGCCTAATATGATGCTCAGAACTTCCGGTTCTCCACCAATATATGTTTGGAGTGCTGAAATAAGGCAGAAGGGCAGGAAAAACTAGGTAAAACTTTATCAACTTGATCAGGGACCAGGATCCAGCCAAGCCCATCTATCATATATCAGTCATATACTGTGCTAGATACTTGCCTAGACCATTGTGCTCAAAACTGGGCTGGGTAACAGTGGTGGATAAGTTCCCAATAACATGGACTTTGTGATTATATTCACATCTGCAAAATGGGTGAACAATGCCTACCTCACAGGAATGTTGAAAGGATTAAATGAGATAATATATTTAGAGCACCCACCACAGAGTCAAGCACGTGCTGGGTTTGTTAATACAGTCAGCCCTCAATCTGAGTATTGCACATCCACGGAATGAACCAACCATGGATTTCCAGCTACGGTTTGTTGAATCTGCGGATGCAGAACAGCGGACACGGAGGACCGACTGGCATTTTCTTTCTTTCTTTTTTTTTTCTTTAACATCTTTACTGGAGTATAATTGCTTTACAATGGTGTGTTAGTTTCTGCTTTATAACAAAAGTGAATCAAAAAATATGGAACGCTTCACGAATTTGCGTGTCATCCTTGTGCAGGGGCCATGCTAATCTTCTCTGTATCATTCCAATTTTAGTATATGTGCTGCCGAAGTGAGCACGTACAGGGCATTTTCTATGAGGGACTTGAGTAGCTGTGGATTTTGGTGTCCGTGGGAGTCCTGAAAGCAATCCCCCGCAGATGCCGAGGGACGATTTTATTCTCTTCCTTCTTTACCCTCTTCCTCAATTAGATGCTAAGATAACTTAATAAAATTATGCTTGCTTTATGAAAAGAATACAATTCGTTGAATGTGCAAATGAACTTGGTCATGTCTTTTTTTTTTTTTTAATCATTGTTCTCCCTGTAGTTTTTTATTAATTAATTAATTTATTTATTCTTGGCTGTGTTGGGTCTTCGTTTCTCTGCGAGGGCTTTCTCTAGTTGCGGCGAGCGGGGGCCACTCTTCACCGCGGTGCACGGGCCGCTCACTGTCGCGGCCTCTCTTGTTGCGGAGCACAGACTCCAGACGCGCAGGCTCAGCAGTTTGTGGCTCACGGGCCTAGCAGCTCCGCGGCACGCGGAATCCTCCCAGACCAGGGCTCGAACCCACGTCCCCTGCATCAGCAGGCAGACTCCCAACCACTGCGCCACCAGGGAAACCCTTTGCCATGTCTTGATCAGAGGGAAACAGGGAGTGAGAGGCAGGGCTCCCTTGTTGCCACGATCAACACCAGACATTTCTGTATGGTCTCATCACTGTGAGGGCTCGAGTAGCAGAGACATTGTGATGCTGGACGACATCAGAAGAGGAAATATCAGTAGATTCAGAGGAGGGGAGGTGGTCAGGTGTGGAATGAGAATCCCCAGCAGCAGCCATCCCTAAGGACACGGAACCCTCCCCGCTGCAGAGCCGGGACTCTATTGCCTAAAAGCTATCAGTTCCCCACACTGCTTTCGCAAGGAGATCACATCCTACCTGAGTACCCCTTCCTCAGCCTGCACATCTTCTCAGCCCAGACCCAGGACCCAAGCAGCCAACAGCAGGGCCCAGAGTCACTCAGCCTGTTGGGAATTGCCCCAGTGGCATCCTCTTCTGACTGTCCCTGTTCTGCTTGGCTTATTTGTAATAAACTGACAGTTTCAAAGTTGGGGATGGGGGCATGGAAAGAGAGACTCTTCCTTTCTTGCTACTGGTTCTCTGAAGAGTATGGCTGAGCTTTAAGAGTCTTGGTTCAGTAGCTCTTAGGACCACTCATTCTAACTCAATCATATTTTACAATCCAATAACCCAATTTATGTTGTGTATGTTAAGATGAAGATGAATTACCTGTTATTACTTATTGAGGATGGTAACACATAGAACCCCCTGGCCTTACTCTGTATTTTCAGTCTCACTTCTTATCAGCGTACCCCCATATCTATAGCAGTATAGATCCACACAGAGTTGTCCCAAACCCATCACTCTTTTTTGTGTTTTTGTGTTTCTTTGCACGTGCTGTTCCCTCTTCCTGGAGTGTTCTTTTGTAAGCATGAAAATGCCTATTCATTCTTCAGTATTCACTTTTTTTTTTTTTTAACATCTTTATTGGTGTATAATTGCTTTACAATGGTGTGTTAGTTCCTGCTTTATAACAAAGTGAATCAGCTATACATATACATATATCCCCATATCCCCTCCCTCTTGCGTCTCCCTCCCACCTTCCCTATCCCACCCCTCTAGGTGGTCACAAAGCACCGAGCTGATCTCCCCAGTATTCACTTTTGACTTTTACCTACCGCCATGAAGACCATCACCACCCTTCAACCCCTACTCACTTCTTTTTGTGCCTTTATCAGACTTTATTTTAATGATTTATTTATATGCCAGTCTCCCATGCTATACTGTGAATTCCTTGAATACAAAATCTCTATATTATTTATATTTGTATTTCCAACACAAATATAAATAATATATTCATGTGGGTGTGAAAAACATTTCTGCAATTTCACATTAAAGACAAAAAATTCATGAGGGGAATTCCTGAACTTATTTTATACCAACAGGTTAACAATCTACTTCTGGGGTTATTCCCATCTTAGTTATTGGTTAGAATGAAAATTACACCCTTTTGGGGACACTCCCAGAAAAGCTGGTAAATGTTCTCAGTCTTTGTTTATCTACAGGATGGCATGATGCCATAAAATAAATAATTATACATGTGAAGTATATAATACGCTGTGTAATTAAAGATTTGATGATAATTGAGTCTACTTCCCTGCAAGAGCTGTCTCTTAGCAATTAGTCTTTAGGGCCGGCTGTGTGGTGTATCTGCATAGTACAATTTGAGCAGAACAGAGAAACCAAAATAAAAGAAAATCGAGCAAACTAGCCGTCATATCAAATCTAACCAAATGTCACTTATACAGAAGTATGTATCTATTTTAAAGGCTCTCTTTTCATTTTTAACCAGAAATGTTGTTACAGTCACACTTTTTTACCTGTGCTTTTCAGGAGGACCTTTTCATTTAGGAGGTTTAAATATTTGAGGACATGTCTGAGTTGCAGGCAGCTCACTCTTAAATTCAAAAGTGGAGATCCCAGAAAATCAGTTCCCTGATCCAACTGAAGGTTTAGAATCATCCAAATGAAGTTGCAGAGATATTCAAAGAGGCTTGAAGTACATAAGGACCATATGTGCTCTCTTTTAAACATGTCCCTCTTTAAAAGCTGAACTTACACTTCTTTAGTATCCCAGGGATGTCCTTTTCTTTTCTCCTAACAATCACCTCTTTGTACTTCTTTTTGCATCTCTCACAGGGAGCTGGGATTCTCTATATATCATGAACGTATTTTGATCATCTTCTATGTGCCAAGCACTGCCACGTACATTATCTCAATGCTCATGCTTTTCTAGAGATGGGTCAGAACACTGCAGTGCCCCAGAGCCAGTGTCCTGCGGGGGCAGAGGAGGGTGCTGGGCAGTGCTGTCCTGGTACAGCTGGTGAACCCCTGACACCCCAGGAGGAGGGTTTGAAATCAGATTATCTGTGAGGAGGGGACGTGACTCTAAGTAGCTTTCTCTTAAAGTAACAGAATTCAACATTCTGCTGAATAGGAAACTGACATATCTTATCCTAAAAAGTAAATTAAAAGGCTATGGAAGCCATAGTGCCTTTTTTTTTTTTTTTTGACATAAGAGATGCTGGAAGATTAAACATTTTCTAGCTAAGCAAGCTTTCGGGTATCTGTCATCTGAGTTTTTTGTTTTTTTTTTTTTAATTTAACATGGCAAGGGAAGTAAGTGCCACCAGAATAATAAAGCTTGGGCATAGAAAGTGAACTTAGATCATTTTCTCGGCATCTTGGGGTGGCCCCAAAAGCCTGTGGATCAGTCTGCTGACTCCAAGGGTGAATCTTGCTTCTCCCAATTTGTTGGAACACATCTTCTCTGCCTATGGTTTTTGTGTATTTAGGCATATTTTGGCATCTAACACAAAATGTCTTTGAAATAAAAGCCTGGCCTTTACCACATACTCTCCCAATATCTACCCATTCCAGAGAGTGCCAGGTACACATTGCACCTTGCTTCTACTCCTCACATCTGCCAACTCTCCTTTTACTTTATAAAAAAAAATTTATTGGGGTAAAGTATGTTTAACAGAAAATTTGCCATTTTAACCATTTTAAGTGTACAGGTCAGTGACATTAAGTACATTCACAATGTTGTACAAGGATCACTATCTATTTTCAAAACTTTTTCACCACCCCAAACAGAAACTTTGTAAGCATTAAGAAATAACTTTCCATTTGCCCCTCCTCCAGCTCCTAACCTCTATTACACTTTCTGTGTCTATGGATTTGCCTATTCTAGATGTTTCATAAAAGTGGAATCATACAATATTCGGCTCTTTGTGTCTGGCTTATTTCATCTAGCATAATGTTTTCAAGGTTCACCCATGTTGTATCAGAACTTTATTCCTTTTTTATGAGTGAATAATATTTCATTGTATGTATATAACACATTTTGTTTATCCATTCATCTGCTGATGGACACGGGTTGTTTCTACCTTTTGGCTATTGCAAATAATGCTGCAATAAACGTTGGTGGACAAGTATCTGTTTGAACACCTGTTTTTAATTCTTTTGGGGTATACCTAGGAGTGGAATTGCTGAATGATATGGTTATTCTATGTTTAGCTTTTTGAGGAAATAGCAAACTGTTTTCCAAAGTGGCTGCACCATTTTACATTTTCACCAGCAATGTATTAGCGTTCCAGTTTCTCCACACCTTTGTCCACACATTATTTTCTGGGTTTTGTTTGTTTGTTTTTGATAATGGCCCACCTAATCGGTGTGAAATGACATCTCAATGTGCATTTGACTTGCATTTCCTTAATTACTAATGATATTAAACATTTTTTAATATACTTGCTGGCTATTTGCATATCTTCTTTGGAGAAATGTCTATTTAAATCCTTTGCCCATTTCTTAAGTTTGGTCGTTTGTCTTCTTGCTGTTGGGCGTTAGAAGTTCTTTATATATTTTGGATATTAAACCTTTATCAAGTATTTGATCTGCAAATATTTTCTTCCATTCTACAGGTTATCTTTTCACTTTCTTGGTAATGTCTTTTGGTGCATGAAAGTTTTTAATTTTGAAGTCTGATTTATCTATTTTTTTTTCTTTTGTTGCTTGTGCTTTTGGTGTCGTATCTAAGAATTCATTGCCAAATCCAAGGTCATGAAGACTTACCCCTGTGTTTTCTTCTAAGGGTTTTATGGTTTTAGATTTGATATTTAGGTCATTGATCCATTTGACTTGATTTTTGTATATGGTGTGAGATAGGGGACTGACTTCACTCTTTTGCATGTGGATATCCAGTTTTCCCAGCATCATTTGTTAAAATGACTTCACCCATTGAATGGACTTGGCACCCTTGTTGAAAATTATTTGACCACAGACACATGAGTTCATCTCAAGACTCTTATCCTATCCCATTGGGCTATATGTCTATTTTTATGCCAGTACCACACTGTTTTGATTACTGTAGCTTTGTGGTAAGTTTTGAAATTGGGAACTGTGAGTCCTCCAACTTTGTTCTTCTTTCTCAAGATTCTTTTGGGTATTTGGGGCCCCTTGCAATTCCATATGCATTTGAGGATCGGCTTTTACCTTTCTGCAAAAATACCTGCCAACTCCCCTTTGTCCTCTTCTCATAAGTAGTATTCAAACAGCTGTCTTCCACTCCAAAGTTTGCCCTGGCACCAGCTCCCCTCAGGCCCTCTGTATGATCCTTATCACAGGTGTTGGTCCTACCTGCCTCTAAGGACAGGTTAATCATCTCCTTGGATGCAGACTGCCAAGAGTCAGTCGCTTAAACCCTTTTATCAACATTATGCACATGAGGATAAGTCAGCTTTGTGTTTCGACCCACGAAGCTCCTTTTGGAGGTATAAGGACCCCTCTGCCTTGGGGCTGATGCTTTTCTGAGCTGTATTAAGGAAGTAAGGGGAGAGCTGGTGCAGTTGTGACTTAAAGGCTATTTCTATGGATTGAAATAATATGCTTAAATTTTATCTCTACTCCTTTTGCTACTAACCCCATTTCCTGGGCCAAGGGAAAAACCTCCATGGACTTCTGGGGTGTTGGCTACTGTCTCAGCATTAATTTCTTGAGCACCTAGTATGTACTGGATCTGGCATGTAATAAATACATAAGAAGTCCCAAATTTATAACCTCAAGGAGTTTAGAATCTCCTGGGGGAGTTTGCATGAATATTCCAAACATCTTGAGCATTGGCATAATACATTATTTAATATCTTGGTGGATTTTGTGGTATAAATATGTGTGATTAGGATTCAGCCAAGGGAGAGTGCCACCTGAACAGTAGTAATCACGAAGGGCTGTGTGGACAAGGCTATGTATAAACTGGGACTTCAAAGATGGAGAGGATTTTCAGAAATAGGGAAGAGGAGAGAGGACAGCCTGGTAGGTGTAAGTGATGTGATGCAGGGAGAAGACAACAAAATCCAAGACACAGTGGAAGTGAGTTTAATGCCTCTGTGAATCAAGAAGAATCTGTTCTAGTGTAACCCACCCATCTTGGAGAGGAGAGAACACCCAGTTGCAGAGCCAGGGTGGGGCTAAACAAACTGAGAGGGCCTTGAATCAAAAGGAATTGTCTGGAATCATTGGTGTCTCCAGACTTATGAGCTCACCTTACATGGCTTTGGTAACTGCTGCCTTTCCAGTTTCTAGAGGACTCATTGTTCTCAAGGTGAAGGTGGAATGTGGTCCTCACAGATGCATCAGCTGGTGCAGGTGCCTGGAACAACCACCAGGCACACCCATCCGTCTCCAGCTTTTATTCTGTGGCCACCACCCTGGTCAAGGCCCTTGTGACCCCACACCTGGAATGAGTAGTATTCATTAGCCTCACCTCTCATCTGACCTCCCTGCCTCCAGCCTCACCTCTGCTCCAACCCACAAGGCAAACCAGTGCCTTCTAATGTGCCCGCAACAGTATCAACCACCAGGCACTCCTTTGCTCCAGTGTCTTAGACCTTGAGCTGGACTTCTCTCTCCAGTGCTCAAGGCCCTCCGTGATCTTTCCTACGGTAAGTGTCCCACTAACTTCCCACCGTTTCCACAAACAAAGCAAACACAATTTGCTTCACTCATTCAGTTTTTCAACCATTTTCTCACCATTTATTACACCTCAGGTGCAGGCAGTGTGGTGGGCTGAACTGTATCCCTTCAAAATTCATATAGTAAAGTCTTAACCCCCTGGACCTCAGAATATGACTGTATTTGGAATTAGGGTCTTTAGAGAGGTAAGTAAGTTAAAACGAGGTCAGTAGGAGAGACTCTAATCCAATAAGACTGGTGTCCATAGAAGAAGAGGAAGTGAGGTCAGGACACAGACACACACAGAGGGAAGAGGCCTCAGGAGCAACCAACCCTGCCCACACCTTGATCTTGGACTTCCAGCCCCTGGAACTGTGAGAAAATACTTTCCTATTGTTAAAGCCACCAAGTCTGAGGTACTTTGTTACGGCAGCCCCCGTTGACTAACACAGGCGCCTTTGCCAGGCCTTGGTCAATGGCAGCCACCTCCCCTCACACACTCACTCCCCCCGATTCCCTCATGTGTCTGTTCCTCCAGCCTGACCCACTCAGCCTTTTGTGCCTCTTCTCTGACCATCCAGACATCAGGATTCTCTCTCTTCCAATTATGACGTCTAGGCCAATTATTCGCTAATCTGCTTTTGTGCATTGTCTTGTTTCCCCAGATCGTAAAACTTTTTTTTTAATAAATTTATTTATTTTATTTATTTATTTTTGGCTGCTTTGGGTCTTCCTTGCTGCACACGGGCTATCTCTAGTTGTGGTGAGTGGGGGCTACTCTTCGTTGAGGTGTGCAGGCTTCTCATTGCAGTGGCTTCTCTTGTTGCAGAGCACGGGCTCTAGGTGCGTGGGCTTCAGTAGTTGTGGCTCGCGGGCTCTAGAGCGCAGGCTCAGTAGTTGTGGCGCATGGGCTTAGTTGCTCCGCGGCATGTGGGATCCTCCCAGACCAGGGCTCGAACCCGTGTCCCCTGCATTGGCAGGAGGATTCTTAACCACTGTGCCACCAGGGAAGCTCCATAAGACTTTTCAAGAGCGATATCCATGTGGCTTCTCCCCTGTGTCCTGTGCAGAGAGGGAGGTAAGGTGTGAAGGAAAGGACGGAACCAGGATGACTGATCCTTGTGTTTTTGCCTCGAGCAGCTGAGTGGATTGTGGTGCATAGTGAGATGGGAAAGACTGAGAGAGAAGATCTGGTTATGTATAGGCATGTGCACACATTGTTTTCTTGTAAAAAATGATATTGTACTATACATATGGTTTTGAAACTCAGTTTATTTAACTTAGCAATACTCATGGGACATCTTCCACATCAGTATTTATAAATCTACTGCATTCTTTTTAACGCGTACATAGTATTATTATTCCATGTACTTCCCTCAGTCTTTTTAACAGAAAAACATTAATGACATTAATTTTATTAAAACTCCTAGAATCTATAACGTGCGTGAATATACGTTGCCTTCAGAAAGTGAAGATGGGTTGGAACTCACACTTTCTATGGGAAGGACCACAGAAGCCACCTCCTGGAACTCCCAGATTTTAGAGATGCAAAAACAAAGGCCTGGGGACTTCCCTAGTGGCGCAGCGGATACGGCTCCGTGCTCCCAATGCAGGGGGCCTGGGTTTGATCCCTGGTCAGGGACCTAGATCCCACATGCATGCTGCAACTAAGAGATCACACGCCACAACTAAGTTGTTGGTGAGCTGCAACTAAGGAATCCACCTGCCGCAACTAAGGAGCCCACGTGCTGCAACTAAGGAGCTGGTAAGGCGCAACTAAAAGAGCCCGCGAGCTGCAACTAAGGAGCTTACCTACTGCAACTAAGAAGACATGGTGCAACCAAATAAATAAGTAAGTAAATAAATAAAAACAAAAAACAAAAGCCTGGAGGATTTAATGACCCCTAAGATCATTCCCAAGGTAAATGCTCAAACCAGCAGAAGAATCCAAACCTCCAGGGTCATCCCCACTCTATCTCAGTGCCGCTGAAATGGAGGGACCACCACACCCTCCCTGGGGATTGCTATATGGGTTCTCTTCCATCAGCCTATCTAACAGTCATTTTTATAAGTAAGGAATCAAAAAACATAACTAAATATGACTTTAGAGGTCAGTTGATCTAACCTCATCTTATAGATGAGAAACACGAGGACCCGCATTGACTGGGTAGAGTTCTGATTGTAATCAATATTTCGTGTAAATGAAATCACACAACATGTGGCCTTTTGTGTGTGGCTTTTTATAAAACATCAGTCCAACCGTGTTCATCTCCTTCAGCCCCTATCACACTTGCAATGATGACCACACTCTTTCCCACGGCCTCAAAGCCCCTTCGCAGCTGCCCCTGTAGCTCACCTTATTCTCCCCCTGCTCACTGTGCTTCTGCCACCCTGTCCTCCGTGCTGTTCCTTAAACAGCCAGATTTTTTTTGTTTTAAATTTATTTTTATCATATAGTGCATACAAATTATTTTAGTTTAGTTTATTGAAGTATAGTTGATTTACAATGATTCTGCTGTACAGCAAAGTGATTCAGCTCTACATACAAATATGTATATATTTTTTCAGATTCTTTTCCATTATAGGTTATTACAAGATATTGAACGTAGTTCCCTGTGCTATACAGTAGGTCCTTGTTGTTTATTTTACATACAGTACTGTGTATCTGTTAATCCCAAATTCCCAGTTTATCCCTCCCCACCTTTCCCCTTTAGTAACCATAAGTTTCTTTTCTATGTCAGACATCCAGATATTGATTGAAAATCTATTCCAGGTAAAACCAACTGGCAGATGTTAGAAGAAATTTCACCTTGGTCTTTGATGCACTTATAATATATTGGGGGGGGGGGTGAGTAGGATTCATTCTTTCAGTCAATCATTGAATACAATATTCTTATCCACGTATACATTTTAGGTCCCAAGCTGGTCACTGGGGACACCAAGTCCAGCAAGACCTTGACCTTGGGTCCAGCAGGGAGGGCAGCCAGGTAAGGCAGCAGTAGAAGAGCAATCACTATGTGCTGGGGTGACTGGAAATCTGAGGAGAGGTCCTTAACGCTCCAAGGAGGCTTCTCAGAGGAGGTAACAGCTGAGCCGTGTCTTGAGGAACTATTGGGAGTTAGTAGGTCGACGAAGGAGGCAGTGGGGTTTGGGGGGGCGGGTGGACCGGGAGGATTAGAGGCCTGAGAACAGCATGTGCAAGGCTTGGGCGAGTGCGCATGCGCGGGCGAGTGCGCATGCGCGGACGGCTGCCTATGGCGGGCTGCTCGCTGTTCTATGGCGGCTGCGTTTGGCGGGCTGCTCGCTGCTGTATCCTGGAGCTGCATCTTAGCGGCAGGAGGTGCAGCTGGGCTTCGGCCTGAATGGCCTTACAAGCTTAAAAAAAAAAAAAATTATTCTGCGAGTTATTGGCTTTAAACGAAAAGTTCTATGTGGGAACATGTGTGTCTTTTATAAGCTCATTGGGGGCATAGTGAGCACTGGATTTTCTTCTTGTGTCACTGCAGCCAGGGGCCAATTAGGAAGTTGTTTTCTTAATTAAAGGAAAAAAAAATCATAAAAGTCTAATCTGATGAGTGTTTACCACATATGCTAGTTTCTCTCGGTGTGTGTGTGTGTATAAAATTTTGGAGTTTTTTTTTTTTTGAACCCCTTTTGCAGATGAGGAAACTGAGGCTCAGAAAAGCTGAAGGCTAACCTCCCCGAGGTCACACAGGTAGCGAGCAGGGTGGAGATTGGGGCGGCCTATCTCAGTGCTGCTTAGGAAGTCCCGCCCCTGCTCCCGGGATGAGGATGGCCTGAGCTACCGCCTGCGAGGAAGGATGAGAGAGATTTCAGACGCAGATTTGAGAGGACTTGAGTGTTGAATGAGGGAGAAGAAGGAATCTGGAGTCATTTCCGAGTTTCTGGCTCGGACAGTGAGAGATGGAGGCATCGCTAAGGTGGGGAAAGGAAGAGGGAGCACAGGCGATGCTGTGATACAGGGCAGAGTGGGTGGGTACCACGCGGAGCCCTGCCGCACTCTGGGGCAAGACAGTGAGGCAACCTGGGTGAGGGTATCAGAGAAGAATCCAAGCGGGCCGTGTCATTTGAAGCAGATTTTGGATTAGGAGAAAAGAGCTTTGGGCAGGTGACATTGCAAGGAAAAGCTTTCTAGGGAGAAGAAACAGGCCTGCAGGTAGTGTTCAGGGAGAGGCAGTGGTAGACTTTGGGGAAGGGCCACCATCTGTGACCTTGAACGCAAGCAGAGCAAGGTGTTTCAGGCAGAGGAGAAGACATCCTCGCCTGGGCTTGAGGAACGGAATGCTGTCAGGGTTGACCTGGTTGATTTCGAGTGGTTACAGAGCCTGGAAGCGGGGAGCCCAGGTCAGGGGGCTTTGCAACAGTGCAGGGAAGAGGTGATGCAGCCTGGGCTGGGTGGGGACACGGGTGCTGGAAAGAAGAGGGTGGGCGGGGTAGAGAGGTCAGTGGACATGGAGTCGATAGGCTTTGGTAACTAGATGTGAGGCTGAAGAATGGGGAGGTTGTCCAAGGTCATTCTGAAATTTAGGGGCTTGGGTTGAAAGAAATAAATGCCGTTTTGGAAATGTTGGTTTATGACAGCAATCACCTATCCAGGCAGTGTGGCCCAGGAGAAGTTTGAAATTGGTCTGGAGAAAGGTCAAGACTAGAGATAAACGTTTGGGATCATCCTCATGGAGGTCACAGCTGAAGTCTTGACAGCAGATGACCTTGTGAGGGCAGACTGAAGAGGCAGACGGGAAGGCACAGAGCATCCCTTTGGGAAAGAGCCCCCTTAGGGGAGGAGGAGGAGGAGGAAAGGTGACCTCAAAGGCAGGTGCAGGAGAATTAGGGCAGGTGAGAGGCTCAGAAGTCTGGAAGAGGCATTTCAAAGAGGAGGTGACAGAAATAAAAAATCGCTTCAAAACCCAGAACCTTGATGATGTAGCATGCTGCCACTTCTATCATATTTTGGCCAAAGAGTAGGTAAAACCCTTTCCCTTTTTTCTTCTTACTACTGCTGTGACATACTGAAACTAAAAAAAAAGACTTTTCCAAGTACTAAACAGAGAACAGAAACGGTACAGTAAATATCAGATTTGCAAGGTATATGGTTCTAATCCAGCACAACCAGCTTCCTGGGTTTCATCCCAAAGGGGAGCAGGGTTCTCCACACCCCAGCCTCAAAGGGGGTCCTTGTCCGGGCATCCTCCTTCCAGGGACTGGATAGTTCCACTTGACTGGCTTCCTTCTGCACCCCTCACACAGGCATCCCTGACTTTACAGGTGGCATCTGGAGTCTGGGCAAGAGGGCTGCCCACCCAGGACCTGAGTTCTCTTTTCCTTTGCCCATCGTGAGGGACCTCTTGTCCTGCCACCAGTGACACCAGGAGTCACGTCACTCTTCAGGTGAGACCGTGGCTATCCTCAGGGCCGAGAGGACAATCATAGGTTAAAGAGTTGACAGCTGTGCAACCTCACAAAGGCAGAGCGATGAAGGGTGGGGGTGGTGAGAGCGGCGGGCATTGCTCTCAGAGTCAGAGGGAGTGAGCACTGCGGTGGCCCCGGCAGCCGGGATGGAGAAGGAGCCTCTGGAAAATGATGAGACGGCGGCAGTGATTTTTGGAAGAGCCAATCGGTAGTGAGGCTGGGTTGACCAGAGCAACCGCAAGGGGTTACAGAGGGAGCGTGGAGGGAAAGGAATCCACAGCCCCTTAGAGATGTTCGCCTCTTCCCTCCTGCTTTGGAAGTATACTGTGTCCTCTTTTCTTCATCCTGTGCAGTGGGGCTGCCCAGTCCCTGCTCTGCTGTCACTGGTGGGTGATTAAACCAGGAAGAAGCAGAGGCCTCTCCGTTTCTCCCAGGCTCCCTGCCCTCTGCAGCGGTGGCGGGGGGGGGGGCTCTGCCTTTCTGAGCCCAGCTCTTGAGACCCAACTGGAGTATCCCCCCCAGTCTGGGTTTACACCTCCTCCACCTGTCCTTCCCTTGCCCGCTCCTCTGGCTTATGGCCGGCCACGTGTTCTCTCCTTTTGCGCATAAAAGTCCTAAACCAGGGCTCTGAGTTCAGCCGTGAAAGGACAGGAAAGTCACACCGTGGATAAAGGTGTGAGCATCAAAGTCCGTTTGCTTTTGTTTGGGAGCCACGTGCATCACAGGAAACAGTAGAGCAAGTCTGGTAATGTAGCCAAAATGATGGATTTTCAGGCTACGAACCTTAGTTTCTTCTTACTTGTGGTCAATCTGTTTATCCCAAGTTTTCCAAACATGCCACCTTTTTTTCTTTTAAATTTTATTTATTTATTTATTTATTTTTGGCTGTGTTGGGTCTTCGTTTCCGTGCGAAGGCTTTCTCTAGTTGCGGCAGGCGGGGGCCTCTCTTCATCGCGGTGCGCGGGCCTCTCACTATCGCGGCCTCTCTTGCTGCGGAGCACAGGCTCCAGACGCGCAGGCTCAGTAGTTGTGGCTCACGGGCCCAGCTGCTCCGCGGCATGTGGGATCTTCCCAGACCAGGGCCTGAACCCGCATCCCCTGCATTGGCAGGCAGATTCTCAACCACTGCGCCACCAGGGAAGCCCTCTTTTTCTTTTTTTAAAATTTAGCTTAATTTTTTTTTTTTTTTGGCCGCACTGAGCAGCTTGCGGGATCTTAGTATCCTGACGTGGGATTGAACCCAGGCCCTCGGCAGTGAAAGCGCAGAGTCCTAACCACTGGACCGCCAGGGAATTCCCTCCTCTTTTTTTTTTTTTTTTTTTAATTAATTTATTTATTTATGGCTGTGTTGGGTCTTCGTTTCTGTGCGAGGGCTTTCTCTAGTTGTGGCAAGCGGGGGCCACTCTTCATCACGGTGCGCGGGCCTCTCACTATCACGGCCTCTCTTGTTGCAGAGCACAGGCTCCAGACGCGCAGGCTCAGTAATTGTGGCTCACGGGCCCAGTTGCTCCGCGGCATGTGGGATCTTCCCAGACCAGGGCTCGAACCCGTGTCCCCTGCATTGGCAGGCAGATTCTCAACCACTGCGCCACCAGGGAAGCCCCTCCCTCCTCTTTTTTTTTCAAGGGCAACCAAGCCTCTTCTTGTTGACGGTATCACAGATACACCGTTGTGTCCAAGTCTTCCTGCTGCATTCCACACAAATATGACAAAAACAGTGCTCGTCCCTCAGCTTAAACTATTAGAGCAAATTCCAGGGTGGGCCTGATAGTGAGCAATCTCTTCCCCCGAGAACCAATTTTCAAGATAGCTATTCATCTCTCACTCCCTGTTTCTACTGCAATTACACCCTCTCACATGGCTCTATTTTTTGGCAGGATGCTGGGCTGTGGGTAACAGGGCTGCGCTTTAGGTAGCCATTCACTGGATTAGGACACACTAATTTATAGTGTGACCCTAGATGAGTCATTTCCCCTCTCTGGGGCTCAGTTTTCTTATCTATAAATAAAAGGCTTGCATAAGATCAGTGATGTGCTAGTAAATTTCTAAACAACCAGTTCTTGGTGGAGGAGGGGGAGAGAGGGAAGCCCTGATTTGTAGTGTTTGTCAATTTCTGTGGTGTGAGGATCCCGCCAAAGGCCCCTTTCAAGCTACCAACTTGAAATTAACTGGTTCACACATTTCCTGAAAATTTAACAGTTGGTTCTGATGAGACAGTGTAAGCCAGTTCCAGCACGACTCTGGATAAGATCAATACTGCACATTATTTTAATCCTGAAATTCTTTGATGTTATAGATTGAAAATCCCCTTCAGCCCTAAAATGCTATGAGTCTATGATTCCAACACTGGGTGGTTATTTTTTTTTCTATTGAAGTAGTTGATTTACAATGTTGTGTTAGTTTCAGGTGTCCAGCAAAGTGATTTAGTTTTACATATATATATTCTTTTTCAGATTCTTTTCCATTATAGGTTACTACAAGATATTGAGTATAGTTCCCTGTACTACACAGTAGGTCCTTGTTTATCTATTTTATATAGTGGTGTGTATCTGTTAATCCCAAACTCCTAATTTATCCCCCCCCTCCGCCTTTCCCCTTTGGTAACCATAAATCTGTTTTCTATGTCTGTGCATCTGTTTCTGTTTTGTAAATAAGTTCATTTGTATCATTTTTTTTAGATTTGACATATAAGTGATATATGATGTTTGTCTTTGTCTGACTTACTTCACTTAGTATGGTCATCTCTAGGTCCATCCATGTTGCTTCAAATGGCATTATGCCATCCTTTTTATGGCTGAGTAATATTCCATTGTATATATGTGCCACATCTTCTTTATCCATTCATCTGTCGACGGACTTTTAGGTTGCTTCCATGTCTTAGCTGTTGTAAATAGCGCTGCTGTGAACATAGGGGTGCATGTATCTTTTCAAATTTGAATTTTGTCCAGATATATACCCAGGGGTAGGATTGCTGGAACATATGGTAACTCTATTTTTAGTTTTTTAAGGAACCTGCATGCTGTTCTCCACAGTGGCTGCACCAGTTTCGTTCCCAGCAACCAACTGTGGGTGATTTTTAACTTGTCAGCATACACTCAAGCCTAATTGACTGCACTTGCTGAGCAGTCCATCAGCGTCCTGATTACAGCTGCCTTTGGTCCAGGTTGGGAGTGGTCTTCCGTCTTGAGCGAGCAGCTCTGATCAGGAGACCTTGGAACAATAATTTGCTCTGAAACTGTCACGGCTTCTGAGCTGGGAGCTTGGGTCCTGATTCTCCACGAGTCATTCTGGAGCTGCTGCTGCCTTCCCTGGAGTGGTCAGAGGGGCTGTGATTCATCACCATGTTTTTCCAGCCCCAGCTTCCCGGGGAGCCTGGAAGCAAGGAAGGCCTGAGAGGCTGAAGCGGACGGAGGGAAAACAGGGAGGAGGAGAGCACGGCACGCCCAGGGTGGAGCCCCCGCCGCTGAGAGGTGAGCCGGTGTGAGTCACACTCTGTCCGCCTGGGCAGCCTCACCCTCTGCCCGGGTTCTGAAGGCCGGGCGGAGAATTTGCCTACCCCAAGCTCCCGTGATCAAGTCAGAGCAGGTTTCCTGAAAGAGCATTCCCATTAAAATGAATGGACTTAAAATAGGCTGATCTCTCCTGAAACATGACTTATTTTCTTTTCTAAATGTTTCCGGAGTGTTTACAGAGAATCCTGAGAGTGTAGAAAAGAGAAAAGAGGAGGAAGCATACTTTGACATCAAGGAGGCCGGGGGCTAGAGCGAGGGGGAGGCTTTATACGATTCCATCCTGCCAACCTACAGAAACCAAGCTGAGTGCAGAGAGGGGTGGAATGGGCGTGGATCCGCACGCGTTTCTGCACTGTGATCAAGATCTTTCCGTTGTGTGTGTGCTACTGCTACTGAATTAAGAAGAAGAGTTCCAAAAGGGAAAGACTTGGTATAGGTTTCAGGGACACACCTCACATCCATCAGGAGGGCTGCTATCGAAAAAATCCCAAAGCCCAAAACAAGTATTGGCAGGCATGTGGATAATTGGAACCCCGGCCCACTGTTAGTGGGAGTGTAAAATGGTTCAGCCCCTGCGGAAAACAGTATGGCGGTTCCTCAAAAAATTAAACATGGAATTACCACATGACCCAACAATTCCATTGCTGGATATATACCCCAAAGAAAGCAGGATCGCAAAGAGATATTTGTACTCCCATGCTCACAGCAGCATTATTCACAACAGCCAAAAGGTGGATGTATCCCCAAGTGGCCATCACTAGGTGAATGGATAAACAAAATGTGGTCTGTACGTACTGTGGAATATTATTTGGCCTTAAAAAGGTAGGAATTTCTGACACATGCCACAACATAGATGGGCCTTAACAACATTCTTCTAAGTGAAGTAAGCCAGTCACAAAAAGATAAATACTGCATGAGTCCATTTATATGAAGTTCCCAGAGTAGTCAAATTCACAGAGACAGAAACAAGAAGGGCTGGGGGAGGGGGAGGAGGAGTTACTGTTTAATGGGGACAGAGTTTCAGTTTGGGAAGATGAAAAAGTTCTGGAGATGGATGGTGGTGATGGCTGTACAACCATGTGAATGTACTTAATGCCGCTGAACTGGACACTTAAGAATGGTTAAAGTGGACAGTTTTATGATATACGTGTTTTACCATAATTAATCTATTCACACACGCACTCACACACACACACACACAAACCTTGGGGACAGACCTGTGGGTCTGAATCCCTGTTTCATGGTTTGCCAGAAATATGAGCATGGTCAAATTACTTGACCAGCGTGAGGTTTTGTCATCTGTAAAATGGAGTTGATAATGACGCACTTCTAGGGCTGTTGGAAGGTTGAATGAGACAACTCAGGTAGGGCACTTGGCACAGAGTTTGGCGGATACTAAGTGCTCAATAGTGGTAGCTATTGTATTGTTGAGGCTTCGGGCATCATGGTGGAAGGTCAACTAGAAGCTGGCCATGGGCAGTCTTGTTTAACGTGTCCTTTTTAACTTGATCTCAAAAATAAAACAATAATTTCCCACCACACATATTTACATCCGTAAATACACACACCATTAAGACCCACGTGGAGTACAGACAAGCTAACATCTCTAGTCAGCATATTTATTTCATGTATTCTAAATTTGTCTTTTCTGTTTATAGATCGGAGTCTTGCTTTACCCTTAGGCAGACTGCATTTAGGGCAGAGATGTTTTGCGTTCACTGACACCGTCAGACATTTGTGTTCTGTGAGGGACTGCTGGAATCGCGTCGGAGGTGTTACAGTGGTGTCCACGTGAGCCTCAGAGCAAGGCCTGCAGGAGCGAGTCAGGTCTGTAGTTAGGGCAGCAGCAACGGCAGAGCCCCTCCAGCCCCACACCCCAAGAATCACAGGAACCCTCTAGGTCCGTCCTGTGCTCCCTGCTGCAGCCGCCCGTATGCTGCCCCCTGCGGAGTGCCTGGGAAGTGATCTGACGAGGGCCCAAGAAGGCAAGGGCAAGGGGAAAAGCAGGTGAAAATGCTGGGGAGAGCTACCATGGAGGCTTGAGATCTTTGAGATGGTATTTAGGGATGAAGTATGGCAAAATATGCATGTGTGGTATTGAAATTCCAGCGAATAGTTCCAGAATAGTTGTTCTTAATTTGGGGGGGGGGGGGCGTGAGGTGGGGATTTCACCCTTCTGCTCTGCACCCCCAGGGGACGTGCAACCACATCTGAAAACATTTCTGTTTGTCACAGTCGGTGCCAGGGTGTTGGGGGTGTACAGGAGGGTGGGGTGCTTCCTGCAATGTTCAGGACAGCCTCACCGCAAAGGGCTCTCCAGGCTAAATGTCAACAGGGCCAAGGCTGGGAAATCCTGCTCCAGAACAGCCAGAAGGGATTAAAAGAAATCATTTCCTAGCTGAGAGGAGGAGGAAAGAAAAGAGCCATTAAAATTGGATGGTCATAGGGACTTTCCTGGCGGTCCATTGGTTAGGACTCTGTGCTTTCACTGCCGAGGGCTGGGGTTCAATCCCTGGTCAGGGAACTAAGATCCTACAAGCCACACGGTGCAGCCAAAAAAAAAAAAAAAAAGTATGGTTATAGAGGAAGCCCAGAGAAGAAGGATGCCTTTTGTATACAATTTGGCATTTTTAAACATTCTTACCTTTAAATTTACACCCACACACTGCTGACTAGACTAGTACATTTATTTATCTTCTTTTTTGCAATAGAGATATTAACATTTAAAACTGCATTTGGTTAGGAGGGGAAAATTTCTTTATAAACCATTCAAGGCTTCTTTATTTATACCTTCACTGTATTAGTCAGAATTTGTTTCTTATCTTGTTCAACCTTCAGAAGAAATTTGCCCAAACATGAAATCCTTTTAAACTTCACAATGAGTTATACCTGGGAAACAGCTTTATAAGCCACAGATTGAAGTGTGAAAAAGGTTCAGAAAAAGATACACTCAATTATCGGTGGAAAATTCTGATAGAATGAGAGGCTCCCCCATGTGCTGGGATCCTAAGCCATGTCATCACATAGCTTAGAACAAGAACAAACACCGCCCTCCACAGAACAAACAGCAAAACAGTTACTAACAGGTTCTGAGTCTGACTGCCTGGGTTTCCATCCGGTTGTCAGGAGACAAGCTGGGTGACCCTGGGCAAGTTACTGAACTTCTTTGTGCCGCTAGTTTCTCATCAAAAAGTAGGGATAACAATAGAATGTACCTCGAGACTTCCCTGGTGGTCCAGTAGTTAGGACTCCGCGCTTCCACTGCAGGGGGCACAGGTTCCACCCCTGGTCGGGGAACTAAGATCCCACATGCCTGTGGTGAGGCCAAAAATAAACAAAAACAAAGACAAAAAACAAAACACAGTAGAATGTGCCTCATAGTGCTGTTGGGTGGATTAACTGAGATAATTAACACAGTAATACACAGAGCACGGTGCCAGGGCCATTGCAAGCCCTCTGTTAGCTGTTACAGTTAGGATGAGAAAACAGGACGCTGATACATTTATAAAGGCTAAAGGACAGAATAGAGTTCCTTTTACATACAATCAGCTTTTGATGTCTCTGTGGCTCAAAATAATCCTTAAGTTGTTTTTTTTCTAACTGTTCATTTTATTTTATTTTATTGAAGTATAGTTGATTTACAATGTGTTAATTTCAGGTGTACAGCACAGTGATTCAGTTTTATACATATATGTGTATATATATATATATATATATATATATATATATAGGTAGATAGATTCTATAGATAGATAGATAGATAGATAGATTCTTTTCCAGATTCTTTTCCCTTAGAGGCTATTACAAAATACTGAGTATAGCTCCCTGTGCTATACAGTAGATCCTTGTTGGTTATCTATTTTATATATAGTAGTGTGTATATATATGCTTAAGTTGTTTTAAAACTGGACAAAACGTGATAATTTTCTTTTCCTGTTTCAGGAAATAATAACCCATAGTTGTAGTGGCACCAATGAATGCTTACAAAATTAGAAAAGAGGATTCAGGGACTTCCCTGGTGGTGCAGTGGTTAAGAATCCACCTGCCAATGCAGGGACATGGGTTCGAGCCCTGGTCTGGGAAGATCCCACATGCCGCAGAGCAACTAAGCCTGTGTGCCACAACTACTGAGCCTGTGCTCTAGAGCCCGTGAGCCACAACTATTGAGCCCACGTGCCTAGAGCTTGTCCTCCACAACAAGGAGAAGCCACCACAGTGAGAAGCCCGCGCACCGCAACAAAGAGTAGCCCCCACTCGCCGCAACTAGAGAAAGCCCCTGCACAGCAATGAGGATCCAATGCAGCCAATAAATAAATAAATAAATTTATTTAAAAAAAAAACAAAAGAGGATTCATGAAGAACGAGCCCAAGAAAGAGCATTTAGATAATTTACTGCCAAAGGAAGTTTAAGAACAGGTTTTGTGTTTATGCAAATTCTAGATGCTCAATAAACATTTATTGACAAAGGAGACTAGGAGGTATTTTTTGGAAGAGGAAAAGTAATACGATAAGGGAAGGTTGAGTAGTAAAGAGGAGAGAAATCACTGTGTAGGTGAGACACTGGCTTACAAAATACTGCAGGAGTTTTGAAGCTCTCAAGCAAGGATGCCGAGCAAATGGTTCTTATCCCTGGCTGCACACTGGGGGCATTTTTAAGAATCCTGGTTCTCAGACTGATTAAATCAGACTCTTGGGGGCTGGAACCCAGGCATCTGTATTTTGGAGTCCCCATTGATTCCAAAGTGCAGCCAAGGTTGAGGGACGATGCTCTAGACCAATTCTTCTCAAAGTTGGACGGCATGAGAGTTGCCTGGGGATTTTATTAAAATGGATTCAGTGGAGTGTGTGTAGGAGGAGGGAACAGAGGGAGGAAGCAGGAGGCTAAGATACTGAATTTCTAAGAAATTCCCAGGAGATGTCAGTTCTGCCGTTCTGGGGATCCCATTTGGAGCTGCAAGTCTCACATGCTTTGAAAATGGCTCCATGTAAATAAACATATGTTATCGTTATAAAGTGCTACCGTTCTTCTTTGAGAGGAAATTCACTTGTTCAACAAATGTATAAAAACCTACTATAGGGGACTTCCCTGGTGGTGCAGTGGTTGAGAATCCACCTTCCAATGCAGGGGACGCGGATTCAATCCCTGGTCAGGCAACTAAGATCCCACATGCCACGGGGCAACTAAGCCCATGCGCCACAACTAGAGAGCCACCATGCCGCAACTAGAGAGAAGCCCACGAGCCACAACGAAAGATCCTGCATGCTGCAACGAAGATCGCGCATGCTGCAACTAAGAACTGATGCAGCCAAAAATAAATAAATAAATACTAAAAAAACCCAGTAATACTTGTACTTGATAAAACATTTAGGAAAGATAGAAAAATATAAAGGAGACAATAAAAATCACCATAGTCCCTCCATGCCAAGATAGGTCCTGTTAATAGGCTGATAAATTTCTTCCCCACCATGTTTATTCCAGATGTGGATTATGCAGCCTAGACAGCTTTGCTAGCCTACTTGTTCACTTATCATTCTTGCTAAATAACGTTGAATGGGGAAATCAGTTTTCTTAGTCATTCAGGAAAATAGTTCTTCTATGGTATGAATTCCCATTGGTGGGTCATATCCTTCATTATAACATCCTTTGTTGCTCACCTATGGGGCACAGCATCTGGTAAATGAATTATCCTGTTCTCCAGAGCCTTGTGGCAGGATTGGACTCCATTAGACTCGCTCAAGAGTGATTCTGTCTGTGATAGGAATTAGTTAAGGTAGCTAGAATTTGCTCATTTCCACTCTCGAAATATCCTCGGAAATAAGGAGATGCCAGGCTTTGGAGAGTAGCCTCTATTGCCCCCAAAAGTGCCACCTGTGCGTTTGTAAAATAACATCGTAATATTTGCTTGACTGACTGCCTAATCTACCCTCGGGACCTTTTCATACTAAATGCTCGTTATTTCTTAAGCTTGCCCTTTCCTTCTCACCTGTCCATTAACATCGAGCCTCCTTAGACAAGTCTATCAGCAAGCCTTTATTGCACGTTGACAGCTCTGGAATTTTAGGAATGGCAATGATCAGGTCCCTAAAGCTTCCTTGGGAGATAACTTAGACTAGAGCTTCATGGTTCAAGGAGCCCATGAGCCCTGGTTCTCGTCCCTGGCTACACGATGGAGTCACCTGCTTTCGTGCTGAGGCTGAGCCTCAGACTAGGTGAATCAGCCTCTCTGAAGATGGGACTCAGGCATGTAGCTTTTAAAGCTCCCCCGACTCCAGTGGGTGCCCAGGGTGGAGAACCAGAGCCATGGAGCACTGATTTTCATCTAATTAGCTGCACCTGAGGATGTTTCTTTAAAAATTAAAATGCCTGAGCCCCACCTGAGAACAAATGAGTCAGACTCTCTGGAAAAGGAGTCTGAGAAACTGTATTTTTTTCATAGCTCCTTCAGATGACCTGATACACAGTTTGGGTTGGGAATCATTGCCATCGGCAATCTAGCGAATGCGAAAATCTAGATTTGAACCCATTTTTGGCTCTTTGGCTTTGCAAGCCATGCATGACTGTACAATGATGAGTTACCTCAAGGAGGCCACGTGGGGTAATGGACACAACCCTGAGCTGGGCGTGAAGGACCCTGAAGGCATGACTCATGTCTTGCTCTCTGATGTCAGACAAGTTTCAGAACCTCTCTGGGTCGGGAGCCCCTAGCTCTCTACCTATGATTTCTACCAGGCCTTGTGTTTTCAGACTTTCTTTCCTCTTTAATTGATGTTTTACTGGTTTTCATTTGGTGATCAGTATATACGCATGATGATCAATTTCTATATAGTTCTTAATGCAAGTATTGAAGAATTTAAAAGCTATATAATTTTTTTCCAAACAGTTATTCTAGTGACTTTCCAGCTTAAAATTTGGAGACAAATTGTTCTTAAAAAGAGGTTCTGCAAGGACTTTGAGGGCATTCTGCTAAGTGCAATAAGTCAGACAGACAAATATTGTATCATCTCACTTATCTGTGGAATCTTAAAAAAACAGACTTATAGAAACAGAGCAGAGAGGTGATTACCAGGGGCTAAGGAGTGGGGGTAATGGGGAGATGTTAGTCAAAGAGTACAAACTCCCAGTTATAAGATGAATAAGTTCTGGGGATGTAATGTACAGCATAGTGACTACAGTTAACAATACTGTATTATATACTTGAAAGTTGTTAAGAGACTAGATCTTCAATGTTCTTACCACACACACACACACACACACACACACACACGCACAAACAATTATACGAGGTGATAGAGGTGTTAACTAACCCTACTGTGATAATCATTTTGATACATATGCATGTATCAAATCACCACATTGTACACCTTAAACTCACACAGTGTTATCCCTCAGTTATATCTCAATACAACTGGAAAAATATAGACCATGATTTTAAAACATTGATAACTTGTTAACTAAAATTCTACTAGGTCATCATTTAATATCATATACACTGCATGCTCAAAATTTTCCAATTTTTCACAGCACTTTAACAGCGTTATTAGGAAAAGCTGGGCTACTGAGAACAAAGTTGTCACACAGAGCACCCAATTCTATTAGGAAGAGCAAGGATCAGGGAACAGTTTTATAAATAATTCCACCAAAAGACAACAGGGAGATAAAGTAAGTCACAGAAAATGTTTACAACAAGTTAAATGCATGATTATGACTTCAAATTGCCATTTGGCTATGCTTCTTGTTACATTAAAAACTGCCAACACACTCTCCCCCCAGCCCCAGCCTATGATCAAAGCCTCCTTTAAATTGATATTTCATTAATTTTTGGTGGTACTGAAAACAACCAACCAGCCGATGAACTCACTTCTTAAAAAATGTATTTATACTTATAAAAAAAAATTTAAGGCATAGAGTGGGTATCCTACTTCTTAAAAGTGTATTTCTAGAACAATTAAAATCCTGCATTTACAAAATAGTTGACAGAACAATTCCTCTGGATTGTACAAGAAGGGGAACACCAGGACAGCTGGTGAGACTCCCTTTATGTTGATCAGATTTGGCTTCTTTCTCCCCTGCTCCACAGAGGCTGGCCTTTCCTTAGCAGCTCTATTTCTGCAGGTGCGTCTTCTTTCATTTCTTGGTTGGTCACTTTGGCTTGTTTTCCTTTTGCATCCCCTTTTCCTTTTGTCTGCATGATTTTTTTTTTTCACATCACCGTTTGCAGGATCAGATTTGGATGACATTTGGTGGATCTCTCCTTGGGCTCGGTATCAGGGAGATTCATTCCAGGACCCCTGGAGATGCCAAAACCCACAGATGCTCAAGTCCCTTATGTAAAGCGGTGTAGTAGTTGCATATAACCTACGCATATCCCCCCCCACCCCTGTGTACTTTAAATCATTTCTAGATGACTTTTTTTTTTTAACTTCTAGATGACTTTTAATACCTAATACAATGTAAATGTTATGTAAATAGCTGTAAATACAAAGCAAATGCTTTGTAAATAGTTGCTGGATGGCAAATTCAAGTTTTGTTCTGGGGAACTTTCTTGAATTAAAAAAATAATTTTATTTTTGATCTGCGATTGGTTTAATCTGCGGATGTGGAACCACGGATACAGAAGGCCAGCTCTACTGCCTTTTGAGCTGACCTGCTGTCTCTCCTGGGCATCTTGGCAGAGGCTGTGGTGGGGAGCACCTGGGTGTGGGGACAGCACAGCGAGCGCCTTCGCAGAGCTGAGTGGCTGGACATTGCCACTCTTGCCACTCCCGAGCTGCTGGGACTCCTGTTGTCAAACTTTGTAAAAGCACCAGAACTCCTTTTTATTCATGAAATCTTGTGCAGAATCCGACACTTATTAGGGATAGAGACAGAACTGTCTCTGTGAGCTGGGGATGATCCCGTGGAATGCAGATACATTTAACTTGAAAATCTCACTGCTTTTTCATGCAGTGCTGCAAAGACTTTTACTTGGGAGTATGAAAAATAATAAAAAGCCTTTTAGAGGTTTTTTTTTTCCATAAATGGGAATTACTTGTCCCTTCCACCAATTCTTGGGATTGGAGAAAACAAGGTAAAGGGCGGATGCTGGCAGTGAAGGCTTTGGGAGCCAATGGCTCGTACAGTCCTGACCCTGATGCCAGTGAAGGAGGGGTGCTGGATGGCAGGCCTCATGGGGCGGGGGAGGGCAGCAGCCAAATCTGAAGGCCTAATAGGCACGGATATGGCCCCTGTGTTCCCACGTTTTTTACTTTCTTCAGCCGTAAGTGCGGGTGGAGAACGAGAGGGGCATTTCCTTCTGAGACAGAACGTGGTTGGAATGCAGCTGTGCTCGACCTGGTCACCCTGATGACCCATCAGGTGCTCGGCCCGATAGAAACCACCCACTGAGCCATCCTATTAAGTGACCCAAGACCTTGATTAATGACCACTAATCTGTATTCATTGTTTACCAGCAGGTGAATAAGGCCTTTAATGATACCAGAGAAGAAAACATTTAGGAAAGTACAGGCTAGTTGACCGTATGACCTGCAGAGCCTAGACTTTTATCTGGCCGATCGGTTTGGGCTCTGCAGTAAGCGTATCCCCACTTTTTAAAACTAAATTTATTTATCTATTTTTGGCTGCGTTGGGTCTTTGTTGCTGCGCGTGGGCTTTCTCTAGTTCGTTGCGGTGCGCGGGCTTCTCATTGCGGTGGCTTCTCTCGTTGCGGAGCACAGGCTCTAGGCGCGTGGGCTTCAGTAGTTGTGGCATGTGGGCTCAGTAGTTGTGGCTCGCAGGCTCTAGAGCACAGGCTCAGTAGTTGTGGTGCACGGGCTGAGTTGCTCCGCGGCATGTGGCATCTTCCCCGACCAGGGATCGAACCCGTGTCCCCTGCATTGGCAGGTGGATTCTTAACCACTGCGCCACCAGGGAAGTCCTGAATTGATTTTACTATTTATCACACAAAAGGGATGTACAACCTTGGAGGATTCCTTTTTTACTTGTGCTTTTGATGTAAAGACTAAGAAATCCAGACCTGGAAGGGGAAAACGATAGTAAAACCAACTATTGGCCTGTGTGGCTTTTTGATGATCAGCCTGAGGGTCGAGCCTGAATTTTCCTTGAATGAGGGTGCCTGTGTTTATACATTTGTTTGCTGAAGCCACAGGCCTTCTGTTTATTAACTCATTCATTAATTTATTTCCTGAGCCCTTTTATGTGCCAGGCATTGTGTTAGAGGCTGAATTTTCCAAGGGGGAGATCTGTTCTTCACACCCGGGGAGACTTGGAAGCCCAAACAGAGTATTTATAGAGTTCACCTTCAGAGTTCAAGAAACACCTAATTTCGTAAAATAAAATATTACTGCTTTTAATTATGCCATGTACATAATAAGAACTCTAAATGCATTTTGGGATAAAGATAATAGTATTGTGCATGTTTCTCTAGAATAAATCAGGACAAACTCTGGATTGGTTAGATTGTCATGAATCCAAATCATTATCACTTTTTAAACTAAACCCAATCTCTTTGCCAGTTAATGAACAACAATGCATTGCAGTCCGTCATGGTGGGGGGCTTCTCTTCCTGGGAGTAACAGCTGACTGACATTTCGGTTGCCCCTGTCCTTTTAGCTCTACTGCAAGAGTGAGAGTCACCACCGACATCTGTGCGTTGCTGTGAGGTTTAAAGTCTCATGTCAGAAGGATCTCTAGGCTTCTTCAAGGAAGTATTCGGTAGGTGTATGAAAAACATATTGAATAGCCTTTTCTTTTTTTTTTACATCTTTATTGGAGTATAACTGCTTTACAATGAATAGCCTTTTTGAGCTGTGCAATAAGTTGTCAGTTTTTTGCTTCAAATGATTTCCTGCGAGCTCATGGCCATGTCACAAATAAGAGTGACAATATAAGGTTCGCCCAAGGGCACAGGGGTGGAGAGTGATTCTCTTCACTCCTCTTCTGTCCCCTGGGCTGGCCTGGTGCACCTCCCCTTGTCACTCCACTTTCACTTGACTAGGAAGAAGCAGGTGGAGCGTGGGAGGTGTGGCCAGAGCAGGCTGCCTGCGTGTGTTTCATTTTCAGGAAAGAGGTCTGACTCTCTGTGAGGGAAATTATTCTTCCAGATGAAGGAAGCATTTCTGGAAAGGAATACAGATGAAAGAGAGAGAGAGAGAGAGAGAGAGAGAGAGAGGGGGAGAGGGAGGGAGGAGAGAGAGAGAGAGAGAAAGAAAAAGAAAGAAAAAAGAAAGAAAAAAAGAAAGGAAGGAGAGAGAGAGAAGAAAGGAAGGAAGAAGAGAAAAGAAAGAGGGAGGGGAAAAAAGGGGACTTCCTTTCTCCTATTCTTAAGGGGAATTCATTCATTCATTTACCATATTTGTTAAATTTAAAAAAAAAAAACCCACTTTCCTTTCTTCCCATCCCATGTTTACTGACTACTGATTTACCACAGGAACTCTCTCCCACCCCTAATATACTTGTTTTCTCCTGCACTGGGGACCAAGCAAGAAGGGTGTTTAGGTTGAACCCTCTCCCCAACAAGTTTTATGTTCTAAAAATGATACAACATCCTGATTACTGAAGGTTTCATAAAATGTACAAAGAACCAGAGTGGCTTTTGACCTCTCAATGGCAACTCCACAAACAGAAGACAATGTCCAACCAACACTCAACAGGCAATGGGAACCCTTAGTGGGAAGATGGAGGGAAATTCCACATCAACAGTGGAGAAGCAGGTCTGGAGAGCAATGGGCTCAGATTAGAGCAAGTCAGAAGATTCTAGGGAGGATTTCTTTCTCCCTTTCCCCCTTTCTCCTCCTTCCTTCCTCCTCCCTCCCTCCTGTCTCTTTCTTCTTCTTTCTCTTTCTTTCTTTCTTTCTTCTGTTCTTTCTTTCTTTTTCTTTCTTTCTTTTCTTTTCCTTTTTTTTTTTTCTTCTTTTCTTTCTTCTTTTCTTTTCTTTCTTTTTCTTCTTCTCTTTCCTTCTTTTTTCTTTCTTTTTTTTTTCGTTCTTTTTCTCTTTCTTTCTTCTTTCTTTCTTTCTTTTCTTTCTTTTTCTCTCTTTCTTTTTTTTCTTTTCTTTTTTTCTTTCTTTCTTTCTCTTTCTTTTTGAGGCTGCAATATCTTTTTTAAAAAAATTAATATTTTTGTGAGGTAAAATTGACATATAACATTATATTAGTTTCAGGCATACAACATAATGATTCAATATTTGTATATACTGTGAAATGATCACAATAGGTTGTTGTGTCTAGTTAACAATTTTTTTTTTGTGATGCAGAATTTTGATTTACTTTTAGCACCTTTTTATTCTAATTGAAGTATAGTTGATTTACAATATTGTGTTAGTTTCAGGTGTAGAGCAATATGATTCAGTTTTATATATATGTGTGTGTGTTTTTCAGATTCTTTTTCATTATAGGTTATTATAAGATAATGAATATAGTTCCCTGTGCTATATAGTAAATCCTGTTGTTTATCTATTTTATATGTAGTAGTATGTATCTGTTAATCCCATACTCCTAATTTATTCCCCCCCCTCCCCCTTTGGTAACCATAAGTTTTTTTCTATGTCTGTGAGTCTGTTTCAGTTTTGTAAATAAATTCATTTGTATTTTTTTTATTTTTAAAATTCTCTCTTTTTAATTAATTAATTAATTTATTTATTTATTTTTGGCTGCGCTGGGTCTTCTTTGCTACCCGCAGGCTTTCTCTAGTTGCGGTGAGCGGGGGCTACTCTTTGTTGCGGTGCACAGGCTTCTATTTACAGTGGCTTCTCTTGTTGCGGAGCACAGGCTCTAAGCACATGGTCTCAGTAGTTGTGGCTCGCAGGCTCTAGAGTGTGGGCTCAGTAGTTGTGGCGCACGGGCTTAGTTGCTCCGCGGCATGTGGGATCTTCTTAGACCAGGGATCGAACCCGTGTCTGCTGCATTGGCAGGCAGATTCTTAACCACTGCGCCACCAGGGAAGTCCCTGTATTATTATTTTTTTTTAAGAAATTCACGTTCTTTTATTTATTTATTTATTTATTTATGACTGTGTTGGGTCTTCGTTTCTGTGCGAGGGCTTTCTCTAGTTGTGGCAAGTGGGGACCACTCTTCATCGCGGTGCGCGGGCCTCTCACCACTGCGGCCTCTCTTGTTGCGGAGCACAGGCTCCAGATGCGCAGGCTCAGTAATTGTGGCTCACGGGCCCAGTTGCTCCGTGGCATGTGGGATCTTCCCAGACCAGGGCTCGAACCCGTGTCCCCTGCATTGGCAGGCAGATTCTCAACCACTGCGCCACCAGGGAAGTCCCTGTATTATTTTTTAGATTCCATATATAAGTGATATCATATGATATTTATCTTTCTCTGACTTACTTTAATCAGTATGATAATCTCTAGGTCCATCCAAGTTGCTGCAAATGGCAGTATTTCATTCTTTTTTATGGCTGAGCAATATTCCATTGTATATATGTACCACATCTTCTTTATCCACTCATCTGTTGATGGACATTTAGTTTGCTTCTATGTCTTGGCTATTTTAAATAGTGCTGCTAAACACTGGGGCGCGTGCATGTCTCTTTTCGAATTATATGTTTTTCTTTTCTGGATATATGCCCAGGAGTGGGATTGCTGGATGATAAGATAACTCTATTTTTAGTTTTTTAAGGAATCGCCATACTGTTTTCCCTAGTGGTTGCACCAATTTACATTCCCACCAACAGTGCAGCAGGGCTCCCTTTTCTCCACACCCTCTCCAGCAGCGTTTATTGTTTGTAAATTTTTGGCCGTTCTGACTGGTATGAGGTGATACCTCACTGTAGTTTTGATTTGCATTTCTCTAATATCTAGTAATGCTTAGCATCTTTTCATGTGCCTGTTGGCCATCTGTATGTCTTCTGCCCATTTTTTGAATGGGTTGCTTGGGTTTTTTGATATTGAGTTGTATAAGCTGTTTGTGTACTTTGGAAATTAACCCCTTGTCAGTCACATCATTTGGAAATATTTCTCCCATTCTGTAGGTTGTCTTTTTGTTCTGTTTGTGGTTTCCTTTGCTGTGCAAAAGCTTTTAAGTTTGAGTGGGTCCCATTTGTTTATTTTTGCTTTTATTTCTTTTGCCTTGGGAGACTGATCTAAGAAAATATTGCTATGATTTATGACAGAGAATGTTTTGCCTCCTAGAAACTCTTCTAGGAGTTTTATGGTGTCATGTCTTATATTTAAGTCTTTAAACCACTTTGAGTTTATTTTTGTGCATGGTATGAGCGTGTGTTCTAACTTCACTGATTTATAGCAGGCTGTCCAGCTTTTCCAATACCACTTGCTGAAGAGACTGTCTTTTCTCCATCATATATTCTTGCCTGCTTTGTCGAAGATTAGTTGACTGTAAATGTATGGGTTTACTTCTGGGCTGTCTATTCTGTTCCATTGATCTATTATGTCTGTTTTTGTTAGCAACTTTCAAATATACAGTACAGGATTACTAACTATAGTCACCAAGCTGTGCATTCCACCCCCATGACTTATTTATTTTATAACTAGAAGATTATATCCTGTGACCCCCTTCACCCATTTCACCCACCCTCATCCCCCCACCAGGAGGGATTTCTTCAAGCAGATGAAATTAATAGAATACCTGATACGAATGTTTGTGTTGAAAAGATATTTACTCAACTCAGGATGAGTTTGGGAATAAATTAATGATAATTACCAACAACTAAGCAAAAAAAAAAAAAAAAAAAGAAGAAAGACAGTTATTAACTCTGGGAGGAGTGGAAGTTCTAAAGGAAAAGTCTATAATAATTTTACTACTTAAAAAAAAACAACACAGCAGCATTATTCACCATGTCCAAAAGGTGGAAGCAACGCAAATGTCCATCAGCTGATGAGTGGATAAACAAAATGTGTAGTAGATATACTGTGGAATATTATTCAGCCTTAAAAAAAAGAATGAAATTCTGTCACATGCTACAACATGGATGAACCTTAAAGACATTATGCTCAGTGAAACAAGCCAAATACAAAATAACAAATACTGTGTGATTCCACTTATATATGGTACCTAGAATAGTCACATTTATAGAGACATATAGTAGAATACAAGTTCCCAGGGGCTGAGGGTGGGTAGGGGGAGAGATTTGTTAGTCTTTTTTTTTTTTTTTTTTTTAACAAATGCCAAACATATGTAGAGACCTTGACAGTTTACAAAATCCATGTCTATTACACCTTTGTTTCTCACACCAACACTTTTTTAAAAAATTAATTAATTAATTAATTAATTAATTTTTGGGTGTGTTGGGTCTTCGTTTCTGCGCAAGGGCTTTCTCTAGTTGCGGCGAGCGGGGGCCACTCTTCATCACGGTGCGCGGGCCTCTCACTATCACGCCTCTCTTGTTGCGGAGCACAGGCTCCAGATGCACAGGCTCAGTAATTGTGGCTCACGGGCCTAGTTGCTCCGCGGCATGTGGGATCTTCCCAGACCAGGGCTCGAACCCGTGTCCCCTGCATTGGCAGGCAGATTCTCAACCACTGCGCCACCAGGGAAGCCCAATTTGTTAGTCTTTAACGGGTACAGTCTCTGTTTGAGATGATGGAAAAGTTCTGGAGGTGGGTGGTGGTGATAGTTGCACAACTTTGTGAATGTACTTAATGCCACTGAACTGTACACTTAAAAACAGTTTAAAGAGTGAATTATATGTTATATGTATTTTTTTCACAATTCCACAAAAAACCACCTTGTCCAGTTCCTGTATCAAATGACTGGAGGATTATAATTATTTTTCTCATACTGATACCTATCAGATTTTTTAACCATTCAGGTGTTAGGGCTCTCACTCTTATTTTCAAAACTACGGTAGCAAAAGCTATCTGTTTCTTTAAGAATTGCATACCTCTATTTAAAGGAACTATTATTAGAAATCTATATTCTAAAAAATAGGTCTTCCAGTGATAACATCGATGCCTTAAGATTGTACGTCTCTTTATTATTATTTATTTATTTATTTATTTATTTATTTTATGGCTGT